>NC_051846.1:20508990-20576594 GCF_002237135.1 Teleopsis dalmanni
CAATTCAAGTTTATTCATTGAATAAGAAGCTTTATACAAAGGATTCCACTTAAGCAAGGCATTGCAACCTTAATAGATATGTATTGCAAGCAAGCTATATACTAACCAAATAAAATACATATGATTTGCTGGATAAAGATCAAAATATATTTTGAGGCGTTTTCAAATAATCGGTGGGAGTTAAAGCTCGTGATTCAGTGTTCTTAATGTGCTCCACAACAAAACTGACAGTTATATAAAAATCAACAAAAATTCTCAACACCTTTTGCAAAAAGTAGCATATTAACGCATTAGAGAATCCCATCCAACGTTAAGGTGGTGACCTGAGAAAATATAACCCAAACCAATATAATAGAAGTTGGTTTGAGTTATATACATATAATATATAGATTTTAAGAGCTGCCTCTCTGTTTAAGTAGCGTATATTAACACATTAGTACTCTCTAAAATTACCACATTAATAATACCACCTATCATACGTTAAGGTGGTAGCTTGGGTATATATGATCTGTTGTTTGGTTTTATTAGCGACAAATCTTTTTCTCTGTTTAAGTAGCATATATTTGTCCTTTTGATTTGACACAGTCGAATATGAGTTTCTAAATTTTTAAATCAATCTATGAGGTTGATATAGACTATAACTTTTAGAGAGGTTTCGAACAGTATTGAATTGGAACAACAAAATTTTTATTTATTTTTAATTAATTGAATTTTTGGCTGAATACATAGCTGTTTCGAGCATTGCCAAATACCCAGCTTCTAATTTGGCATGGAATGAATTTAACCCTCGTTACTTGCAGTCTCAAAAAATTATTTACGAATAAGTAAATACAAGAAATATTTTCAAAAGACCATTGATGATAGATATTTGGCTATACTAAAAATAGTAGTATTGGAAACCAAAAATTTAATAAATTAAAAAATATTAAAAACTTTATTGTTGTAATTCATTACTGTTTAAAATACCACTCTATTGAAAATTGATAAATATTGTAAGACCCTTACTATAGGTTTATGCATGGCTTACTGCCATTCAGTTTAACTTAACCTAATCCATATATGCAATACACTATAAAATAGCATATGACTGTATATTTTTTCATAATGAAATATATAATCTTATCAACTCTTTAGCATTTGTGGTTGTATACGATATTCGATTTTTCGGCATGAGTGTTTACTGACAAATGACCTGACATCACCGCCACGAGTTCTGGCCCATTGGTTTTAGTAGTCGCAGCTCTTCTGAAAGTTTTAAATAGTTAATTTCAGTGTGTAGCAATGAAAACATTTAAATTAAATATAGTTTTTATAAAACATTGAACATAATCATGCAAATCACAGTATTTATACTACACAGATAAGTTAATGATCCACTAATTCTGTTAATAACCCATTTATGATGGAACAACCTCATTTAAAATTAAATTTTTTATAATAAATTATTTTAAGCGTATTATCTGATTATATTTTAATATAAATACTTGAAAATAAAAATGAAAAAATATATTTGAAAAAAAAAAAAGAAACTCCGCAGATACATCTAACAATTTCAAATGAACAACAAATTAATTAATCAAACTGACTCACTCAATTATCTGATTTGAAACAATCTTTCAACACGAGTGTGTGGCGAATTTAATTAATAATGCAATATTAAATATAAACAATATTTATTGATTAAATAATCTTTTTGAAAAGTGTCATTTAAAAATGCAATTAACACGTCAGATGATATGCCCCTGCAGCCTCCGACTTAATTCGCTTCTTCGTACCTAAAATGCCTTTGCTGGGTTCATTGTGTTTTGGTTTTATTATTGTTTGTTTATTATTTGATGATAAACTCTATGTCCGTTTTGGTCTAATTAAATCTGTAAATTATAAAATAATATACTATATATTCTGACCAAGGCATAGATCTATTGGAATCAGAGCACAGGTGTTAATTGTTAGAAGCCAAAAGTGTGTATGCGACCAGAACGTGAGAGTTAAGTTCTAATTCTCAACCGCAAACGAAAGTAAAAGTGATGCAAATTTCTTGCTCACAGTTTTGTGCCCTACAATGAAAACTATCGGTGTTATGAGTTCCTGACATATCAGAAATTATTTTTATGATTAAGTGTGGGCAATTACTTCGCAATTGATTTAAGTTAGCATAATATTACGATTTAATTTTTTTTAATTACATTTCATTGAAACATATATATCCAGAGTTATAATAAAGCGGTCATGACGACATATTCAATGCCAGACTTAATTATTGTAAAAACAATGGTGAGAATTTTTTAATTTTTTATTTAATTTTTACTATAATTATAATTAGGTTGATGAGATATGAAAACTATCAACACAATAAGAATAGTAGAAATATCTATAGAATATATACGAATAAAGATTTGTAGAATATAATGGGTAGATTCAAAAATCCTATAATTGGGTAGATGGGTAGATTTTCGATTGACTGAATTTAATAAAATAATAAAAATTAAATTAAAAAAATAAATTAAATAAATCGAATGTAGTTAGTATCTGAACTATATTGAAAATAATAAATTAATTAAATGTAAAACTGAGCATTGTAAGCGGACACTTTTCACATTTCCCGGACATGTCTACTTGACAACAGATTTAAGTTGAGACAGTTGCGCTAAAACACTGCAATGCTTACAACCACTTTTCAAACACAACAACCTTAGCGCGAAGAACAGAAAACTGATCTATAGCCAGATAATTAGACCAGCATTACTTTATGGCTGCGTCGCGTTTACCAAAGCTGCCGACTCTACTATACAAAAGCTACAAGTTGCTCAAAGTCAGGCTTTTCGAAGACTCTTCAAAGTGCCTTGGTACATCCGCACAAACGACATGCTAAGAGACCTTAGAATAGACCCCATCAAAAAATACATAAGGGACAGAGCCCTGAAGTTATATGCGAAAACTGACAGGCTATCCTACTTAGCACTATTTAATCTTAGAGTATACACTCTCCTCACGAGGAGGTACGCAAATCTTAGATCAATCACTGAATAATCATGAAGCTTATAAGGAATATATAAATTAGTCAATAAGTTGGGTGGGACCCTGTAGTACCCCCAGCTATCAAAGAGTAAAAGTGCCCAGTTGCGCTGACTCGAAAAAAGGATCAACATACAGTTATTTTGCACAACTTTTTCTACTACGCTATTTTTCCATATAATTTAGTTTTTGAGATAAAAAGTTTTATAGTTCGCAGGTTTTACATGAAAACGAACAACTACACATAAACGTTCCAACTTATTTTTAATCGCCGTTTGTGTACTGAACGGAAACATTGCATCTACTACTTTTACTTTTAATGTAAAGAGTTTACTACTTTAAACTTCTATGTCTCAGGAAATAAGTTATATTGTAGAGGAAAAAGTTGCACAAAATAGCTCACTCTGCTAAAATCCTTTCTCAAATATGTACTCGAGATATTGGAAACGCTCCACAAAGCGTATTTGTTTTTTTGAGCACAGTAAATAAAACTAAATTAATAGTTATTAGTTTACTTCTTATCGAATTTAACTATATTTATTGATTTCCATACTTGCACATATACGTAAATATACATTAGTACAACAACAAAAACAATAAAAGAAACAGAGTGACAGAACAGAGTTTACAGTCATACTTGCCTTTATATATATACTTACATATTTATATTGGTTTTATTATTATCGTTTTATAATAATAAAACCAATATAAAGACCTCCAACAGCACCAGGCCATGATGAAGGTTAGGTTAGGTTGGTTTGACGGTTATGTGCCCAAAGCACAAAGTTACCGTATGCACAACCCGAAAAGTCCGACTCCCTCATTTAAGGAAAACTGAACCAACGTGGAAAGTCTATAAACTTGTCCAAATCGCTAATCTTGCAAGATGACAGCTCTGACATGCAAGATGACAGCTTTGTTGGATATATAGGTTATCTAGTGTTAGTCTTCTACTCTTTAAAAGTGGGGGAGCAAGTACATACATTAAGACTGAAAAGTTTTCGGAAATTCTCATTTAAAATTCGCGCGCTGTATATTTTTCGATATTTTAAGTTTATGTAGTTTGGCAGCACTGTCCTTAATTACTATGCCAAAAATGAGCTCGATCTGTCAGACAGTTCGTTTACGGCAGCTGTTGAAACCAGTTCACCTCAGTAGTGCGTTGCGAAATGTCTTCGACGGTCGTACGACCGTCCTGGAAGGCTTTGTACCACTCATAAACTTGAGTTTTCGATAAAACTGATTCCCCATAAGCCTTTTGTAGCATTCGCAACGATTCTGCACACGAAATTTCGTTCGAAACACAAAATTTGATGCAAACTCTTTGTTCAATATTTTTTTCCATTGTTTTTTTCGCAACGCCCTACTGAGGTGAACTGGTTTCAACAGCTGCCGTAAACGAACTGTCTGACAGATCGCGCTCATTTTTGGCATAGTAATTAAGGAAATTGCTGCCAAACTACATAAACTTAAAATATCGAAAAATATACAGCGCGCGAATTTTAAATGAGAATTTCCGAAAACTTTTCGGTCTTAATGTATTGTAAACTTGTCATAATACAGCAGATACGAGGATTTTGATTAGATCCACGCTTATTTTTTTGTTTTAATCTTGCTATTATTTTATATTAAAATATAGAAATGTATTTAAACATTTGTATGTAGGTATAATTAAACTTTTAACAGTATGTAGTTAATCATTCTTACTTAAAATAAAAAAAAATTACTTAAAGTATCTGTCGATTTATTTAATTAACAATTATTAAATGGATATGCTTTCAGTAATAATAGATAAATTAAATTAATTATTTTTATCTAATGAAAGCAGACATTGACTTCATAAAATGTGAGAAATTCTATATACGTATCTATTCGTTCAGTAATGAGAGTTCAGGGTGAGACACAGCATTTAATTAAGTTTTATCTTATTTTTAAATATTTATTTTATTTTTTTACACAAGGTGTTAAAAATTAATCACAAAATAAGAATTGACAATTAACAAAATTTTATTTTGTTTTTTTGTGTAAGAGTAAAACAAATTAATTTTGATTAACAAGATTGTCTTTGATGGACGTGTACTACAGTTCACGAATTTATTTAAAAATATTATTTTAAATATTTTATTTAAAAAATTTTTAAACACTTGATAAAAAAATGTAAGTAATTAATAATTAGAAAAATACTGATTAATTAAAAAAATAAGTAAATAAAAAATAATTTAATGTTTTCGCCAGATTTGCATGTGTTAAATAAGCACATGCAATATTTAGTAATGTTTATAGATAAGTATCTTACAACCATCTTTAATCATTCTATATAAATGTATTTAATATCAGCTGAGATTAGGCTGAAGTTGTGGACTTGTGCTGCAACCTCCACTGAAGCCCGTTTTATAAGCCGTCTTAAGCTTTGTTTATACAGCACATTAGGGCCATCAAAGAAAGGTAAAAGGACCGAAGTACTAAGACAAATGCCAACGTATATTAGAAGAGGTAAGACTGTACCGCTTAAGTAAAATGGAATCAACCTAATAAGTCCACAAACTTGGCTAAGTCCATAGTTTTAAAAGAAAAGCAGTTCTATCAGCTTGGTATTCAATTATTACATAAAGATTTTTAATATTTTATTGTCCAAAAATGGGCACTGACGTATAAGGTGTAGCACAAGTTCTTTCTATTTGTAGTATCGCAATCACTTCATATTAGGATAGACCAATTCTAGTTTCACGTCTTTCTACCACGCAGTGATATGTCAGCACCATTGCACAGAGTGTGTTCCGCTTTAGTTTAACGAGCAGACTGGTGCGTTTTTTTTTGTTGAATTTGGACCAAGTAAGACTTTATTAGCTATCTTCAAGTATATATGTTTAATTGTTAGTTTAGCCATTATATACCAAAGAGATACTAAAATCAGAAGAATGAATTTAATACTAAAAATAAATTAATTCATTTAAAACGTACCTCTGCTTCTGTCATAATAGTTTCTTATATAATTAATCCATTCTATCTTTCTGAATCAAAATGAATATATTATTTCTGTTAGAGGATAGTATATTCAATAGAAATTATTAAATTCCACTATACTTAAACTAAATGTCCTAATGGACTGAATTTTTATATTGCTATTTAAAAGCTTTTGTATTATGTATACAGAATGGGGTAACCATAGTCACTTAATTATAAATGGTATTTTGTGGAGTGTCTTCTAATTTTTTCAACAACTTCTAAAACACAATATTAGTGATCAAGTTGATCAATACATTATCTGAAAAATAATATCCGAACTTTTTTTGCACAAGAATTGAAGTACTGAATCCATACACACTGTTATATTTTTCAAACAAATTAATTCTTAAGTGGACGACTAAATATTCATGTTTTCTTTTAAGATCATTAGTTCTTATAAAGCATTATCTATTTCGAGGTCCATCTTCAGTACTGATGCAGTGCCATATGTCATAACTTATCTCTGGTGCAGTGAAAGTCCACAAGTAACGGTCGAAACACTATTACATCCACAAAAATTCACTGTGTGGTGCGGTATTTTGTCTGGAGAGCCATATTTTATTAAAGATGGTGTGCAAAAACAGTTAATTCTATACTAACCGCCATTTGATTATTAAGTTTTTTGATGTAAAAAGGTTGGTGCTATATATCACATAACATATCCGTTTTGTATTTGATGAGCGAGAAATTTATTTTCTCTATTTTTTCTATTGATGCATAAGGCTAGCCACGGAAGGTCTTGGTACTGAAATACTTTTCCACTTGAACCAATAAATATAGCACACAATAAGTAGATGATAAAATGTCGTTTGCGGAGACCAAGGATATATTTTCGTTCGAAATATGCGTCTATTGAGGTTTTAAAGTTGTCGAAGTAAGATAATGATAACTTACCAATATTTTTTGATAATGAAGTACCTTCTTACAGCAGTTAATGCTATTCTTGCTATTACCTTATTAGCACCTTATTAGATAAGGATAGATATTATTACCTTATTACTTAGATACCTTATTAGATAAGGTGCTTGATTTTTAATCTAAATATAATCTTAGAGATTACTTCTAAAATCGGGGGAGTAGACTTTTAGATTTCATTTTTAATCTGAAAGCCCCTCTTGAAGTGAATTTTTAGCTACTGGTGTAGATATAAATAATTCTGTTCAAATTTATAGTGTAGTTTTTGCTCCATCTGTACTATTCTGTAATAAGTTCGATGTCTATTGTGTTATTTTAGGTTCATGAAATTTCTGAGCGCTATTTTCGTTTTCCGTTCAGGGATTCTACAATTGATAAGTGTGTCCTTTAACGCAACACCAATTTGCAGTTTTATTAGTAAAGATTTTGTATTATATATTAAAGCATTAATATATTTATAATAAATTATTTACACATTGTGTATATGCCTATACACTATATAGTTATATAGTTAAACCAGTTGCTTTGTTCTTGTGAAGTATAGGGTATATATATTCTGCACAACCGTATTTAATTTAATTTATGTTTATTTCGCTTATTTATACTATTTATAAAACAATTTATGTGTTTAATATACTCTTTAAAAGTTGTTTTTTATGTTTATTCTTCTTCATAATTTAAGATGTTAAACACTAAAATTCAGGGTTTTTTATTATTGATTGTTTTTGGCTATATACATATTTTTATATTCATATCTACAAAACGTTATTTATAGCAGATACTGTTATGGATTTATTATGAATATCATTTTTCAATATTTATTGATATATTTATGCAATATTTTTAAATATTATAACATCATCCTTGTGGGAGTATATGCCGTTTTGCAGCATTCTTATATAGTTTTTAAATAAATATGAGCTTGACAAATTGAACTAATTTGTCATATGAATTTGTCGAGTTGTGATTTAATTACGGAAATAATATGCGGAATATAATAATTCAAGTACAAATAATTCTCAGATCTTTTAAAACTGGTGAATCCAAATAATCAATTGATTAATGTTATGATCCAATGGGCTCAACAAGGAAGCAAGGCCAAGAGTCGACCATTACGATTTTTAAATTCCTGTAGCTGCACAATTGAAGGCTTCGTTATAATGACGACAATTAGTGAATTGGCTCAAGTTATGATCAGAACGAACGCGTTAACAGAACTGCAGCTAACTAAATCTAGACTTTAACTAGTATAGCTAAAGCGCAGCATTTGACGAAAACCAGTATTACCTAACATACAGCTTTCTCTTTAATGAAGATGTTTGAGGTCATTCTAATAACTTATTGTATATGACTTGTATAATTAGAATATCATTCTTTGTGACTAGATGTTTTCAGTAATTTGTATGGAAATATTGAAAGTATCTATTTTTAATATATCTTGCTGTGAATAAGCAATACTTTGATCAGTATAAGAATACAATTGTATACAATGGTTTCACATATCAGAAATAAGTTCGATTTAAGCATAGGATTGCATTATTTTCGACGTTGTACTTCGGAAACGAATGTAGAAAGTACCCCTTTTATATGTAGCACATTTTGGGTCCATATGAGAAACTATGTAAGATTATGTGTATGATATCGGTTATGTGATCCCAAAGCGAAATTTTTGTTTTAATCAGAAATTTCTAATAGCGGTTAATTTCCGGTTAAACTTAACTAAAACAAAACTGGTGCATATTGCACCCACAAACAACCACACTCACTATTGACGATAATTACGATCTTAAGAAGTTATCTGTTCCAAGTAAGCTTAGTATGATAATTAAAGAGCAACGAATTGAACCCAATATTTCTTCGCGTATAAAAGATGTGCAAAGTTCTTCTTTAATCTATGGAAAGTTTGGTGCTCATGAAACAACTAAAGGCACATATAACTCCAAGTTTTCAATATCCGTTTGAAACTAATATTATTTCATGTCTCTGAGACATGGATGTTTTTCCTAGATGTTTTTCTTCTTCCAGTGATTATCTTTGCCTTTTCCTCATAAGATATATCAATGCACATACATCTTCGATTTTTTACTGAGAGCTTTGAATTAGTACTACTTTTACATGTAACGCACACATCTACGACTTTTTAGTAACTGCTTTAAACCAGTGCTACTCTATGCTTCTTCGAAATGGATCTTCAAGAATCTTCTTTTTTATTTCATTGTTCTTGACATTTCCTATGATAACATTAAGTCAATAATAATGCAAGATTACTATTAAAATAGCTAGGTCCATCATTATGCTCAGAGATAAAAACTAGACGTGGATAAGGTACATCTTACGAGATGAGTATGATAACATCACACAAATTTCTCTTTAGTAGAAATCACATAGCATCCGTTAACCGGATAATCATAGAGAGCTGAAACAAACCAACATATTTTAAGGTACATGTAATGTAATGGCATTGCGTAGAATAGTAACTGCTAAAGGGACTTTGCTTGCAATCCAGGCTTTGACTAGGAGCACCAAAATATATAACATTATTTTTAATAATTCTTATATTATTCTATATTAATATAAAAATTAAGAAGTGACACATAATTATAATAAATTGGTTCTAGGACCGGTCTAGTATAAGATCCGGAGTCATTCGTCCTCGACAACCAATTGCTGATCACAATTCTTGTCGTTGTTCTATCGTTCGCAAAAATGTCGAACCGAGCAAGCTTCACAAAAGTTGGAAGACTTATCCGGTCTACAACAATAACATTATTAGATACTGATTAAAAGTAGTGATTGTGATAGAAATTAGAACTAAATGTCAGGGGTACTTTTCGTATTCTTTTTAATGCTTGTTTCAATTCTTCTCAGCTGTTACTATGTATTTTATTACTTATGAAAAATAAACAAATTAAAAACACATAAAATTTATAAATAATATTTAAATAGAAATTAATACAAGTATTTAAGAACGCGGACTATTATTTTTTTATTGCGATCTATTTTGTTATTAATTAAAAACAAGAAGTTTTAGTTCGTGATGGCCATTACAAAATAATCCGATGTGAGGAGGGGTAAACCTGATTTGATGTTGTAAGATAGCTTTTTATGAGCCGTGAATACTATCAAATCATTTTGTTAATTTTTTAGTGCCACTGAAATTTTATTTCAGATTATTAATTTGAAATAAAATTAAATATAATGGCACTGACACTATAGTATTTAAGAACAATTAAATCTGAGTGGATTAAATCCGATATTGAGTAGGTTATAGATAATCTCATGATTAACTATTAATTTCTATAATACATTTTGTTGTCTCCCCCCATTAAATATGCCATTGGTTTCGTATTATTTTTTTTTTATAATTATTACACCTAATATATAACTTACAAAAACTAATAACAACGTAAATAATAACAACATTTTTGCTAATTTTAAAATAGAAACTAAATTTTTTCATTAAATTAAACTTAAAACATGAAATAGTTTAGAATTCAAATTGAACGTCGATGCTTTGGTGGCGTTTTCCAGCCACGATACTCCGAATCGGGATGTCGTCGATTATATTCGATTGAACGCAATATATAATCCGGTATGCTGGGTGGTCGTGGCAAATGACGACCGACAGCGTGGAAGCCCAACTCATCGGCTATGTAGCGCACCTCGATTGGTGTGCCCTCCGGTGAGACATAACTAAAGATGCCTATTTGCTCCAAAGCACTGCCAGCAGCTTGCACATTAATCCCATTGCTCGTGCCATAGGCGTATTTATAGATGCCTAATTCATCTGTGGGCGCTACACGAAAGAGCGTAATCAGCGCATCTTTATCCGCAAGTTCAACGCCAAGGACGCTTGTGTAAGTCGCCGCCAGTGTGAACACTAAAAATACATACTGTGGTTCGATGAAAACGTATCTTTAACCGTATTTAATATAAATTTTGTTTAACAAATTGTTTCAAACGCTTTGCAAACGAACTTACTAATTTCAATTTATTAAGCATTTTGTACGAATTGTTTTTGTTGTTGCTATTTTCGATTTTTGTTGAGATTTAATTTAATTTAATCCGTTCGATTCGTTTCGATATACTTTCGTGTTGTTGCGTAGGGCTACAGTGTATTATCGATACTGAGGGTTTTCGCGTCTCAAATTTAGTTTTTTATAGCCAAAATTATTTTGTTTGAAGCTGCTTGTGTGTGGATGCTCTACTAGATTCTTTGTTCATGATTAAAAAGTCCAGTTTCTTCGTTAGCACTTCTCATTATTTTTAAGTTTTGGTAGGTTCGCTCTTACTCCATGACTGGTTTATTATTATGGATTTATTTCCGTTTATGGCTGTCATAGATTTTTATTGCTTTATTTCATGTTTTTGATTTTCTATAAATTTGTATAAATTACCGCTTATATTGAATTTGTTTTTATGGTGGTCAGGTCAATCGCGCCATCAATATTATCTGCAATACCGAGACGTGATGTCTAATGCCAAATACGTCTTTGTAAAGATTTATATAGTAAAATATATGCTAATTATATACACTTGTAAAAATTGTATTTCATTGATTAATAAAAATGAATATTATAGTAAAAAAAATTCATTTTATTGCCAATTATATTAATTTACAATTGCGTGCATAATTTTTTTTTTTTTTTACTACTGAAGGGGTTGGTCCAACCTTATGAATGATAAAGAAAAAGAAACATTTGTTTTTAATAAGTTTTTTTATTAATATGACATTTGAGTTTATTAACATATAATTAAATAATTTTTTCATGTGTGAATTTTGTGAACTTCTTTCATAAAGTTTCTTACAATGTCACATATATATTTTTTTTTCGTCTCAAAAAAAAAAAAATTAATCTAATTTAATATTTTTGAAGGGCTTTTCAAAAAATATAAATATTGCAAAACTCAATGGAGTTAAATTTCGAATACTGATATTACTATAAATGTTGCAAATTAAGAAATAAAAAAATAAATAAGAAAATATATAAAAATTTAAATAAAATAAAAACTGACCACCAGCTAGAAATTGCACAAAGCCAGGCTCTGAGAAGACTTTTCAAAGTTCCATGGTACATTAGGACGAATGACATCCTCAGGGACATCAAGATTGATCCTATCAAAAAATACATAAAGTATAGAGCCCTGAAATTATTTGCGAAAACTGACAGACTTACCAACACCACGTTATCAAATCTCAGAATGGTTACAGGCTCCTCGGGGAGGTATGCAGATCTGAGGTCAATTATTGCTTAGTCTGATGAAGAGATAAACAATTATCTAGTCAAGGCGTAAAGAGGGGTTTTGAAGAAACCTTGAGTTAAAAAAGAGTATAAGTGCTTAAGTGCACTAGCTCAAAACAGCTTCAACATAATAACTGACTATTTAGATATTATATATACACATATTTTATCAGAACTTCGGAAAGAAAAACTTCACTAACCTTTGCAATATTTACAAATTAAACAAACTATTTGCATATATGCAAAAAACGGGGTTTACAATAATTCTATCTTGTTCCGCAAATTTTAATACGTGATATACACACATATGTACATCAATCTGTCGTCCTAGGTGAAACCTCTGGGTCCTGGAATTATCTATCATATTTAGTTATGAACTCGTTCCTTCTCAAAGTTAAAGCTCAGAATCAGTATTCGTTATAAATATAATAAATGTAACAGCTCGAAAAATTAAATATAAGAAAAAAAATCCAAAATCACTGATGATGAGTATTTAGCAATAATTGAAAAAGGACCATACTTGTATGGTCCGTCAAAAATTCAATTAATTATATATAACAAAAATTTTGTTGTTGTAATTCACTATTGTTCGAAACCTCTCGAAATATATTTAAGGTTTTTTGTTGTGAAATTACAAAACATTTCATAAATATCACACAAGCCCTCAAACAAAAAAAAATAGACTAATCACAAAGATTATAATGAATTAAAAAAAACTTTTGATTTTAATTTGTTCTCCAACTAAAAGTAAAGATAGAATCACATTGACGCCCAGCGTTATTGGAATTTCACTCTTCAACTACTAAAATTACATTCACTGTTTTTGAAATGTATTTAAACCGTAATCCCAAGGTTTTTCTGAACTACAGTTGTACCACTATTGTTTCTTAATGTGATTACCTGTCATTAAGACTTAACACCTCGATGATATGTGTTAACATATACCAGTATAATGCGAAGATATATATCTGGATATATCTGGCTATATGTCTGGATATAGTTCTTGCTATGAAGCGAGGCCTATCTAACACCTCTGTCGTTATTTATGGCATAGCATCTGGTTTAAAAATGCAAGTCCAGATCGAATGATAGTAATGAATGGAGTCATTCTACCTACTTAACTTTGAGTTTTAGTTACAACCACTACGACATTCCCATTAAAAGGGTTAACTGCAATTCGTTAGGTCAGTGGAAGTTGTGTGCCCTGGCCCCTATAATACAAGACTTACACTTTCGAAACCTACAAGTGATACTCAGTTACTATAATTTTTACTCCAAACAGTATTGATTGGTGTATGTTTGATTTTAGTAGTTTCTTACGACAGGAACCACCATTTTGGTATATTCTAACCCCTTTTCGGCAGGCGTTGATTCAACTGTAGTAGTTGGATACAGCAGTTAGATATATCAGAATTAAGTTGTGCAAATATTTTATTTAAGTACTGCTCACGATTAACCTATAGTCGATGGCTACTGTTGATTCAACTATAGTAGTTGGATAAAGTAGCTAGAAATATCAGAATTAAGTTGTGCAAATATTTTATTTAAGTACTGCTCACGATTAACCTATAGTCGATGGGTACTGTTGATTCAACTATAGTAGTTGGATACAGCAGCTAGAAATATCAGAATTAAGTTGTGTAAATATTTTATTTAAGTACTGCTCACAATTAACCTATAGTCGATGGCTACTGTATTCCATATAATTGGATTGCAGGATAGATGTCAGCTACTGGTGTCTCATAAGTGTCACCATTAGTACCATCAGTGAGTATTTAGCAATGTTAAAGATTAGGAATGCTATTATGTTGGGCGGCAATGTTTTTCTTCATCAAAGTTAATAACTCTCATCTCAGATTTGTATATAATTTTGTAAATTTTTTAAATGTTTGAAAATTATTTCTCTCAGTGTACGCAAAGTCAATAATATTTTTGTTGTTTATGAGTCTATTTTGATTCAAATTGTAAACAAAAAATCTTTAATTGACTACACAGAAATTGGTTCCAGTAAACATTACGCATGGGCGGAAGTGTTTCCGAAGACAATAATACCTGTTAATCTCATATTAAATATTAAATATGATCATAATAATTTATGTATCTGCTACGTCATCGAGTTTACCTTATTTTCGTAAATTTGTAAATTAAAATGCGTTTATTTGATGAACTTTCTGCTTATTTCGGAACAATTAATTATGTTTTGGTCCATAGAAGTGACAATTTTAATGTGGTTTGTGTCTTAAGTCTTTTGTCATTTTTTATGCCTTCGGGCGCGTCAAAATATGTAAATTATACATAATTTATGTGATTCAGACGAAATAAACTCAATGAATTCTCAATTCTTGCTAAATATGAAAATATTTTCAATAAAGAATGTTAATGTTAAAATAAATTTATTTATTTATGTAATTATAATTCACATATTTTATAAAAATTGTTGACAACTTTTATCGAACATTTTCAATTTCGGGTTAATGAACGAGCATTTGTTTCACAGAAAAAACTATCGATTTGAAATAAATTTATTTAAATTAAATATAAATTGATAAACAAAAATTAGTTTCGTATAATGGAATTAAGAAAAAATTCCCATTTGTTTACTTAAAATAAAAATAAAAAGCCATTATGTTGAAAAAAAAGTCGCACGAGTAGTCGAGAAACTGGATTTCGCATTTGGCATGAAAAATCGAATAGTTTTGTTCTCCACATTTCGTGTTGATAATTTATAACGAAAGCATTTAAAATGATAACTAATTTAATTAGTTGAAATCCTGTTTAGTATTTATTAAATATGCATAAAATTATGTATAAATAATATGTATAAATAATTAAGTATGACATATTCATAACAAAATCGCTTAAACCTGAAAACTCACCCGTGACTATGGCGTGTCTAATCGGATCCAAAATATTGGTCATGAACTATTTTTATATGACGTTTGGATTTCCTAGTTATAATTTATATTTATTTAAATAATATATTAATTAAAATTTTTATATAAACTTATGTTCTTTATTGAATGGTCTCAGTTCATACAAAGAGTTTTAGTAGTGAAGTTCTTTTGTTTTAGGATTTACATTTTTAGTTATTTTTTTCTAAAGAAGCATTGAATAAATTTATTCTTCAGATGGATTAAACGAAAAAAAAATTCACAAATAAATTTATTTAAAATTAAATATCACGATGAAACTATTTTTAAAATAGAAACGGATTAACAAGAATGAATATAAATACAGCTGTTCCGAGTACCATTCTTTGTTTTTCCCTATTATTCACCTTCATTCTATTTAAAGAATTTTCTTTTAGTTTGATATGTGTTAACATATACCAGTATAATGCGATGATAAATGTCCCTATTGCAATCGCCAGTACTAATTCAAGCTATAGATTTGGATATAGTTTTCTTCTTGCTATAAAGCGAGCCCTATCTAACACCTCTGCCGTTATTTATGACATAGCACCTGGTTTAAAATTGCAAATCCAGATCGAATGATAGTAATGAATGGAGTCATTCTACCTACTTAACTTTGAGTTTTAGTTACAACCACTACGACATTCCCATTAAAAGGGTTAACTGCAATTCGTTAGGTCAGTGGAAGTTGTGACCCCTATAAAACAAGACTTACACTTTCGAAACCTACAAGTGATACTCAGTTACTATCATTTTTACTCCAAACAGTATCGATTGGTGTATGTTTGATTTTAGTATTTGATTTTAGTATTCAAAGAATTTTCATTTAGTTTAGAAGAAAAAAACAAGAATGTTGGTTTTTGAACTGTAAAATTTTTTATAATCTTATTCTTTACAGGTTTACCCATTTTGCCTATCAAATGGGTTAGACCCACTCATTACTTTGTACAGTGAATCCTACTACAGTTACATTTCTGCAACTTACCTAAGCAGTTTTCAAATCTGGATTATACCATTTAACTGATATTCCACTTTCCTTTATTCATATGATTGTGTAGCGTTTAGCAAAGCTTCAAACTGCACAAAGTCATGCACTAAGAAGACTTTTCAAACTACCATAGCACATTAGAACGAATGACATCCTCAGGGACCTCAAGATTGATCTCATCAAAAAATACATAAAGGATAGAGCACTGAAATTATTTGCGAAAACTGACAGAGTTACCACCACCGCGTTATCAAATCTCAGAATGGTTACAGGCTCTTCTGGGAGGTATGCAGATCTTAGTCTGATGAAGAGATAAACAATAATCTAGTCAAGTTGTAAAGAGGGGTTTTGAAAATACCTCGAGTTAAGAAAGAGTAAAAGTGCTCAAGTGCACTGGCTCAAAGATCTTCAACATAATAAACATAATAATTTCATAAGGACGTTGGAGATTATGGAGATTATCTCTGCTTTCACAATTTTATTCGTCTGACACAACGTAGTAACTCCAGACTCAAAAAACTAATATAGTCTTGATTTTGTTTATTAGTTGATTTTAGTGGCAATAAAGCTTTATTTCTCTCATACATTAGTACTGCCTAGGCGCTGATTCAAGTCTTAATCCACCTAGTTTTCAAAACCAAAACGAATAAGAAGAATTCATAAAAGAGATTATTTATTAAAAATGTATCTTTAGGATATTCGCTAGGATCATCAGTTCATTGTTCAGTTCAATTGTTTCTTTTCAGTTTTTCTTTTCAGTCCTGGTACAGTCTTAATCTAATCCATCCAATCCATATTTTATAAAGGTTTCTGAAAATTCTATACAATTTAAGTATCCATAATGTTATCAATTGGAGATTAAGTATTGTTGCAAAAATTGCGTTTATCGATACAGCATATTGGGAAGCAAGTATATAAAATATATATCTTTTTCCAAGATCACTACCGTTGTTGTGACTCATATCGTGAGAAACTTATATCCATCACTCTCCATCGTTCGTCACTTCTTTGTGTTCGCTCCCATCTTTTCCACTAAATTCTCGGGATTTATTGAACCAATCCAGACTTTATTTCTTTCCTTAATGTGATCACTTATTATAGTAAAAGGTGTACTTTGCATCATCACAGTTGTCGTGAAAGAATCCATGTCCGGCCAGCATTTGAGAGATGTATTAATTTGTGTCTGTTAGACTTTTTACCAGTTTCCATATTACCTCTTTATGTAAAAAATATTGCACCTAGTGTTTATCGTTTGAACTACAATCATAGTTTATAAACAAATTGTTTAAAAATGCAATAGTTCTAGCAGAGAAAGAATACATTGTCGAAATATTAACTGTGATTCTGAATGTTTTCTAATTTTTGCCTAATTAATTTAACAGATGATGATATTCACTAAAGAAACTTGCAAGTTGGTAGCTATTAGTTGGATCTTTATCTATTTTATTGTGTTTTAAGAAATTAATATTGTGGTCGAGCGGCTCTGAATTGAATTAAAACATACTATTCTGTCTGTCTGTCAGTGATATACTGACTCATTTATTCTCTTTAAATTTACATGATATGTGTATGGTAAAAATCGAACTTAACAAACTAGAGTTGCCATGTTACATATTTTTCATATGGCATTATATAAAACTAATATAATTATAGAAATGCCTATACACTTATACTACACTATATACTATACTAGATACTATATACTACAACAATATGTATAATTCCTCATCATAGTTTATGATTCCTTTTTTAACTTCGATTTCTTATCTATTAGACTAAATTAACTATATAAAGTGTATAGACTTCATTTTAAAATGATATTTACACTACAACAGATGTAAGCTACAATACTCGATTAATTGAACGGAGAAGTGATACTACTGAGAAGTGGGTCCTGAGAAGGGAGTCCTGAGAAGTGATACATTTGAAAATTGCTTATGTGACCGTGAAATTAAAAATCGATTTATGCTTTATGGATTTTTAATTCATAAGAAGATGACTATAGGTATAACTTCTTAAGAATCTGGTAATCGAGTACTATTTCTAATTAATAACTGTGGCAATATCCTATCAAGTCAATATTAACACTTAAGTGAAGTAGCGAAAATACGAATAAAGAAAGGAAATACGTAAAGAATATGTGTATAGGTATATCATGTGTTGCATTTATATGGAACCTAATAGTGAATATTAACTTGTGCAAATAACTTGTAGAATGATTGTTCAGACAAACATTGACAAATCATTTAACACATTAATACCATGTTCCCACTGCAGCTTAATCAATTTATGTTAATTAATTCAAGATTTGGTGGTTTCCACTAGCATAAGTTGCATATGCAAAAGCTTTTATGTGTCCGAAAGTTCTAGGAGAGCTTTTGTTTACTTACTTTTCAGTTAATGTGTTAATGAAATTAATATTATTTCTTAAATAATATATACTTATATCAAATCTATATTTGTTATATAAATTCATTTGTATTTTTTTATATATCATTTATATATTTTATTTATAAAAAACAAACATTTTAAAAAATTTTTACTTCTCATTTGTTTGACTTGTTGATTTTTTGTTTATTTATATATTGTTTCATGTGTCGATAATGTCAAATGTCGATAATTTCCCTTTTGGGAAATATATTTTGCAATGTTGCATTCGACAAATTTGGTGCAATATCCCTTAATTAAATCTTAATTAAGTTAAAAGCACGAAAGCTCTTTGTGTGGTTAAACAAAATTCATTGGAAACAAGTTGTAGAATATGATGGAGTATTTTCATTTTATTTATCCAAAATAATAGATATTCTATTTCTATGCTAGCCATAAACATAAACAGATTACACTATCACTATTGCTATCGATGCTATCATGTATTTAATTTCTGATAGATTAGAGATGATAACAGACTTGCGCTCTTCTGTAAATTTTGCTTAATTAATCAATCAATTAATAATACAATGTGTAATTAAAAACACATAAGATTATTAAATTATTAATCAATAAATGTCAAATCAATGACGGTTTACTAGATTACACCATTTATATGTAAAATGCAAATAAGATGATTTTCTCACACAAGTCGATAAAAATCGCTAAATGTTATGTACCTGATCATTCAGAACCATAAGAATTGTGTTAAGGTTATTAAAGACATAATCTTTAAATTTTAAGTGCATATAAAAATGTGTTTTTCAAATCAATATAATTTTAGTGTTTCAAATTACCTTGAATATTATGAATAACGAACAAAATATAGCATCGTAGAACATTCGATGGGCGGACGCTTCTATTGAAAACATAATTTGGATTTCTTCGAATAGCGAAATAGCCAAATAGCCAAGCTCAAGAGCCGTGACTTCAAACGAACCGTTCTCTTCATTGTACCCAATGACCTTTCAAAACTTTTCATAGTAATTTGACAGCGCATTTGAAGAGGAACAAAAGACTTAAGCATCAAATTTCATTTATCACAATTTTTACAGATATTTTTTATTAATATTTAATATTTTTACACAAATTTTCCAATTGAATTCTATTTACTTATTGATTTAATATTTACTGATTAGAAATACACATCAAAATCGATAACCTTTTAAGGTTTTATACACAAAATCAACAAAATGCATTAAAAAAGCTTTAACATTCTCCGCCGACGCAGCAAATCGAGTTATTTATCTTTGCTGTGGAAGATGAAGAAAACGATTTATTGTTGTTCTTTGAGTTGTGCTGGTGGATGTGATCTAATATATTCCAAAGCTCTCAAAACATAAGCCGGCACAGGTGGAGGTGTTGGCAAATGTTCACCAACGGGATGGTAGCCTTCCTCGTCGGCAGTGTACTGTAAAGAGATGTGTTCACCTTCGGGTGAGACGTAATTCAGAGAGCCGCGTACACCAGCTGCATTGCCGGCCTCTTGGAATTGTATGCCATTCGACGTCTCGTATGCATACTGGTACTTGCCCTCTGCATCGGCCGCCTCGTTCACATAGCTGCGTATTTCAGCATTTTTGTCAATATTATCAGCGCTCACGAAGGCCAAGAAGACGGTTAAGATTAACTAAAGTTTTGTGAAAAAAATGTGTTATTATTAAAAAAATTTCAAAAATGTAGATACAAAAATCGAAAGTTGTGCAATACAAAAATGTAGTGGGTAATTACAGCGGCTCACGTATTAATTTGATGATGATTTTATGTCTTGAGGAAATTATAAATTTTTAAAAAAATTTTATTGTTGTTTTACTTACAAGCTTAAACATTTTATTTTTTTAAATTTAATGTGTTTTTGAAGAAGTGCAGATAGTGTGTGTACAGGAGACCGAGTGTCCGAACTGCTTGCAATGGTGCATTTCGCTGCGGCTTTTATACTGAGCCCAAATTAGGTACTCTGCTTAAAGCCAAAAGGGTTTTCGTATTTCTTTCTACTTTTTTTGGACAAAACAGGCTAAAAGAAACAAGTTCTATAATGTATATGTTGCATACCGGAATTATTGCTTATGCATCCTTTACAAAACTTACAAGACAATAAATTCCCAAAATATTTTGTCGTTTATTGATATTTTTGGCAATTTGCCAACTCTGTTGTCAAGCTGCGCTATTGATAAGGTCATATCTGATACCAGTTATACCCATTCTGATATTACACAAAAAAAAATTAAATAAGTATATCAATATACAACAAAAGACTGAATGCAATGTTAATGTCAAAATCTTGCTAATTTGTTAAAAAAAAATTTTAATAAATTTTAAATGTCCTGTGGGCTATTTTAAAAATTAAAATTTATAAGACAGACTACAGATTAAAATGGAATAACAAAATAAAACTTAATTAATAAATCCAATTTCATAAAATTTAAAAACTTTTCATTGTCTTGAAAAGTTTATTACTTTTCATAAAAATTATTTTATAAAATATGATTATTCTGTATACATAATCAACATATGAAGAAAATGCATCAGTCATTATTATTTCTATAAATAAATAGTAATCTCTCTCAATATACTAAGTTTTTCTTTGAGTCTAATTACTTCAATTAATAGTAATATTTAATTAATCTTTATGTTTACTTATATAAATAAGTTGTAATAGTAAATCCAGATGCTTTTATAAATTGATGTATTGCATCTTCTTATAATCTTCTTAGAATCTTCTTGAACTAATATAAGGTGCCCATCTTAGTGTCTTCGTTGTATACGCAACAGTGAAGACGCAGCCTTCAGCAAGAATTTGATGGTGAAATTCATTTATCTAGGTTAGGTTAGGTTATACCGGCAATTCCTAGGGGATTTACTTAGGCCTATTGGCTTATTGTGTTATCGTATATAGAGGAAAACTCAGGGTTTAAAACCAACTAATACCTTTGGCGATGCTCAAAATGCTGTTAAGTGGCAGGTCTTTAATTGAACAAGATCCTCAAGAAAAGTGTCAGGCTCCTAAAGTGTAAAGTGTCGAGTCGCCGCAGTGCATGAGCTGGGCATAGACTGAGCAGATGAGAGGCACTCTCATCGTCTTTCTGAGAGGCACTCTCATCGAATCACACTAGTTAGCACACCGCTGAAATACACGAACTCTTTGAGTAAAAGTTGACCAACCCAATAAGTGCCTAATTTCGCAGGATGACAGCTCTGTCAGGTCGAAGGGAAAAGAGCGTACTAGTAGAAGAATTTTAAAAAAATTTGAATCGAGTGATACTATGTATTATAAATCCTGGAACTATTAAATGTTTGTGTCAGTACTATTTCAATAATACATGTTATGGACTATAGATTGTAGGGTCAAGTATATAGACTTATCGAACCTTTTTAACACATTTTTATATGAATTTTGTATGAAAAATGGCACACATCGCAGTACTTTTGTCGAATTAGTTACAATAGTCTAAACATAGCGCTAGGCAAATTGTAATAATCTATTGTGAATTAAGTAAATAGAATTAATCTTTGTAAAGGTTTCAATTTTAATAAATGAGTTTATTTTAATCCAGATTTAAATTACTTATAGTATTTTAAATTATTATTAAGAGCCTATATCATTCAATTAAAAGCACAATCATGATTGTTTTAAAAACATTCTGAAAGAAATTCAGTGTTGGTCTGCATGTACTATTATTATTAGTATTGGATATGGCACTGCGGCCGTCAGGTCTATTGTGCTACCTTCTGGGTTTAGAGTATGTCTCTAAGCCCTATTGTTTTGATAAAAAGTAGTATAGTATTAAAAATGTTCTTAAAAATGTATTAAATGTATCTGGGATAATCAAACATATTCTTACTATATAATGTATAGAACTTTTTGAATAAAAGACATATTGCTGATAGTAAATTCATTTAACAGTGGATATAAGAATTACTTGCACAATATATCTGTTTAAGTCGCAGTGCTTTCTGGTCTTCGATAATAGTAAGAGTTCCTTTGACTGCACTGGTTCACTGGTATATTAGTTATTAGTTTTTTTTATGATTTTTACATTCTATATAATATTTTATTATATTCCAAATATTTTTTAATATAGGGATATACGACTCAAAAAAAAATTTTTTTAGGACACCCAAACCTTTGTCACCTATATATCAGTAAATACTGTAAATAGACCTCCATCAAGGTCTATCAAAGTATCACTTTTTGAATTTGAAGATCTTTTAAAGAATTTGAAGAATTTTGAATATAACTTATATTATTTTAAAAAAATTACAATATTTTAAATAATCATTTTACTAATAAAATTATATTTAGATATTAATGATTTTATGTCGATTAATTTAATAAATTTTAGTTAATTTTAAATTGGAACCTGTTTTTTAACGAAACCTAATTTATTTATTTATTTTTATATTTTATTTTATAAATTAACTCAATTGACAATAATTGATCGCTGCGAAAAACTAGAAAGTATCTAAACTATATGTGACGCATAAACGACAGATAAATATATTGTGACCACTCTAAGGTTTTTGTTTAAAAAATTTATATTCAGTTTATCTACAATCATATTTTGTTTAAAACATAAAAAAAAATTTTATTTTTGCACTAAGGTAGTTTAGGGCAGATGTGAATTAAATTTAAATATTCTTTGAATAGTTTATAGATACGCATATATTTTACGACCACGTAATCCGGTTGTAAGATATTTTAAAAGTTTATCTATCTATTATTATCTATTGCAGGTTATAGAAAAAGATTTGCAAATATCCAGAGAGCACATTTTGCAAATCCCTAATTAATTTTATGTTAATTTTAATTTTATAGTTTATAAAGAGGTTTTTTCCACGAGGCGAACTATTACGCTTGGCATATATTCCTTACGAAAGCCAAGTAAATGTAGACTGCACCCTTTGCAATCTTGGTGTAATTGAAGACGTCCAACATTTTATGGGGATCTGTCCTATATTACAGGAGATTAGGTTTAAGTATTTTAGAAAAGTATCTTTAGAAAAAACAGATGTAATTTCATTATTAAATGGAGAAAATTGGTTCTTGCTTAGCGCTTTTATTAATGAAGCAACTATTTATAGAAAAAAAATAATGGACGAAATATTTTGAAAGAATTTTAAATAGTATATAAATTAACATGTACACCTTTTAAATGCATTTTTAATGTAATAATTTAGTGTAATAATATTAAAATAATGGAAATATTGAAATGAATAAATTAAAATTAAATATTAAATTAGGCGGAGGAGTTTTGACTCATAGCCTTCTTATACACAGCTGTTATAAAAAATCTGTAAATTTGTAATTTTAAATTCAATTGAATAAATATAATTAACTAATTAACTAACTAACTAAAGAGGTTTTTTCGAACAGTAGTAAATTATAACAACAAAAATTTTATTTTTTATATTATTTTAATTAATTGAATTTTTGGCTGACCATACAGCTGTTTCGAGTATTGCCAAATACCCATCATCAGTGATCTTGGAAATAATTCTTGTATTTAATTATTCGTAAATACTTATTTTTTGAGACTGCAAGTACCAGGAATCAAACTCGGGTCCTGTCAAATGTTTATAGTTTATAAATATCTTATTTGTTTTTTTTTGTTGCAATTTGATTTTACTTCACTTGAAATTTCTTATATACATTCGATAGAGTTTAATCCTTAGAGACATATAATCGTATTTAAAGGAATGATTCGCAAACTTAGGAGCGAATTCTTAGGAGCCTAGGAATGTATATTATTGCATTAGCGCAGAGCTTTATAATAGCACATGAGGTGTCGGCCACCTCACTCACCTCTTCAGAGAATCTACAGTTTGCATTCGTAAGTATATCCAGTATTGTAAGGTGGTGTTTTAGTCTACAGTGCCCTGTTAGGATTTCTGTGATGATTCTAAGTTTTTCTTTTATAGGTGCATATAATCCTAGTATCTCTTATTGTTATAGCTACCTATTTGGATTGTTTTATTATCCCAGTAATCCTTTTTATTGTGCTTCTCCTTTATTTTTTATAACAGAAAGGAGCGTAATATGTCCTAAAGGTACACAAAAAGGTTCCAGCCCCATTATCGGTGTGGCTGCTCTTTTCCTGTCTAGTTTGTCCGCGAAGGTTGATTAGTAACTGCTCAACTTTCTGAAGTTGCTGCCGTTGTATATGTGTTTGTTGTTTTTAAACTCTCCTACAATGGTCAGGTATAAAAATAATATGTCTCTTATGTTTTTAATAAAAACAAATTGCTTTCTTTCTTGTACTCCCTCGTATTATACCAGCATTATTTTAGAAATTCTTGCATTATTGCACTATTATTGCATTATTATTCAAAATTATAATTAAGGTTGCTCTGAAAATAATTATGGAATGCCCTAAGAAACCTTAAGTTTGTAGTGTGAAGAACATATAAGACATATAAGGTTTAAGCTATACATAACCCAAGATCTAAACTCTAGCGAAATCGGATGGAGGTAAATCTTCATGTGGTAAGTATCTATGGAGTGATTAAAGTTCCATTCCTGATCAAAATCTGGCGAAACCGAATGAAAGTAAATCTTCGTGTTGTAAGCATCTAAGGAGTGATTAAAGTTCCATTTCTGAGACACGGCTTTATGTAGAATGTCAACATTTTTTTGTGCATCAAATAAGTGAATAAAGTTCCATTCCTGAGACGCGACTACCAAACATTTTTCAAAGATTTTTGGGAAGTACCTTTTTAGCCCACATATTAATGGGACTTAAATTTAGACCTTGAGTGTCACAGTTGCAGCATACATGCGCTGTACTATCAATGTAGTTTTCATATGACAAAATTTCAAAGAAATTATTACTTATTAAGAAATATGGTATGTATGTGAAGCAAGTTCGATTTGATATAATAATTATATCAATTATTGCTGTTATCTTAAATCATATGCATTAACACATACTAAACAAACATTTTTGGCAACAATTTGACTTAAATCAAATTTTATGAAAATAAAGCAAAATTTTAAGCCAACCCACGAGCCATTTAAGCCAAAACAAACAAATTTCAGCAGCGTCATCATCATCATCATTAGCAGAGGCGGCGGTGGCGGTGGCGGTGGCGTGGATGGCTGCACTAGCAAATATACCGTCAAACGCAGTTCAGTTACGACGTCCACTTGCAAGAAAGATAAATGTCTCAGTTTTGTTTGTGGCCGTTAAATGCCGGCATAACAACTGCCGTCTAAGTAAAAACACTGCTAAATAGACAGCTTAACAATATTGGGTCGCAAGGTCAGCGTAATCATCATCAACATAATCATCAACATCATTACCATTACCATTATCATTATCATCTCCAGTTTCAATTTAAACGTCATTAGTCATGTGAAGAGCAGCAACTTTGGTGCTGGCTGTTGTGGTAGTGGCTGCGTCCCTGCCTTTGCATTAAATACTTTAGTAACGCTCTTTGTATTGCATATTATTTATTTTTTATTTTTTATTTATGTATTTAATATTGATTTTTTCTCATTCAATTTTTATTTGTTTATTTATTTCAGAGTTTATTTCAGAGTTTAATTTTCGTGGAAGTTCAATCAATCTGAGGCTTTATTGATTTTGAATTGATACTATTGATGCACAAAAAAAGCAGTCAAGTTTGATCAAAAACAATGAAGCCAACAACTTTTGGCCAAATTAAAAATACATATTTTTTATACAAAATGTTTTTTTTTTTTATTTATATGTCGTTAATAAACTATTTTTCTGTATTCAATTTGCAACTAATTTATTTTAGTGTTAACAATATATGCGTAAATTTTCAAAGTTTGGTTTTAATTGATGAGAAATTTGCATTTCTGATATGAACCAAGTTCGTGACTTAAATCTTTTGTTTTGCTTAACTTAATTGCAATATAATTTCGTTTTGAGGTGAAAAGGCCACTAGCTCTTGGTTCCCATATTGCGAAGTGGCATTTGTAAAAATTTAATTTTAATTATTTTCGGTATTTAATTGCAATTATTTTTCAATTTAAATATTAAGTTTAATGAAATTTGAAGTTGAAGAAAATATTGTGCAACGAATCCTATTAAATAGTTTTTAACCAAGAAAAATGTTTATAAAATGAAAACGTCTTAAAAGTAAAGTAAGTACCCCAGCAATTAATTTGGAGTCATTGTATATGACAGACTTTAAAGAACAATACCTTTTGTTAGAGAGAATTTAAATTAATTTATTTTAACAGTGGATTATTTATTTTTTTTTTTAAATGTAAGCTTATATGGTTTCCTATTTTCGAGTCAATACAAACGTAGCTCTATCACAATAACTAATTTATTATAGAATCTCCCAAAAAACAAAATATAGAACATTACTCTCTTGCGGCTAAGATTGCATATACACTGATTCGATAAGAGACTAACAAATTTTTGTTCACAGATAGGATACGAAAATAATACATATTTGGATTTAAACATGTCTTGCTACATCTTTTAGATTGCTATATTCCTGACTATTTAGTGCTAAGTTATAGCACTTTAGATAATACAATCATATGTAAGCAAAACTGTTGGCAATAGTTATATGTGATTGAGGTATTTTAACATTAATAATATATGGACAGTGTTAATATTTCTTGAACTTCCGCATCTACATATCGATTGGAATAGTGTTGGAATAGAATTGACATAGAAGGAAGTTTTTAAATATTTTGGATTATACAACAATTAATTTGGATAACAGAGGAGTATTATTATTATTATGTGTATTTTACTCTCTATTAACTGCAAGGTTTCTTCAAAACCTCTCTTTACGCCTTGACTGGATTATTGTTTACCCACTTCATCAGACTAAGCAATAATTTACCTCAGATCTGCATACCTCCACGAGGAGCCTATAATTATTCTGAGATTCGATAACGCGGTGTTAGTAAGTCTGTCAGTTTTCGTAAATAATTTCAGGGCTCTATCCTTTATGTATTTTTCGATCGGATCAATCTTGATGTCCCTGAGGATGTCATTCATCTTAATGTGCCATGGTACTTTGAAAAGTTTTCTCAGAGCCTGGCTTTGTGCAATTTCTAGTTGGCGAATAGAAGTGTTTAAGGCTTTGCTTAACGCTACACATCCATATGGAAGTGCCGGACGAATTATTTGGTTATATATGGTTGAAATACATTCTACTGTCATTTTAAAAAAATGTTTATTTTCACGACTAGAACCAATCGCTATGCGATACCTCAGCATTTAGGAACAAGTAATCTATGTCATACTTAGTTTTTGAGTTAACGAAATTAAAAGTATATAAAATCTATCAGTTTGGTCAAATGCTTGTTTATATATAGATGTCGACTGGATATGGTTTTGGATGTCGACTGGAACTGTTTGGTGATATTATGCTGCCCAAATATGTTTGTCATGTTCACTGTAAGACCATTATGACGCGATTCGTGAACCAAGTCGTTGAGTTTATCTTGCATATCGTTCTGTCGTGTTGAGAGAAGTCAAATGTCGTCAGCATATTCTAGATCTTCGAGGTGTTTTGAAAGCCTCCAACGTATACCCCGTTGTGACTGGTAAATAGCTTTAGGAAGGAAGTCGTCTAACACAACTAAAAACAGTCTATATTATAATCCCAGGGATTTTGTTTCGAAAAATAATTTAGAGGTAAGAAAATAATATATAATATATATTATATATATATTATTATATTATTATATTATATTATTATATTATATATAATATATTAAACATCTAATTTAATTCTCATGGTTTCTGCAGACCTAAATAAGAACCAAGACAATAAAAATATTTTGTAAAGATATTTCAAAGATATGTTTACCAAAATAGTGACGTTAAATAACTGCTGGGATGTACAGATGTACATATTCTGAATTTTATTAAGTATCTATTCTATTCTACTAAATAGGATTTTTTTTTTAAATTTTTAAGATGATAAGTTTATAGCATATTCGACAATTAAAAAAATTTTTTATTATTATATGATTTTGTGAGGTCACATGAAGTAATAACTTCACTCTCAATATTTTTATTTTATATATCAATTTTAATGTCTTACTCGACATGTACAACAACATCAGAGCACCACTTCATTAACGATTCCCATGCAATTCATCTTTCCATTTCATTATCTTAATCTTGCTCAAGGTATTTATCAGTGATAAGTACCATAAATTTGAAAAGAATTTGAGAAATATTCATACTTATAATGAATATGTATACATATATATAAATTAATTATTTATTTATGTATGCATAAAGAACTGAGATTAATTTTCACACATTAACTTTAATAATAAAATCACAAGTTTGCCTCAAACGTTGTACTCTGATATTTGAAATTCTTCGAAACTGAAAGTCTTGAAGTTTGCACAACCGATGCAAGATGAATTAATTAACTTGGTTGACAACTTCTTTATTTAGCATTAATAATCTGAGCATATGACTAGATTCAATATATACATAAACCTGTGTGTAGATGCATTTATTTCATAACTATTAATTTTAATTAAAATAGCTTCACATAAAAGTGAATGCCTACGTGATAAAATTTATTTGTTTATTCTTGTAAAATTTGTTTAAATTAATTTTTTACTAGATGAGCTTGTGTCAGATCACGACAATCCAATGCCCATTGCTGCTGATGCTGTTTCAGATAACTTTGTTTTGTATTAGAGTATGTTCTTTTCTTATACGATGTTTCTATACGAAAAGAACGCCCACTAAGATACTGATCTCGTTTTCAACTGGTTCCATGATTAGTAAATGAGTATATGTCTTTAAAAGATGTGTAACAGTTTCATTCTTTAATTCTTTGGATAAATCAAAACTAATTGAAATATTGATCAGTTAAAGATCCGGTGAATCTGGATAGCTTTCTATCTCACTTTCCATTTCAGCATTGCTTCTTTCGTTTGGCTAAAATATGGTATAAAATATGGTATATAAACTCTTTTAACAGAACATTGTTCCTATAGGTCATGCTAGTAGTTAGTGGATTGAAGATTAAAATGTCTAAAATATACAGTAAGATATTCATTTTTTCAGACTACTCATCTCAGACTAGTTTTACTTAAGATCCGAGCACGCATCACTTGCCTGCTATATTTCAACTTTATTATCAACATTTTCCCAAATATCTTTATCTTTTTGATAAATAAGTTCGGTTGAAAATTACAACTGTCTTGATTGATATATATATAGAGCTTGCTTTGTGAGCTGAGATACTTCTATGGCTGATCTATTTCAGTTCCTGTTTTTAAGGAATCATCAAAGGTAAGCACTACTTCCAGTTATTTTTTAGAAGTATCAATTATTTTGTAGATGATATTATTTTATATATAATATTATTTTTATTTTTTATATAACTTATAAATACTTTCTAGATGGTGTAATAGATTCTGTGGTATGTACATTTCGGATCGTATTTACTTCAGTGATGAGGCTTATTTTTTGATTGGTGGATATGTGAACAGTAAAATTTGTGGAGCTTCGTAACTGTGTTTAAAAGGACAATACTCAAATTCTTGGCATTTAGAACACGAATATTTTTGAAGTTATGACCGAGCTGCCACCACCCTACATCGCTATATACCTCCAAATCATGAGAATATACCTATACATGAAAAATACTCCACGGAAAACATTTATATGATATACCTATGGACATATCAAATGGAATTATATCAAATTCCATTTTCACAATTAATGGAATTTGATATAATAATTGATTAAAATCTCATTCAGAAGTGGGATTTACTTAAGTTTACTTTCTGTACTACTAAATGTTTAACACTCTAGTTTTGAGTATCTTAACTACAGATCCATAAATTATTGTATTATTGTATAATTATTGTATTGTATTGTTATTCTTTTTTTAAAAAAGATATTTTTTGATATCGTTCCTTTTAAAGCCCAACAAATATTTTTTCAGCCCTTGTAAAACATATCGACCATTTTTCTGCACTGATGTAAGTTTTGGGTTGAGAAATAACGTTAAGTATAACTTTTTAAATAGATATTAAATATTTAATTTTTAATATTAAATATTTATAAGGTATTGTAATAGTATCATTTTTAATTTTTTTTATTTAATTTTATTTTTAAGTATTTAATATTTAATTTTAATTTTCTTTTTAAAATTTTTATGTCCTATGATAAGAAATATATTATGAATATTATGAATTATGAACACGGAGCAGGTAATAATGAGGAAATTTTTAAATTTTTAATTTTCAATCAAAGGAATTTTATAATGAAATCTGAATTGACCAGGCAGTTCTTTTGGACACTACCAAATATCTAGCATATAATATATGTTAGCTGCATATAATTTGTGGACTGCAAGTGTTAGGTGCTCATTAATTTTTTAACGGTAGTTATTATAAATTGAATATAGTAATTATAGTTTAGAAATAATTTTTGCAGTACACCTAAAAATTTTCAAAGACTGTTTATTAGTTAAAGAATAAAAGCGATTTATTAATTATAATATTGAAAAGTAATAGTTAATAATATAAACTAACTAAACTAATTCTTAGCCTAGAGATTCAACGAAGAATCACTCTTGCCAACAGATGTTACTTCGGGCTAAGTAAGCAATAGAGAAGTAAACCCCTCTCTCGATATACAAAAATCACTGTTTACGAATCTCTTATGATACCTGTGCTGCTATATGGTGCAGAAGCTTGGACAATTAGCAACAGTGATGAGAAGGCGTTAGGAGCATTCGAGAGAAAAATTTTTCGGAAGACCTATAGTCCCTTACGCGTTAGCGGCGAGTATCATATTAGAAGGAACCATAAGCTGTATGAGTTATACCGCGACATTGACGTAGGTAAACGCATTAAAATTCAACGGCTTCGCTGGCTTGGTAATGTTGTGCGATTGGAAGAAAGTGTTCTAGCTAGAAAGGTGCTTGATTCGGTATCCGCAGGTGAAAAACGTGGTAGAGGACGTCCACATATTCGGTGGACGGACCAGGTGACCAACGGTACTACCAACTGACTGGCTGACTGGTGGAGGCTACTCGACGCGGTCAAGGGCGGCTCACATTTTTAATGGCTAAATATTTTTTTTTTAATAAAAGTGTAAACGTGAAAATTTTCCAACAGCCGGTACTGCGGCCAGAATAGTCCTATTGTACCAAAATCACTATTGATTACACAAAGCTCTTTAAAGCCTTGTGAACAAAATCTAGAACTGAATCTAGAGAACAGCTCTTAATCTACTCTGGTGATAGAAATTCCATATGAAACAGATTTCTTCTGTGCGTTATTAAAGCTGAACAGTCACAAAGAATGTGCATGGTCGTTTCCTCATCATCGAGGCATAATCTGCATTCCGAGTTAGCAGATAATTGTAGTTTCTGAAGATTATATTTCAGACCATAATGACCTGTAATAAAACCTGTTATCAACCTTAAATCACATTTTGAGAATTTAAGAATATCTTTGTAGGAGTACGGTGTTGTTAGTGCTTTGCTCTGGCTGAGTCCTGAAAAGTTTACCCTTTACTCTAGTCGCATATGATTTTCCCTTTCCTTGATAATCTGTTTTGTACTGGCCCAGTTTATTCCACAAAAGGATTGAGGGCCTATAAAAGCAGTTTTTGATGCAGTTCTGGCTAGCTCATCTGGCTAGCTTACCTTATTCCGGGCTGCAAGTGATTGTAGGAGCTCATAACACTCTTGGACCTGTTTTGATTTGAAAGTCCAAGGAGGTTTTGGCCAACTAAGTAAGTAAACTAATTATTGTATTAAAATATTTTTATTGTTACAAAAAAATTATATTTTTAAGAATATTTTCAAATAAAATCTAAAACATCTGTTTGTATTGATTGAGTCTTAAGACGTCTTCATCTTCTGTTTCCATTTGTTAATTAATTAATTAGCATTGGCTGCCTTTGTCATTTTGTATTAATCAATCAATCCGTAAATAATTCCCATAAAACAAACACCTTCAACAGTTTCAACAGTTTTCGAAATAAAATATACAAACAAAAAATAAAAATTTTAATTAATATGTTTTTATTTTATTATTTCATTTGATTGTTGGAGAATAAAAAGATTTTATTTTGATTTAAGCTATTGAAAATCGTTGATTTGCACACGACAAATCAGTAAAGATAGGCTTAGTGAAAAATCAAGTTTAAGAATTTCAACGCGGCTTTCATATGCAAAATAATCCAAACGAATGTGACATCTTGGCATGAAGGCAAACTGACGCACCGACAGATACTCATAGTCATAGTCAGATAGAATATACGAGCACATGCAACCGATTAAAAGCAGATTAAATTACTACAGTTTTTTTCCACCTCAAAGCTAAAAAAGCTAAAAAGCTAAAAATGTCAAAAAGTTGTTAATTTGGAAAATCTTGTATTTTTGAATTTTATTACAAAATTTTTTTTCTAAAATTAGGTTTTCAGTTAATGATGATTGTGCACGTATCGTCGTCGGTGTTGCCTGAGAGGGGGCTTACTTAATGAATTGTATCTATGCATGCATCTCATGTGTGAGTCTCAATCTGTAACTTTATCTGAAAGTGAATCGATTTGCTTATGCGTGGCATGAAGCACTTTAAGAAGATTTAATAACCGCGCGCGAATGCTTGACTAATGTGAAACCAATTAAAGTTAATGCACACAAAAGTTTAAATGTTAATTTTAATGAGTTCAAATTTCAAATATTACATCAATATAAGCACATCCAAGCGATTTGCTATGACGCGGCTATAGTATAGTAAATATCTGTAGTAAAAACAAATACAATTATATTAAAAAAAAAATTTATACACACATTAATGTACAAACACCTATCCATACTTATATCTTTACACATATCTATATAGATATATATAATTATAAATATATGCAATGTTATTATTTTTTATTGGTTGATCTAAATCATGTATACGTATTTGTCTTAGCGTCGCTAATCTCTTTGCTGATGCTCTTCGGCGCTATATTTGTATCTGTATCTGATTTTGAAGCTAAAGCTCAACTCTTTGTATTGATGCTGTCTGTAGCTCTGGCCAATACTACCGTGTGGCCGGCCGGGGTGTGAGATATTAGGTTTTGCATATAAAAGCAAAAGTTTAGTTGAATCTATCAACAGTTCACATTAGATAATTATAGCAAAATGTTCAAATTTGTGAGTATCAAAAAAATAAATAAAAAAAAATTAATTAACAAAACCATTAGTGAAAAAAATTAATGATAATTTTTTATAATTAATAATAATAGTGTAAAACATTTAATTTGTTGTCTGCATTGTGTTAATATATTATTGTTTTTTTTTTTCAAATTGTGTAAATTATTAATGAAAAGGACTTTTTAGTGAATTGATAAGAAAGTTTAATATTAATAAGCCTACGAAAATTAAATTTTTTTTTTTAAATATAATTAAAGAAACTTAGAAAAGTGAACAAGCATTTAAATAATTAAAAATAAATTTTTAACATTTTTTATTAATAATAGTTGGCTTAACCTGTTATTTACATTTTAATATTTTATGAAATTATTATTTAAAATAATTAAATAACATTTAATAATAATTAATAAAATAAATTATAGCATTTTTCAAATAATTTTTGTTTCACCTTTTATTTAAATTTTTTTATTTAAAAATTTAGTATATTTATACTTTGGTACAATTATATATTGTTTTATTTTATTTTACCTATTATTTAATTTATGATATTAAAATAAAAAAATAATTTGAAATATTTACAATTTATTAAAAATTAAAAAAAAAACATAATTTTTTTTAATTTTTTAATATTATTTTGCTTTGCCTTTTAAATTTATATTTTCAGTATTAGAATAAAATTTTATATCGAAAAATCTCAGTAGTATTATTTTATGTTATCTATTACTGAAATTATGATATTAAATTAAAATAATAATATGAAATATTTAAAATTGATAAAAAAAATAAACAACAAAATTATTACTATTTTTTATTATTTATACTATTTTACTATTTAAATTTTTTTTGAAATAAATAAATAATTTTTTTTTAAATTATAAGGTAATATTTTAATACTAAAATAAAAAAAATAATCAGTAATATAAATAATTTGTAAAATAATTATAGTAAAATATAGTATATTATAGTAAATTTTTAATATTATTTTTTTTACCGTTTGAATAAATTTTAAATTTTTTTAAAATTTTAAATATTTACTTATAAGCTAATTTTATTAGTTTGAGTAATTTATAAATAACTTTTTTAAAATGTATATAATATTATTTTATTTTGGATTGAAATATTCTAACAATATTTAAAATGAATATTTATTTTATTATTAAAATATGAAAAAATTCGGAAAATATATAATTTTATTTAAAACTCATTAAAAAATAATTTTCATTATTTAATTTAAAATTATTTTGTTTTACCTCCTGATTAAATTTTAATATTAAAGTACAATTATTGTTGTGAATAATTAAACAATATTTACTTACAATTAATATAATTATTAATAATTAAAATAATTATTAGTATTATATTAGTATATTTCTAACATTATTATATTTTTCATTTTATTTATATCTTAATATTAAAATATTATATCATGTTTTAATATGATTTAATATTAAATATTTTAATATTAAAATGTATTAATAATTCGGAATATTTAAATAATATTTAAAATGATTTAAAAGAAAGCATTTTTAGTATTTTAATCATTTTTAATATTATATCATTTTATACATTATATAAAATTTAGTAATATATGATAATAATTCTGAATACATAAATTAAAAATTAATGAATAATTTAAAAATAATTAATAGCTCTTTTAATTAATACTTTGATTTACGATTTAATAAAATTTTTGTATTAAAATATAATAATAATTTTAAACAACTATTATTGTATTAAATACATAAATTTTTTTAATATCTTATGTAGTTATAATTTTTATATATGTTTTCAAAGAAACTGTTATAGAATATATATGTAAGATAATATATCTCCAAACTTAAATATTATTCACATTAAATAACACACTATCCGGCTATCTCGTCTTCGCCTATCTCATAATCCTTTGATATATAATTTTTTTGTATATGCCATTGTTTATAGAGTTTATAACGAATTTCAAATCAAATCGTCCGAAAAACTCAAGAATAATTACAGATATATTATATTTATTAGAAGAATCGTTGTATAGATCATCATAATTCGTCTTACATCATCATTATTCGTCGCAATGTATATTGATGAAATATATATTTTAAACATTCTCATTACTTTTATTAAGTGCCAATTTCAATTATTTATTGTAGACGTAGAATTAATATTAGTGAAAAATATACATACCTCAAAACCCTCCTTACTTTAAAAAGGTTCCAATTATAGTTTCTTATTGATTTGACTTGTAGAATAGATATTACTAGCATAGCAATATGCTATGAGCATATTGTCTTGGTCACGTTCGTCTCGAATGGTTATTGAACCATTCATTTTTGCACAATTTTGTGGTATACATTCAATAATTGCCAGTAAATGTTAAGTCTATTAGAAGTCAATAAATCATAGTAAATATTCAGCTTATTGACTTCTCTAGTCTTTTCTTGATTAGTAAAATAAATGAGTTTTCAAGGCATGGTTCAGAAAAAAGTGCTTGCTAACTGCACTAATAGCTCAATAAAGAAAAACAATTCCACAAAAGATATGTTCATATAGGATTTTTTTTAGTGTTAAGAAAAATAAGAATTTAAAAAAGGAAGTCACTTTTTTCTTTATTATTAGTCCGTATTAAATTTATAATTTATAATTTATTATTATTTATTATACGGTTCGAATGTTTATTAAGCCAAAAAATGTCTTGCAAAGTGTTTTAAACATTAGAAAAGTTAAACTTCAATAGGTCCCAATAAAATTCTACAGATATTGTATTTTCTTATTGTTCTATATATCTGTCTAATACCTTCTTAGATCAAAACATACCTTCTTAGATCACATAACACATAATATGCCTGATATAACATCGACTGAATATTATATATCGTAAAACTCTATTAGAAAGATCTTGTAATTCAATTTTAATACTTCAATCATTGTTCTGATTGAAAGTGGTTATGTAAATGCTTAGTGGGTTGTGCTTTTTAGTCCATCTATATTTTTTATGCCAAAACCAATCAAAACTTCCACAGCTACACGTGACAAATTCTCATCTAATCCATAGCAATAAAGTTTTACTGTTAAATTCAAAATACAATAAATAAATATATTCTTCATTCCATATATTGACAAAAATTCAAGTTATTTTATATATGATTTATATTTTTCAAAAACCCACTTGCTATTTGAAAAAATCTAAAACCGTTCTAAATTTGTGCTTTACCAGAAATTAGCATTTTGATTTAATTAATTATTGCTAATTTTGACAAATTCCACAATCCATGCGTAAGAACCTTGAGCTGATACTAAAAATTCTAATAAAAAAGTGAAAGTATTATAAAACAAAAAATTTAATTAGAAACCATAAATTTAAAATGTAAGCTAATTTGTTTACCAAAACTGGATCAATCTATCAAAAAAGCTGGTATCTAAAGTTAGAAGATTTTTCGTAGGAGAACTTAATGTTCGCGAACAAAATTTTTATTACACGAATATGTAAATTTCTTTTAACACTTAAATCTTTGTATAACAGAAATCCTATACACCACTCATTTCTAATGTTTATTATATATTTTTAGTGCAACTAGTTAGCACTCCCAAAACTCTTGTTCCGATATACGCTAAGATCACACAATTTGCAGAATATGTATTCATGAATTAATTTACTAATGAAGTCATGAATCCTTTATTCAATATATACCGAGTACTTTCAAGTTTCAGATCTATAGTACAATATCGATTAAATATTAGAGTTAAATATGTAAATCTGTCTTTTCAAAAAAATTTAATATACATATTTCATACTGACATTATAACTTGCATGATATAATGAGTCAAATATAATGAAGGAAATTATATATAAATAAAAAAGCTTAAAAGGTGATTAATTACTTATTTCAAACAAAATCTTCAAAAAATTTTCTTTCTTATTACTCGAATAATAAATTCGATCACTTCACCCTTCAAGCACACTTAGCGCATTTTACTCACAAATACTCGAGTTAAAAGTATCGAAAAAGTAAAAAATTAAAAAATAAAAAAAATAAAAACGTATAAATAATAAAATTAAAAAAGTGCTACCTACAATCAAATTAAAAATTAAAAAGCTAGCTCCAGTTAAAAGTATCGATATAGCAAAAATAAAAAAGTGCTACATAACTGCATCAAAAATAAGCGATTTGAGTAGTAAATTATGTTATTTAATTTCTATATATAAATAATCTAAAAATACAACATTGAAATTTAGATTTGATAATTGAAGACGATATAAATACATATGAACTTTCGGTGAATTTTTTGTCCAAAAATTCTCTTCCTGGCCCAAAGCAAGGCTGGATAGTCATAATGACTAGATGAGACACAAAATTCAAACAACAAATGATAGATCTAAAGCAAATCTAGATTTGCTAATTAATTAACAGTAAATTAACAGTGAATTTTTTGTCCAAGAATTCACTTCCTCACTCAGAACAAGGCTGGACAGTTATAATGACTGGATAAGACACACAATTCAAGCAAGAAACGATAGATTGAGAGCAAATATAGATTTATCAAATGAAAATGACACATGTACACGTATATTAATAGTACATTTTTTACCACAGAATCCTATTTTTGACTATGAGAAATGCTAGGCCATAGAAAATGCGACTCCTTAGACAGAAGCACAGGATATTGTAGTTTTACACTTTATAATTGTTTATGAAAAAATTATCTAGTAATTACAAAATAACTAACAAATATTATGTTAATAATTATAATTTCATTATTTATAATTTTTAAATTTTATTTCCTCTTTCTAGTTACTTATTACTGCCCTTTTGGCTTTCGCCTGTGCCGACAACATCGATAAAGATGCACAAATTCTGAGTTATAAGAATGATCCAGCAGATGCTGAAGGTAACTACGCGTACGCCTTCGATACAAGCAATGGTATACAACAACAGGAAGCGGGTAATCCCAACGGTGTTGCAGGTACCTTCGAATTTATCTCACCAGAAGGAGAAAAAATTGCTGTAAGCTACACTGCCGATGAGAATGGTTTCCAACCAGTTGGTGAACATCTGCCAACACCACCACCAATTCCAGAAGCCATCCTTAAGGCACTCGAATACATTGCAGCGCATCCACAACCCGAAAATCAACACAACTAAAAAAAAAAACAACAGTATGAATGAAACAGCAATAGAGGAGGGTTCTCGCAGAGCTTATATTGCGATGGAAAATTTATGTTACTTTCCAAAATTTTACCAGTTTCAACTAGTCAACATGTTCAGATGAAAAACTGGAAATAATTTAAAACTATTATATATATACATTTTTGCTATATCTTTTGTTATATTTTTATTTAAAAATTTTTATGTAAAAATAATTCTCTAAATGAAGCCATAAAATTAAGTTCCAAACTGGAAGATATTTTCTATCTTTTCGATGTATGCGACTGTACAGTTCGGCTTTAGAGGCTGTACAGTTATTTTCGTTCATTGTATTCGCTTTTGTATATATGTATGTATGCATATATCTTTATGCAAAAACACACACATCTTCATATTTGCTATAAACTATACTTTGTTTATTATTTACTGTTTTTTAATTATTATAACATTTAATTAATTAATTAATTTGCTAATTAAAAGGCACCACACATGAAACTGCTTCACATAGAAGTTAAAATAAAAATTTAAAATATATAAAAAACAAAAAAAAAATAAATAAAACTTCTGTATTTTTGGTTTCAGTTTTGCTTTCCTGATTTTAATCTACGGTTTTGCATATTTTCAGAATCATGCAGCGCGAGACCTTCACATTTTAATGTCAAAACAAGTTGAGATCCATTTTTCGTTAAGGTGAACTTAAAAAGCATGGAAATCGCGTATCTATGCAAATTTTTTCTGCTTCTTCTTCTTCTGCTGCTGCTTTAATTCAATACAGTTTAAATGACTTGAGACATTGAGTATTAATACCAACAACAACAATAACAAAATAAACAAAAAAAAAAAAAAACTATGGAAAGACACATTGTTTGGCTCGCAATTTACAAAGAATGAACAACTCTGGTCTGCGGTTTGTAAGCGTCGGGTGCGTTTCTGGACAGTATTGCGCAATGACTGGGCATTATGCAAACCCGTTTTGCTTGCAGGGTTATTAACACTTTCGTTGGGAGATGGCCAATTAAAGAAAATAAACAAAAGCATGAAAGTGTAAACTAATGAAGCAGCAACCAAACGACAACGTGTGAACTTTTTCGTTTCCCGTTCTTTCCTTATCTTTTGTTTCAGTAAAAATAAAAAAAAAAAACAGAAAAAAAAACGTGACGTACACTTGTTCACGTTTTTGTTTTTTCTTGTTGTTGTTTTTTTTTGTTCTTGTATTTTTTTTTTAGTAGCGCTTACAGCATCAACGTTTCAGCTTTTATTTTCTTCTTCTTCTTTTTTCGGGTGAACAAAAATGTAGGTCAATGTTGTGGTTACTCTTTTTGTCATTTTGCGCTCTACATTTGCAGAAAGTATTTTCGGTTTTAAAACTTTAATAATTAGTGTTTTAAAAACTTACCAAAAGGATGATTAGGTATATTTAATTTCAAATAATTATTCTGGAAGTCGATGAATTGATTCGAAGAATGTTAAATGTTAATGTTGAAATTAGCAAATCATAATGAAACTATATTATTCTAGCTTAGATTAGATTAGGTTAGGTTAGATTAGGTTGGAGTGGTGGCCTTGTGTAAAAAGCCCACTTGAGCTCATATAATAACCTACTGTAATACCGCGGACACCAAATAATACTAGGTATTATGCACAATATAGTTTTACTCTGAAGGAAGGAAGTTTATATTATTACTGATTATATTATTACTGATTAGAGCTATTTCAACAGACTGCATCTCATCTAAAATAGTTCACTATTGTGGAGGATATATAAACATACTAGGCAATAGTTTGTCTAGTTTGGGCTCTCGAACATTTTAATACAGCAGAGAACGAACACGCAAAACTGAGTGGACTAGGTGCATCTACAATGGGACCTTTCGTTTCAATTCCTATTCCTTTTACTCACAAATGAAAATTGATTTATGAACATTTTTTGTATATATTGGGTCATATTACCTTAGCAACCAGGTCAAAAGCTACATAGCGCTTATACATTAAATGTAGAGCCTCTAATTTGTTACACAGAAGTAAATTGAATATATCTAAGTTAATATTTGTACTAACGGCGCACTAGACTATAGGATGATTTGGAGCCAGGCACATATATGTCGGAGAAGATAGTGGAATACCTATTACGTGCGATATTCAGACTTGTACAGAACTAAGCTTAAGCTTTTAGCTGCATAGTTGTATTTATTAATGCGTTCCTCTAGTTCTAACATGACCATTCTTATACCCACAATTCCGAAGAATATGATATTAAAACAATTTCTTAGTTAATTGAGCAGAATTCGACTCTCTTTTCTCTTTACCTACCGTTTTTGCAACTTAAATATATATAATATTAAGATATTTGGACCAGTCGCGTATAAGTTGGACTAATATAAAATATACAGTTCGGATATATATACAGTTCTGAACAAAAGTCAAGTCAGCAATTTATCTAAACACCAGCTTGAAGTAAATTTTTGGGTACAATCAGAAATGATAAATATGTATCTAATGTGGGAAATCTTTTTGAACATTAGTAAAGCCCATTAATGTTGTTAAGAAACCTTAAACTTTAACTTTAAAAGCTTAAAATATAACATATTAAAAATTATTGATTATGTTGGAAAACAATTTCTTAGAAGTGAGCTAAAAGATTATGTCGTTTATAGTATATTCAAAAAATATTATTTTAATTTGAAATTATATCATTTATTTCTTAAAAGTACTGGTAGTAGTACTATCATTACGACACTACTTACAATATCTCACGATACAATAAGTCAATACATTTCAGTTTTTTTTTTATTATAAAATTTTTTTAATTAAATGATTTGTTGTAGAGGAAGCAGAGAGGAAGATGTTTTAACTACAACTCATTAATATCTTTCATATGCCATAAATGAAAAAGAAGAAAAACGTATATTTTTAATTTAAAAGCTACAAATGCCTCTCTTGATGTATGCAATACCGAAGATAATCAAATTATTATTACCGGCGTCGTAATAATGCAGCGCACCACAACTTCAATCATCGCGATGAAACTCAAAGACTATTCCAAGAGCTCTTCTACTTATTGGTTTCGTGCAGATTTCCACATATCCAGCAAAAAATAGTTAAAAAATAGGTGAGTATGTTATGCGCCCATTCGATTGTTGCAGATATAAAATATTTTTGAATTGTTTTACGAATTTGTGTCAAAATGTTTGCCAATATTTTGCAATGTATCTCGAATTGAATTCATTACGTCTGTCAGACATACGTGTTTAATTGCTCAAGTTGTACCTAGTAAATAAAAAATCCCATTGTAGTCAGAGTAAATACATTAAGGCGTGAATAGTTTTTATATATAAATATTTGAAATTACAAAAAAAAAAAACGGAAGAAATATATGAGTAGAAACTATACAGTCTTCTCCGCAGAGGTGTTATAAATGTTCACCAGGAAGTATTAAAAGTCTCAAAAGAAAAGGTTTTTTTTTTATTTTATTCTTCTATTTTATTTCATTTATTTTTATAATTATTATTATTTATATTTTTTTATGGTATTTTATTTTCTTTTGACTATCTGTAGAGTAATTACCTGAAACTTTATATTTTTTAAATCCATGCTTTATCACGGCGAAAGAAGTCGGCGAGATTAAAATATAAGCTCTGTGATTTATTAAATTTAAAAAAAAATTAAAAGTCTGAAAATTTACTTTGTATTTATTTGTATAGACTATCAAGAATATTAAATTTTTAATTAAATGAACAGTAATTAGTATTTTAACATAAGAGACGTAAAACAATTACTATTATTATTCGAATGGATACTAATATCCTGCGTTGTGTAAAATGTATTATGTTAATCTACTAATATTATCTATCATGGATTAAATCGTACAATATACTCTGGTACAAGTTTTTCACACTTTATGATTTCTGTAGGTGTTCTGTAATCTTCAGTCCAATCTTCGAAGGGTTATAGTACACAAGTGAAGAAACTAGTTAATCCATTAGGAAACCGTTTAGTTAGTTTATCTAATCTTAAATCAATACATACTGAGTCACAAGTTACCATTGATATTCTTTATATATTTATTTATATTTATAGATCTTGACTTTATGACCGAATATAGTTTATATTCACATTTATTTTTTGTTTGACAGTCATGCATAAGTACAGTCGCTGCAAGTACAAAAGTAAAATAAAAAAGAATAAATAGTAGTATTTGCAGAATATATTATATATATATATAAACGGACCTATTCTGTGCACTTGACAGATTTGTCAAATTCTTTAATAAAATTTTTGATTTTTATAAAGCAGAAAGCTTTTTGGTATTCTGGACACATCTTGACAAATTTCAAAGCTCAAGTACCAAGTGCTTCTCACCACACTATGGTGTAAAGTGTTTTGTATAGAAAACTGTTCGTAATTGTTCGTAACTGTTCGTAAAAAATGCTTGTAAAGAGCACATATTTTAAGTTGCCAAAAAGCATTTTTCATGCATTCAAATAACAATAAAAAATATGCTTGTAAAGAGCGTATATTTTAGGTAAGAATATTTGTCATGCATGCAAAAAATAAAAAATGCTTAAAAAGAGCATATTTTTATAGTTCCCAACAGCATTTGTAGTATTGACAACTAACAAGGAAAAGAGCTTTTTATTTATGTCACAGAATACCAAAACCTTTACAGTAGTCAATTTTGACATGTGTCAATGTTTGACAAGTTTATAAAGTGTACAGAATAGGTCCGAAAATATATATGAAACATATATAAATAAATATATTTCTTTAAAACAACTTATATATTTAATAATTATAATGATAATAACCGAAGAAAAATTACGGGAATTTGCTTTTCCTGTGAAAGATAATAGCTTTGTTTGTATTAGATAATTCAGATATGCGATTTTTGCAGCTAACTGATAACTTGAATTTTAAGGCCCAAAATTGGAAAGATTTTGTTGATACCGACACTGATGTATAAGTGAAAAAAGCACCAAGGTCGACATCTCGACCTAAGTTTAATAGGTTCTCTCAATACTACAATATACATATAGAGGAAGTTAAAATTCAAAAAAATATTTTGAATGCATAATGAGAGTACAGATCTCAAAGTCGCAAGTCAAAACTCCTGAAGATAATAGTAATATTGGTTCCGGACAATCCAAATATTTAATAATACTGGCGTTTTTAAATAATACATTTTTCTAGTAGAGATTGCAATGAAGCACCATTAAAACTGTGGAAAAAATATTATTTCAAGACAAATGCTTATTGAATATACGGTAATATACGTCAGTAATGTCATTTATTGCATTGAATGACAAAATCTATGTCTTGAAGGCCAGATCAGCTCTAGTTCTATTGAGTCAGCTTGAGAAGACTGTTTTGACATTTCTAAATACTATTTAATTCTCTGATTAAATCATTAAATCCTGATCGTTAAATATTGATTCATTTTTTTTTTGTTTATATACAGTTATTTAAGATTTTATTTCTCCTTGGTATATTCCCTCCCATATGATAAATAATTAAATAAAATATATAACAAATTCCGAATATTTTTTAAATCTATCTAAAAATCTGAATCAGTCATCTATTCTAATCGTCTAGATCTACAGATCTGAAAGATAATAGAAGAAAAAATTTGATTGCTTTACATTCCCTCCCATATGATAAATAATTAAATAAAATATATAACAAATCCCGAATATTTTTTTAAATCTATCTCAAAATCTAGATCAGTCTTCTAATCTAATCGTCTAGATCTACAGATCTGAAAGATAATAGAAGAAAAAATTTGATTGCTTTTTAATAGATAGATTTTTAATAGATAATGCATTATTATAGATAAATAATATTAACATTTTAATAGAAATTTTGTATTATCTATTGATTTTATAGATAAAGTAAGAACCACAATATATGAAAGTATAAACCCTTTTATACTCCTTTCAAACAAATAGAATGTTTTATGTTCAATTACATATTTTCGTTAGGATCATAAAAATCTATTTTCAGTTAATTATGTTATTTTTGAAAACATGCGGAAATTGAAATATATACTTGAAATGAGGGAAGTACCTTTGAAGAGGAACACAGTAGATATAAATATTAACAAAATTTGTATCAACTATCACTATACGATATTGGATATATTTATAGTTTAATTTCTTAAAATATTTACGAAAGTGAAACATAGTAGTACACATGTGCCATATAATATCACTATAAATGTTAAAAACTTGATAGCTAAATAAGCATTATTAATGTTAATTAAAAACTTTAAATTTTAAGGTTTCTTGGTATATCAAGGGACTATACTAAGATAATAAAAAAAATATTTTATAATAAATCCTTTTTAGAATTATTTTATTTAAGTTATGAAAGCGAAATTGCTTCCATGTAAGAAAAATGAAAGGCTTGGTATTGCTTGACAGTTTTTAAATCCTGGTGATTTTTAATTAGTTCACTCTTCTTATAGGAGAATATGTTTGGTTGTTGGAGATAACTCCTACCTGCTTATAGTGTTAAGTTCTTGATTATATATAGAGATGTTAGTTGAAGAAAATCTTCCATGGCAATTGTAGTGCCATTTACCTTACCAATTTATCTGTAATGTTTATGTGTAGGATTCTTTTAAACATATTTTCATAATTCTGTTTGGTAACTGAAGTCTAGATGGTAATAATCAAGTGTCTTTTCTTATCGATATGAAAAGACATGTTATAATTCGATTGCTTAAACAGTGTTACTTATCACTCTAGAAGAAATTTTGTGCAATTTAGGTATTATAGGTAATGCAAAACTATAATATATTGAAATGTAAAAGTTTCCGACCTTCACTCTATCAAATAAAATATTTTCCGTTCAATTACAAATTTACTTACAATATAAAGGATGTGTTAGAATAACTATAACCTGTCCACTATTTGGTATCATCTACTCATATGCAAAAAAAATCATAAAAATTTTTTATTATATTATTTAACCATACACTTAAATAATTAAATAATATAGCACATTTTTTAAACACAAGTTAAGACTGAAATATTTGTTGGAATTGGGAGAAGCTCCGATGAAGTGGAATTCAACCTATAGATATATATCAAAAATACTTTTTCAACTATCAATGATCTATATTGGATATATTTATAATATATAGCATGCATAATATCATGCATGTGCCATATAATATCACTATAAATATAAACTTGACAAACGTTCTCTGACTCTGACTTTCAAGCTAGGGGAAATGTAAATATATCTTAATTCGAATCGATTAAATCGGATTAAGTAAATAAAATCAAAACAAGTAAACCGTATTCGTACATAATTATAATCTAAGATAAAATTTTAAGTGGATTCTGCAAAGCATTGATACATATAACTCAGATGTGAAGAAAAAACTACAAGATATATGTTCAAACAATATGTATAGAAAAGTATAAATTTAGGGAATTTCTAAAGAAATATTACGGCTCTGTGGTTTACTATATGATTTGGAAGCTGATAGAAGATGGCAATTTTCAGTTATTAAAAATATATTTTAAGCTTTATAGATACTTTATTGATAGGTAAATGATTAATAATATAATCAGCAGCCTAACCAAGAAAGTTAACGTTTTTGTGAAGTTTGAACTTATTAAACTAGATAAGTTTATAGGTCATAGATCGATGTGCAAAAGCTTCAGTTAATTTAAATATATTATTTGATTTGATATCATACTTCACGAAAAGATACGCGCAGTATAGCTCCTTTAATCTCAAAATGGAACCCGGTTGGATCAAGAAGAAGACCGCGTCCAAAGAAAACATGGAAGCGAATTTAGATACGTGGCACGAAATAGAGACAGCTGGAAACTTTTTATAGAAAGATTTAGTTTTTGGATATGCAATCAATATCTAATTGTATGTGTTGTATTCCTTTACTTAACGTATTATATGATTGTAGTTATAAATGCAACTCTGGCTGGCATTCTTAATGGAATGACAGTTTTTACGGAAGCTTTTAGAGATATATACTGAGCTAAGCAGGCATCTTAACATAATGCGATAAATGAACAATAAAGAATTGATATAATAGTATGTGCTTTTAGAACATGTCAATATAATAAGTTATAATAATTTGATTTGATAATAGTCACTGATACCTTATCAAAGTGACAATTTGTGTATCGATTCTTAATAATATATGACATTTCTAGCTCATACTTAAAAATCAACAAATCAGTACTCAAAACCGTACATATTGCAAACTCCAGTTACATTTTTTATTCACAGCATATAGTTGACAGAAAGTAATGAACCATCGGCAACTGGGTTTCAATGATCAAAAAGAAGTTTGGAATCTTAAGTCGAACGACTATATAAAGTCTTTTAATAGTTTTACTTCTGTCAAAGTGACACAAAGATCTTTTCATCAGCAATAGACATAATATTATTATGTTGAAGCTATTTGAGCCAGTGCATTTGAGCAATTTTACTCTTTCTTAACTCGAGTTATTTTCAAAAATCCTCTTTACGCCTTTATTAGATTATTGTTTATCACTTAATCAGTCTAATAGACATAATGGATCAATACAAATCTTCTCCTCTGGGAGGTATGCAGATCTGAGGTCAATTATTGCTTAGTCTGATGAAGTGATGAACAATAATCCAGTCAAGGCGTAAAGAGGGGTTTTGAAGAAACCTCAAGTTAAAAAAGAGTATACATAAGTGCCTAAGTGTACTAGCTCAAAACAGCTTCAACATAATACAAGTCGCAGTGCCATTTCCATAAAAATAACAAAAATGTTAATAATAAAAATATAATAATAATACTATAATGTGAATATAATTATTTATTTTAACAAATTGTTTAAACTAAACAATCTAGAGAGAAATATAGTATTAGTTTGAAATTGATGACTTTTAGTCTGTGAACATTTTGCAAAATATCATGTTTTGCTTGCATTTTTTAATTAATACTAAAAATGTATAATAATAATTATATAACTATAATAAAAATAAATTAATAATTAGTTGAAAATGTTCAAAATAAGATCAATAAATTATTTTTCTAAATGAATTTTTTAATAGTACAAAAACATAATTTAATAATTATCTCGTTTTTTATTATTTATTCTACTACAAATGATTTATTAGACTGGTTATCTAGATTTATTAATACTAGAATTGTTTTTTATAATTTCAAACTTTAAAATATTAGTTTAAATGTAGTTTTTAAATTCGTATAAAATACTAATTATAATAGATATGAGATACATAACCTACAGAACTGTTCACATAGACACTTACTCTAAATTAATTACTTAGTAACCATTCATTTATTTACTAATTATTAAATATGTTTCTGTATTGTAGATAAAATCCAATACACATAGATATTTAAAAATATAGACCAATATTAAATTGTCTATAGTATTAACGAATATTGTTACCATCTTCATCTATCTATAATAGATTCACTAAAAGTAGTTGTACCAACTTTTATTCGATTTGCTCTATTAGTTATGCAGTTTGTTACCGGTTGGACTTGTAGTACTGCTTAATGATATATGTATGTATATGGTCTCCGATCAGCTTAAATAGTAGTTCATCGTTAACATCAATTAGTAGAATAGTTAAAACAGCCATTGGAAAAGACTTCAAGTTCAGAGAAAATAAAATAAATTGACGAAAAACCGAATTGAATGATAAAAAAAATTTATTATAATTTTGGCATTACAGTCTATGGCAAATCTTTGCTTAATGGGACGATAAAAAGTGTATACAATAATTCATTGAAAACATGATCCAGATAATAGTCAAAGAATACTTTAATATATTCAGGCGGGACTTCAGTGATTATATCAGTGAAATAAACTTTTTTCATGCTCTGGTCATCCTCTTATGCTCTTTTATCAGTTAAAAAGATTGTTCCTTGGGTTTAACCCTGTTCCATTTTCTGGAGAGATTCCCATTGCTTTCTCTTTAATTTTTCTTAATACTTGTCTATTTTTTGCATTCCTTTTGTACGAAATTTATTTATCATTTTTTGTGTTTTCCAATACTTCTTGCCCTTTGCTACGTAATCCCTTTACTTTTATGAAAAGTTGTAATTTCACATCGAAAATCATTCTTTTTACTCTTTTATTTCACATTTTCAGTAGTTGTCCATATCATGCTAAAAGACTTGTAGTATAATTGCACTATTTCTTCAAAAATGGAGAAAGTCGGACTGTCGTTATCATTAGCAACTCAAACAGAACCATAATCGATGATTTAATATTACTTGTGTGGGTGGACATAGTTTGAACAGATTTTGGTCTTTAAAAGAAATGTTCAATAACTACATATATTATCGCCAGAAACAGAGATGCGGACCAAAGTTTTTGAAATCATTGCTCTATGCAATGAGTTAATAACAAAATGAATGAAGAACTGTTCCATGACTATATAGTCTTCAGAAACAGAAATAGAACTGTGGCGTGTTTTTTATATCATGTGATTCATTCCCAATAGTTCATTTTCTACAAAGTATTTGAAGCCATTGGTTTATATGGTCAAGTTTACAATGAAACCAATGAGTCATCAAGGGAACTGCCGAGTATATATATAATGAATATATAATTTTCAGGAATATAACTGAGAAGTGATTTTATAGCTCATGTAATTTACTGCCGATAGTACATTTACTGTAGAAGTATTTCAAATCATTGGTATATGAGACCAAATAAGCAATGACATAAATCAGTTATTAAAGAAAGTTTTGTTCAATAACTATATAGTCTCTAGAAACAGAGTTGTGGTGTGGTTTCTTAGATTATATGATCTATCGCCAATAGAAAATTTTCTGCAAAGTATTTGTGTGATTGGTGCGGTCAAGTTATCAATAAAATCAAATAAGCAGTGACATGAATCAGTTATTAAAGGAAGTCTTGTTCAATGACCATATAGTCTCCAGAAACAGAGTTGTGGTGTGGCTTCTTAGATCATATGATTCATCGGCAATACAGAATTTTCTGCAAAGTATTTGATGTTATTTGATGGATTCTTAGATCATATGATTCAACGCCAATAGAGGATTTTCTGCAAAGTATTTGATGTCATTGGTTTATGCGGTGATAATTAGATTAAGATTATGTGATATACCGCTGATAGTAAAGGCTATTGGACTATGTCCAAAACTAACAACGATTCATAGCGTGGAGGCAAGCATTTAATGATCGAATAATTTGTTTTAAAGATATTATTACTATATAATATCTAACTGATAGAAATCAATGATAGTTGTAAATTCCATAAATGTATTTATAAAGAGGTTTTTTCGAACAGTAGTGAACTACAACAACAAATATTTTATTTTTTTTTATATTATTTTAATTAATTTAATTTTTGACTGATCATGCAGCTGTTCCGAGTATTGCCAAATACTCATCATCAGTGGTCTTGGAAATAATTCTTGTATTTAATTATTCGTAAATAATTATTTTTGAGACTACAAGTACCAGGAATCGAACTCGGGTCCTGCCAAATGAGAAACTCAGAATGTATGATAAATGTATTTATCAAACAAAAAAATATTTAAATCTTTTCTGTTCTAAAATCTAGTTAACTTCGTTTTTTTTGAACCCACCTTGTATTTCTTGAACAGTATTCAATCAACAAAAAGATAACGTCGCCTATCCACTGAAGTAAAAGTTTGTCTTAAAATTGACATGATTTAAGCTCTGGGTTTCAAATTTTTTTTTTACTTTTTTCAAATCCATTTTATTAAAGTTAACAAGTTTTGACAATTATCGTCAGCAACCATTGCAATAATTTTTTGACTTATATCATATTTATTTTATTCTAAAGCTATGACATTTTAAAAATTAATAAAAATAATACTAAACGTGTATTTAATCACCAACAACAATAGTTGGAGAAAGATGCTCGTCCTCTGATAATAAAAACAAAGATTAATTGAACAAACACGATTCCAAGACAAAAGTTTAGTGTTTGCTTTGAACTCTTATAGATACTGAAAGATAATAATATAATATAATTATAAATTTGTGCATATATTAAAAAAAATTATTTTTAAAAACTTATTAAATATTTAGTAGTATAATTCCTTGATACTGCATGTGGTTCTCATATCTGCTTTTAGGTATTGTTGCTATTCTTGTAATCCAGTTAGGAAATTTATAGCAAGGAAATAACCTACTCAAATAAGTCATAAGAAAATTTGATTGGTATGTCTATTATGCGATAATAATAGGAAATTAATATCCAATAAAGTTGAAGCCAACTGATATATTACATTAGTTGTGATAAGCACAGAATTACCTGCTATTTTCTTACAAGTATTCCAGCTTTTTATTTAAGAATATTTATTTGTTCTGAAAAATATTGAATAATAGGAGCTGTCCAAAGTTGGAGAGTGGATTTTTTTTAAATTCTTTAAAAAAACAAGAAAAATTGAAATATTTGTTATAATTTATCATAAATATTTGATGATATTCAGTTCAATTATTATATTTATAAATATTTGTTAACTTTTCTGACAATTCAAGCGGTATCCCTAATAGGGATAAAAGAGATTTTCTATATGGTCCCATCCAACATAAGTTGTATAATTTCTTATCTAAATTTTTTTTCTTTAAGATCAGCAATAAATTATTGATTACTCCATATTTTGATAAACTTGAATCAATTAGTGCTAAACTAAGTGCTAAAATTTTAAATAATATCATCATTAACTGTATCACATAATGGCATCAGATACTTTAATACAAAAGTTTTAAGCTGGTTTCCAACGCGATTACTTCTGCAGCGATCATATAAACAGACAACAATCCTGATCGAACAACTTGCGGAGTTTACCACCTTATACAGGACATTTATTGTCTACGAGAAAGCTTTCGACGTCCTATGAAGGGAAGTGATATGGGCAACGCTGGAAATCAGAGATATACCGGAAAAGCTAATAAATGTCATTAAATGATGGAACCATTTGTAGGGTACTGCACGTAGACGATTAAGTGATAAGTTTCATACAGTTTCAGGAATCAAGCAAGGTTGTCTGCTTCCTTCGCTTCTTTTCATTATCATACTTGATATAAATCAGGTTGTGGATCTCACCCCGTAGAGTATACAGTGAAAATTGAATAAAAGATTAAATAACCACGCATTTGCCTATGATTTAGTTCTGCTCTCACAGAGCCACAATGAGGTATAGTGTATGATCAACTCCATATCTGAAATGTTGTATAAGACCGACTAAGAAATAAACTGCAGTAAATAAAAACGACGCATGTAAACTCCCGCAATAAAACTCCATACTCCGTAAACTATTACAGGTTAGAGTTTGCCGACGAATTTGAGTAGTGTGTTGACCTCGAATAGTGGTATTCCGTAAACAATCACAACTTAGAGTAATCCGACAAATTTGGGTATCTCGATAGTGTCGTGACCCCGAATGGTGGTACTGCTCGCGATGTGATAAAACGTCTAGAGAAAGCTAAACGTACTTTTGCTGTACTTTCTCCAGTTTGGAGATCCATTGTCATTAGAAAAACAACATTTTTAATGCTTGCATTAAGAAGGTACTATTATATGGCTGCGAATCCTGGCACATGACCAACACTTTAAAACAACAACTACGATGCTTCGGCGACCGATGTCTCAGATGCATCATCGGCATCTTCTCGCCTGGACGTATCACTAATGAATGTTTGACTAGTTAAAAATCAAATCAATCAGGCGGGTTTAGTGGCGTAAATATTATATTTAATATAAAAATGTGGTAAACAATACAAATATTACCAAATATTGGGCTGGGCTGGCTATAATGTGATAAATCGATAAAAATAGAATATTTAGTCCTTTTTATGGAATACGTTTTATTAGTTTATGAAAGAATTGTAAGTGCTAGGAAGCCAAAAACTTTTTTTATTGACTACTTAGAATATAGAACAGCCGATCGCTATTTTTACTCAAACTTAAAAATGGTGGAAAAATCATATTTTTTAAGTGAATCCCACCAGGAGAAGGTCCCATCAGCGTAGTTTTTTTAGTATTTACTAAGAAACTTTCGTAAACTAAATAACATATTAAATCGATGGCTTCAAAATTTTGCAGTCCCCGCTAGAACTATAATATTGTACTTATACTTAATGGTCACAATGGTATTTTTTGTGCGAAAAAGCATGAGACCGCGACAAACTAATCTATATAAATATATTTCCTTGTAGCTTATGATGACTAGCAACAAAGACAACACGCTGTAGATCTCTGCTATGGTCATCATGTCTTTTGACGTCAAGGTTATGTCATCAATATTTTATTTATGATGTGTGTGTTTCTGAGAGAAGTAAAACCACATATGAAATATTAATTTTGTGGATTTAAATAAAATGTGCGTTCGACTCCATGAGTGTGAAAAACGCAAATTGATAATCGGTTCTAACAAGTTGCCAATAATATTTCACTTTTGTTTTGAAATTCAAAATATCCAAAAATGTATGCTAATAGTTTCGTTTACGAATTAATTTTCATAAAATTTGCCAAATATTTTTGATTTTCAGATCAAATAAATATTAGTATCAAAGCTAATATATGTAAGATAAAAATCTTGTACACAGCAGAACTGTTGAAAGAATATTGTCATTCAATCCATTGAAGAGAAATAGAAATGGAAATGGACATATATACACTCACTCGTGGTCATACAAAATTGATTGTGAACGCCTACATGTGAGATTAGTTCAGTGATCTTACAGCAGCAAGTTTCATTGAATATATTTGAAGTAAAAAGTTACTTATTTCTATTTTGTTTATTTAGATATAGATATATTTATCGAGCTTTAGGCTATAAACTAGTAGAAAACATTTTAAGCAGCAGAGTTAACAGATAGGGGCGGTTTTTGCGAACCCCTTAAAAATAGTTTTTCATTCGTTTTTTACATAAAATTAAAAGAAAAAGAAAATTATTGATACTCTTCTTATCAATAAATCATTTTTGCTCGGTTACCATGGACTCTCAAGCCGTTAAGGCATCTATTCCGGTAATATATGTATAGAACTATTTTAAAGCAAACACTTATTAAACACTAGAAAATCAAAATTCCAGTGCTGGTAAAACTGTAGAAACTAACACTACAAAAATAGAAGCATACCGTTAGGCGAGCTGGAATTTCCATTTACTTAGCACTTTAACTATTAACTAACATACAACCCAACTTTGTGAGGTACTGCCTTTATTTCCTTAAGCCTAGTACTAGCGTCCATACTAGCATCAAACTTCATATGGAAAAGAAATGACTGATATTGTACAGTCTTTTTTTATATGGAGTTTTATGCTCATATTTTATACAAAGTGGATATTAGTACTAATTTTTAGTTGGGATGGGTCTCTGTTATGCAGGCAGTCCCATGACGAATGTTTCGGCTTCTTTTGTTCATAATCGAAATTTCTATTTTTCCTCATTCCCAATTTTTAGTTTATAAAACAACAAAAATTTTATAATTAACGGGACCATGCCTGTCTGCATAACATAGTCAATAGTCTAAAATTTGATATTTTTTAATTCTTCGCTTATCAACATCTCGATGAATACTTTTTTAAACTTTATGAGTTGTATCATACAAGTAATTAATTAAAATAATTGATGCACAATATGTATATTCTTTCAGAGAAGCACAGTACTTAAGAGAAACGTAAATAACCTTTACTCGTTCTTTTAATTATATATTATTTTATTATTGACAAAGTAGGTGCGTTTTTCTGACTCAGATATAGTAAAGTGATAGATAGATAAATTCACGACGTTATTTAAAAAACCTTTTTTTAAAGCATCTTCTGTATGCTCTTCGATTTTTACTGTGTACTACAATTATTATGTTTAAAAGTTTTATGATGAAAACATAAAGCATGATGTCACATTTTGTTGGGTTTGATGTTTATATTGGATCTTTGTAAAGTTCCAATTAACGTGTTCTTATTATAATTATTAAAAAAAAATAGTGCAATCAAATTTAAGGTAATTATAATCAACCTAGATATGATTTTATTTGCTAGAGAATTAAGTATGCACAATAACTATTAAGATATAATTGCTTACAAAAAAAATTAAAAAAGTCATACATGATTACGAGGTATTAAATTTTAATCACACAGACTAGCATCCCTTATAACCAAAATATTTAACAAAGTTTATAATACAAAAGTTTACAAATTTTCTTTAACATATGATATATAGAAAAACTCTATCTACAGTTTGCTGGATTTTTCTAATTTCGGTTTTGGGCCAAATCGTTTAATAAAATTGTTTATTGGTTCAATTACCAATTCAGGATTGTTCATATGTAAATGATGCGAACCGTCACATTCAAAATATTCAAAGTTCGGTTTTTTTGTGAGAATATCAAATACCTCATCATAATACTTTTTCTCTTCGAAATATGAAGAGTGTCGTGCTTTAATAAACAAGTATGGACATTCAATTCTTTTAGCCATTTCCACACATAATTCCTGTGAGCCTGCAGCATAGTTATAGAATTTTAATCTACGGTCACGGCAAAAGAAATATTTGTTTGGATATTTTTCCGATTTTTGTATGTGACGCGCCAGCATATGGTGGCAGATATTCTTATTCACTGAATGGAATGTACCAATGAAAATTCGTTCAATGAGTTCATCATAAGCGTAACTTGGCGGTTCAACATTGCTTCTATTACGTTCATCCTCACGTAGAAATTCATCCATGCGTGTTTCCATGGTACGTATGACACTGCTATATGGACGCTGATGCGGTTTTAGAGCATCAATAGCAATCACCATATCCACTTTATCTGGAAATACTGCAGCGAATAAGAAGCCAATAATTGCAGACATTGAATGACCAATAATTGAAACTTTTTCCCACTTGTATTGTTTCATGATTATGCGTATTATGTACAAATTGTCGACGGTATTGTAATAGCAACCATCTGGTAACCGAGAGGAAAGTCCATGACCAGGCAAATCAATTGATAGAAAAGCTACTTCTGGTGGGAATAGGGGAACTAATAAATCATATGTTCCTGCATTGTCCTGCCAACCATGCAGGCCTAATATAGGCTGAACTGTTTGTGGACCGTACCATTTGCCTGAAATGTGTCCCCAAGGCACTGGTATTGTTACTTCTGCAAACTAAAAATTCAAATATTAAAGGTCAAAGTTTAAGTCAAAGCACGCCAACTAATTACCTCACGTAGTGGCTTCTCGCCTGTTAAGTCACTTGCGTCACGATACCTATTCGTCATGACGAGAGTGTCATTATAGTTTGATGAACTATTGGACTCCATAATTTTGTTGTGCTGCAATTAAGTTACTAATTTAATTTTATTTTATAATTAGGTTTATGAACATTGGTTTTAGAGTTTGCTTATCTATTATTAAAATATGATTTAAGATTAGTTAAAAAAAAACAACTGAGTTAAGTGAAAAAAATCTTATCAATTCTCCTTATTTTGTGAACTGTTTTCCTATGCCGCTAAGACTAAATTCACAAGAATAACTGACGTTAAGATACTTTAGAAAATTTTAATGGATAAATATAAACAAACATTAAAAATTTAAATAATTACTTTAATGAAGTCAAAACACCGACCAACTCACAACAAAGTCAAAACAATACTCGACATCCAAGCAACATAGGTGATATGACAATATTGTGCTGTTCTCTTTGAAAGTACGCGAGAACAAATTTTATGCAGTAGAACACATAACAGAGTCGTATTCAAAGTGCACATTTTCAGCAATATTACCTTTTTGTATAATTACTATACACACTATATATATATATTAGTCATGAATAATTAATAGGTTAGGTTAGGTTGTCAATAACATATATGTTGCTTTTATTAAATATTTTATAATTGCACAAAGTAATAAATGATATATTATATTTTATCACAAATTGCAATGTAAACGAAGTATTCATACTCACTAAATTCATATTAAATAACTTCAATGTTATGCTATGTTTAGACTATTGCATTTAATTCGATAAATATGCAATAATAGGTCTGTTCCACGAGCTACTCATAGTAACACATGAGTAAAACAGAAGTAAAATTTACACAAAAATACTTGAAAATTTGCTGGTGGATCGCGCTTGTGTATACACAGTGTTTACTCAAAGTTACTATGAGTAGCTCGTGGAACAGACCTAATATGTGCCATATTCCCACAAAACATATTCAAAATTCATGTAAAAATATGTTCGACAGGCTCGATAAGTCTACATGTAAACGCAGTATAGTCTAAATTATGCTAAATAATTTATATAAAATTTTAAAACTTTAAACTTTCCATGTGAAATCTTTATACTATGTTCAGACAGCCAAATTTCCTTAATTTCATAAAATTGAAATTAAATTAATTTTGAAATTGTTCATACTGCCCCAAACTAAGGAAATCATATGTTTTTTGTTTACAAAACCATTTTTAAAAATTGCATGCTCCAAACACCATTTAAAAAGTTGATTATTATAACTATAAACAGTAGTTTTATTAACTTTAATGGATTTCAGGTATGTAAATAATTATTTTTCACTCTATTTTAAATTAATAATAATTTCAAAATATTTTCTCGGTTTTATTCAAGTCAACAGTCACTGATATTTATTTTAAAAAAATGTCACATTTTAGTTATCTCAACTTTATCTTTTGAATAAAATTTATTTTACGCATTTCAGCCTTCATTTCAACGAAATTAAGACAATTTTCCTAAATTTCGTTCCAACCTTAAAACTAAATTTTGTGTGGAAAACAAATATAACATAGGATATTAAGATTTTTGCGAATTTAAAGTGTGTTTGAACATAGTATAACTAATTAATAACTTTGAACTGTCAAAGCAGTTGCTACTTTTTTACATGTAATTTTCAAAAATGTATGTAATTGTTTAACTTTTCATATATATAAAAAATAAGAAATTTCTTTGTATTATTAGATCAAATTTTAGCACAAGAAAAGCACTCACTATTTATTAATTTAACACTTCAGCAATTTAAACAGAGTTTAATATGCTAAATTAAAATTGTGAAGACAATTTTAAAGTCACTTAAGTTATTTACTAAGTAAGCAGGGAGAACATACTATAAGTTTTCCTCTACCTTTACGTCGAAAACTGAAACTCGATTGTTTTCATGTTTGCCTCTCCACGACATTTCATTTACATGACAACTAATAGTGATAATAAATACATAAAATTTGAGAAAAACAATTATTTCACTTTCAACTTGAGCACGGCAACCCTGTTTTGCCAATACATTGAGCAACAAAAAAACAGTTGAGAAAAACTCTCAATTATTGCTTTTGACATATAATTTTTTTTTAAATATTTAATGTCACTGATTTATTAATAAGTGGAATCTGATTTAAACATTATTTATTTTTATTGAAATAATAAGTTGCATAAAGCTTTCGCAGTACTTATCGGTGTAAATATTGTATGGTTTCAAGGCCAATGTCAAAGAGCAAATGTAAAAGTGTAAATTAAGAGAGAAGTAATATTGGCCAAGATTGTTGATTTGTTTAATAATATACAAACAACAACTTGTTTAATTATGTACTAAAATAAGAAATTCGCGAAATATATAATCAGGTACAAAGTCCGAATGAATCAAACATACATTTTTTTATGAAATTAGTCAATCTGAATTTGTGATGTAAACTTTCATACGGACGTGTGAATTGCCTGACGACATTACGTGAGTTGCGTTGACGTCCAAGAATTTACGGAAATAAAAAATATTTATTAGTTTTGTGTAAGTTAAAAACGGTAATTATATTTTAATTAAAAAAACGTTATAAGTAAAAAGTGTATAGCTTTTATTGTCATAATTGTTGACATACATTTAATAAGAGAAGAACACAATGTGTTAAAAAGTGGCCAGTATTTGTATTTTATAATAATTTACCTGCTAAAGTGATAATTAAATATCTTAAACATTTTTGTTGATAATTACCAGACAAACACGTGTTTTTATGTCTGCAAAATTATAATTAGCATAAAGTGTCTCTTATCAACTGATAACAAAAATATGCGAGTAATACAGTAAACAAAATACTTAACCCTAGAACAGCTCCAAGCGCATAAATGTTTTATGAAAATCATATTTTTAATTGTGAAATTATACAAACTGATATTCTTTTAATAGTATTTTATTATTTGTTTATAAAGAGGTTTTTTCGAACAGTAGTGAAACACAACAACAAAAATTTTATTTTTTATATTATTTTAATTAATTGAATTTTTGGCTGACCAAAAATTCAGAAAAACCTCTTTATGAAATATAACAAGTTTGCTATTAAAAAATAATAGTCACTTTCGTCTGGAAAATTTGACGTTAAATTACAACTTATATTATTTGTTTATTTAAACGGTGATTAAGCAGATCATTAAGTTCAGAACTGAAATATTTTAGATTTTGTTAATATTGTTGCGTACGTTCCATAAATTGTCGTGGTCGTTCGTGATCCCTGGATCCTGTTAATCTCAATTTTCTCTAATCATAATTATATATAGAACTTATTTTCCAATAAACTATCAAATACTAAGAAAACTATTTATAAGTTTACTTCTATGTATTACTGGTCAATATATGATGATAATAATATATGATAATATAAAAATTATTGTTAATTGGCATTTCTTTTCCTCAAGCAAGACCGCCTATTTTATTCGGTGATTATATTATTTTGATATATATTTATTAAGAATAACTTGCCCTGATTAGTTTATTAATTTTTCCCTTTTATTATTTTGTTGTAATTAAGACTAAAACTGCAATTAGAATATTATTAGTTTCAGTTATATGATTAAAATCATATGATTTATTGAGTCTCTTTTTATTGTTGAAAATTCCATTAAATTACGCTTGAATGATGTCAAGGCAACCATCCGAATTTTTTCAAACCTATATAATACGATTTTATATAATAAAAATTATACCTGGTTACGATGAAATTATAAGTAAAATCATACAGCAATTATCAGAAGTACCAATATCGTTACTGAAGTTGAGCTTTAGCAGCATGGTTTCCTTTGGCTATAATCCAAAGCAATGAAAAATTTCTCAAGTGATAATGATTCAAAAGTTAAGAAATTTCCTGTCTTTGCCGTTAACACATAGATCAAAGGTCTTCTTCCGCAACTATCCAAAATTTTTAAAAATATACTTTTGTCAAATATGTTGTCAATAATCAATTAAAGACACGTTATATATAATCGCTTTAGAACAGGATATGGGATTATTGAGAAATTATTATTGAGAATTATTGCGTTTCAAATCAAACAATATTATTTAGCTGCATTCTCGGAAGTGGCTCATGGTTTTGATAAATCAATTCCTTTCTTAAAGTACGCATAAGCTATTCTTTTCATATAGCTACTAGACAATTTCAATTAAAACAATTTTTATTTCAAGATAAAATGATAAAAAGACTGGTCTTTCGTATGGAAGCGTACTCGGGCCATTTATTTACTTCATTTACAAAGCTACTCTCCTTTTTGCTCAAATCAAGTAAAAACGTATATATGTATATATATCTTGGAGTTATAGCTATATACTGCTAGAAATGTAAAACAACATCATGTCAGCATTGTAATCCAACAGGTTTCTAGATTCATATCAGCTTGATGTGTCAGCTTGTCAATAATTCTGCTAATTTGATCTCTTAATTAACTATTTAAAAGTCGAATACAAATAGACAAATTTTAGTAGGAAAGATACGATTCTAAAACAATAATAGAAAAAATTGATTCTTTCTAATTTTAATTTTTTTCTATCTTATCGTTTTATTTTCTTGGCAGGAAGAATAGTCTTAATTTAATTTGAAAAAATTTATGGTTTATGAAATAATAACAGATATTAATCGAAATATTTTAATAAATAATTTTTTATTAGAAATAACAAAATGCTGCCAAATACAACTGCTCGAAGGCTGTTCCAAAATCTTTGCCGTCAAAGCAAATTATCTAAACGCCAGAACTCTACTGCATCGCACAAACCAAGCAATATAGTAACAAAACATGTAGGTTAAAAAGTTTATTGCTCTATCTAAAAAACAACTAACATTATGTTTTCTTTACAGTTCGATGAAATTACTGTACCAGTACCTTGGGGTCATATAGCTGGAAAATGGTATGGCCCAAAACATGTACGTCCCATACTTGGTCTACATGGTTGGCAAGATAATGCAGGAACATTCGATACTTTAGCACCTCTATTACCACAACATACAGCCTTTTTAAGTCTTGACATGCCTGGCCATGGGTTATCTTCCTGGTTACCCGATGGCCAGGCTTATCACTCAATCGATTATGTTGTACTGTTAAGGCGTCTAATGGAAGAGTTTAAATGGGATAAATTATCAATGATAACTCATTCTATGAGCTCTATAAATGGTTTCGTTTTTAGTGCTTTATTTCCCGATAAAGTTGATATGTTCGTTGGATTAGATGTCTTAAAGCCAATTACAAGAAATCCCGACAAAATTGTTGATTCAATTTCAACACGTTTAGAAGATTTTATTAAAATGGAAAAACGTATGCGTAGTAAATCAGAACCTCCTTGTTACGAATGGGAACAACTTGTCGAACGTCTACATATCGGCACTGAGAAATCTGTTTCAGTAGAGTCATGTCAGTACTTACTTCAAAGGAATTCAAAACCATCACAACATGAGCCTCATAAGTATTATTTTGCGCGCGATAGTCGTTTGAAAAGTTCGATGTTTTATCCATTCTCGCGGGAAGTCCCATTCGAGATGGCGAAGCGTATAAAATGTCCACATTTATTTATTAAAGCATTAGGAGGTCCATATTACGAGCCAAAGGAGAACTATGACGATACACTTGAAATATTAAAGCAGAATCCTCTATTCGAATATCATGAAGTGGAGGGCACACATCATGTGCATTTAAATAATCCCGAAAGAGTAGCGCCTATTATAAATGATTTTATTAGTAGATGGAGGACGTAAAATTAGTGAAATTTCTTTTAATTTTAATTTGTTATTAGACTTAGGCTAATGTTTTGTTAACAAAGATCTTGCAAGGACGTAATTTAAAAAAAATCTTAAATAAGTAATAAATACAAATCTTTAATATAAATATTTATCTTTTAAATTGTTTTCTAAATTGTAACCAGCCAGACTAATGTTACAAAAAGTACTAATTATGACATATTTAATGTAACAACATTTGTTTTATAAAATGAATTTAACTTTTAAATATTAATTTAAAAAAAAGTTGTGTTAATTTTCTAAAATGCAATGCGAACACTATTATAACTTCAATCAAAAAACCATTAGCATTAATTTTTTGTAATATCTTTTTCATTATTGCATTCTTAATTTTCAACAAATAACGAGTCAATCTTTATTTTAAAATGAATAACTATTGATATCACATATCCATCATTAACTCCAATCTTTGATTATTTTCTTCGCATCTAATTAGGCATTCTTCATAGGTCCACTTAGGATAAACTCGTTTGTAAAGATACATAAAGACTGTGTCCTGCGAACGTAGCTGTCCATCGAAATAGCATTTCATGTGACCATGTGTGCCTAAAGATTCCTTAATATGTCCTAAACGACCACATTTTGTACGTAGTTTTACTGGTTTAAAGTATTCTACATCTTCCTTATTGAAGAACATATAACGTATTGTCGCGGATTTACGATTAATGCGCATAGGATGTCCACTTAGTACAACTCGCTTAAGTATAATACGGTCAGGATTACAATTAATCACACAACCCCTCGCAACCAGTGCCAAGGTGGTATCAGGATTTTCTTTAAATGCGAGCACCGGTACTGGTGGAAACTGTATAGGAGCAAAGAATGTAGCACAAACTGTTTCGTGTGGTCGGAAATAACGTTCAAACTAAAAAAAAAACAGAAGAAATAGTTATAGTTGTTTTTTTCATACAATGATTATGAACAAACCTTGTGTTTATCTCCGTTAGTGTGTTGGCTGTAAATCGGATTAACCACAAAGCGACGATAACCACATTGTATAATAATTCTTTCCTTTGATTTTATCGGCACTTCTGAGTCGGGTAAACGTTTGAGCACAACATTCATGATTGACATTTGATGTTCATGTGGTAACATGCCATAGACAATGACATTATTGGTGAGTTGTGCAGATTTGTAAGCGAACCATTTTGTTGCTGGCACATTAATGATATGTATTGTTATATACCAGCCAGGCTATTTGTATAAATAATAAAAATATTTCTTATTTATTTAATAATAATTGAATTGAGAACCTACCAAAACGCCATCAATTTCTTTGGCTTCTGTGATAATACGTCTCTTAGTGCGATCGAAGTTCTTGAATTGATAAATGCGTGCATAATCACTGGGTAGATTTTCTTTTGTATCCCAAGGTGATGTTCTGTGGGTAAATATTACAATAATACATATATATATAATAATAATAATAAAAACTAATATAAATAAGTATATATTAACAATAATACTATATCAATTTGCTTTTATACAAGATAGAGTCCAAAGTAAACAGATGTTTCTAGTCAGTGGTATCTGTAGTGAAACCAAAAGAAGGTAGTATTACAAATATACTTATCAACTGTCTATCACATTTAACATTTGCATCCAACACTGATAGACTCTCAAAATCTTGAGTCATTTGGACAAAAAGAACTGAAATGAATGCGTGAAATTTTGACTGACAACAGTATAAGATCCCTCATCACAAATACTTATATCCAAAAAATACCATTTACCTCGTCGTGGAGTCGAAACTATTAAAATAAAATTTTTAACATACCTGAAAGATTCCAGTCCTCTGAACTTTTGAAAACGATCTCTAGCTGCAACATCCAATGGTGTATCAATTTCATCCGGCCACAATTCATCTACACGTGCTTCTTTAATTTTCTTCATAGTATCTCTTTCCTCATGGAAATCCATTTGTAAATCATATTTTTCGTCATTTATAGCTACATCAGATACAGAAGCAGTTTCAACATATTCTTCAGTGTCTGAATCAGGTTTTTCAACTTCATCATCAAATGATTTATCATCGCATGACATAAACTCATCATCTTCATCTTCATCTTCATCAGCAATACTTTGATCATCTTCAACAGTTTCAACATCAGGTATCCACGCAGCTTGATATGCGCTATAACCTTTGGGCACACGTTTTATAAGTTTTGTTTTCTTTGCTTCTTTCTGTGCTTCTTGTATTTCTTCTTCCGTTGGCCATGTTTGTTCTGCATCCATTGGATCCGGTATATTTTCACTTTGTAGAGAAGTTTGCTTTGTAGGATCAGCTTTACATAAGTTGCGCACTTCATCCGTAGACATTTCAGCATTTCTACTTTTATCCAATTTGTAGGGATCTTGTGGTGCATCTATTTGTGACATTTGAAAATCACCTAAACCAGGTATATGCACTAAGCCGTTCACATCTAAAGGCGTGCCGCGTAGGAAACCAGTTACTTTTAGTGTGCCAAACTCATGAGTTGGATTACTATTCGGTATAAACTCTACCTTATCGCCGAAAAGGTGTGGTCTATTATTTTTATTGTAGAGCACATTTTTCTTTTGAGCACCAACACGACGCATGACATTAAGACCTATGTTTGGAAAATGTTTTAATTATATTAATTAATAGAAATAAAATAAAATATTTCAAAAAAATAATACCTTCAGCATTTGTATCTAATTGCATTATTTTTTCCGCTGGCAATAGTTTGGATAAAAATTTATATGCAGCAGCTTTAGAGTTTGCACGCCTTTTTGGATTAACCGATTCTAAATCCATTAAAGCTACAATAGGTGTTGGTATACCTTGTGCTGAAATCATGTTATAAATACGATGTCCCCATTTATCGAAGACATCATCTTCACCCATTGCAGCAGATGTTAATAGTAACGTTGTATCACATACTTTAAGATAATCCAATACAGCAACTTCATTACCTCGCCCAACCGGCGGTACTATGAATGCAAAACGTTGTTTGAAACGTGGTAAATTTATATAAGTAACACCTGCAAGTGAACGATCCACAACTGCTTCTTCATCACAATTCTCCAGTATGGCCAGCGCAGATCTTGGATCTATTTGTTTGTGCATCGGCAGTATGCAAACAAGAAATGGTGCTGTATTTTGACCACCCAATTGACGTTTTATTGCAAAAGATTCTTCTCGTTTATTCTTACGTAGCTGTAAATAAATTTGGTTTGTTTAATTTAAGTTATGGGCTTCTGAGCCAGTATTTACGTACTTGATTCAATTGATTGCGACGCTGTTCTTTTCGCTGTTGTTGTTTGTGTTTATGGGATACTACTTTTAAGGAAACTTTTCCTATGGCATTAAGAGTAGAGTAATTGTTAAATATTTATAATAACAGAATTACGCATATTCACATATAGAATTACCTTTCTGTGCATTATCAATAGCGCCTTTAGAACGATGCCTTCCTGTTTTATGCGCCTTATTAGTTTGCTTTAAGGGCCCCGGTCGATGAAAAACTTTATCAGCCATGATTATTTAATTTATTTTGCCAATATATTAAAATAAAATTTTAAAATTGGCTTTATTTACTAATTTTTAAAACATGTGCTAGGCTTTGTAGTCAACACACGTTGTTGTTAGCACACAAAAGAACAAGACAAACTGGGTTGCCTATGAACTAAAAAAGTAGTGGCCTAAACAGCATAATATAATAACATGCGACCAAAGATTTGTAAAACTTAAAAAAAAAAATAGTATGGAATTATTATTATTTAATTAAATTAAATTAATATATTTTATACCAAGCGTTTGTTGTTTCTTCTAAACTTTATATATGTGAGCTCTGTGTATATATTACTCTATTGCTACTACTATTGCATATAACATCTTCCTTCGAGCAAGCAGCAACACTGATTTCCTTTGTTTTGGGAATTTTTATAAAATCATATCAGCAATTATATACACTGTACAAAATTAATAGCAAAAAATTATTTAAAAATATCCCTTCGAACAAAAGAATAGAATAATACGTTTATGACATTATAAACTATATACCGTATGTATTGCACATATAAATATATATATATAATTTTACAGGTATTTAAAATTTTTGGTATAATATTCTTAAACTGTTTATATCCATTAGATTTGTTGATTTGTTTTTTACTCAATGTGTAGTTAATTCATTATATTGTTAAAAAAAAAATTTAATATTATTCGTATTAATATAAGAAAATAATCTATAAAATATTTCGGAATAATAAAAATTCTATTTACAAAATTCTATCAAAATTATTTGTGTGAACAGAAGAGAATTTTTCATATAATACTTCTTAATATATATATATATATATGTATGTATAAAGTTTTAGCTATAAGCATAAACTTTTATAATAACTGCACCATTTATTTGACACATTAAAGTTTATTAATTATTAATAGAAGGCTCACTTTCTTATATCTCATCTAATAAAATTAAATAATTGAATTTTATAATCATGTTTCTTCAGTAATTGTTTTAAAAATTTCTTGGTGAAATATTTTTTCTTAGACTATATTTGGATTTTCTTTAAAGTAACTTAGTAGCTGGCGAGATAGTAGCTAACGACTATACCTTGGAATCTGTAAAGGATTTTATATATCTAGGCTCCGCTTTAACAAGCAAGAACCAAATCAGCCTAGAGATTAGATGAAGAATGAATATTGTCAATAGGTGCTAACATACTATGGGCTTAGTAGGAAATTGGAATTGGAAAGTTACCCCAATCTCACGACAGACAAACCTTACACTCTATAAGTAGCTCATATGTATGGCACAGAAGCATGGTTGCTATCAGAGAATGATGAAGTAGTGTTGGGAGTTTACGAAAGAAAAGTTTGGAATTGGAAAGTTACCCCAATCTCACGACAGACAAACCTTACACTCTATAAGTAGCTCATCTGTATGGCACAGAAGCATGGATGTTATCAGAGAATGATGAAGTAGCGTTGGGAGTTTTCGAAAGAAAAGTTTTAGTTCTTTGTAAGATCTTTGCTTATCTACGAGTTTGCGACAATTACCGCTGAAGCATGGACGTTGTCACGAATGTATAAAGCAGCGCCAGAAGTTTTAGAGAAAAAAAAAATTCGTGAGATCTTTGAATGAACCATGAGCTGTACGAGCTTTATCACGGCATTGTTATAATGCAGCGAATTCACATCCAGCGGCTTCGCTGTTGAGCTATGTCGAGAAAATTGATAAAGATCCTGCAGTAAAAAAAGGTATTTGATGTGTCACTTGGAGGATGAAATCGTAGAGATAAATCGTGTCTAAGATGGAGTTATCAAGTTGAAGAAGAGTTAACTGCATTTGATGTATGAGAGTGGGGAAAGCGCGCCTGGAGAGGACTGCTAAGTCAAGCCGAAATACGGTAATGGATTGTTATGGCCAGTTAAGTAAGTAAGTAATATTTTGTTATTTAGATTTTATCAGAAAGTTTTGGTCCGTTATTGTGCACACTTACTTATCTGTCAAAACTTTTAGATTTTTATATCGTTTTTATATTGATTGATATTGATACATTAATTATATTGAGTATATTGTTTAATATTTTGTATCAATATTTCAATTGTTTTATGGGGTCCTCATAATTCTTGGAATCATCATTTACTATATCAAACAAATAATAATATAATCAGTAATTTAATATAAGCATCTTAGATAAGTTAATGTGTACCTGAAAAATTACAATCCATACTGCATCTTTATAAAACCATTAAATGCAGACTCTCTCGTAATTGTATCTAGCTAAGTAGCTAAGTACCTCTGTATATGTTAAATATATTATGAT
>NC_051846.1:20576694-20586174 GCF_002237135.1 Teleopsis dalmanni
TCCAAAAATGAGCGCGATCTGTCAGACAGTTCGTTTACGGCAGCTGTTGAAACCAGTTCACCTCAGTAGTGCGTTGCGAAAAAAACAATGGAAAAAAATATTGGACAAAGAGTTTGCATCAAATTTTGTGTTTCGAACGAAATTTCGTGTGCAGAATCGTTCCGAATGCTACAAAAGGCTTATGGGGAATCAGTTTTATCGAAAACTCAAGTTTATGAGTGGTACAAAGCCTTTCAGGACGGTCGTACGACCGTCGAAGACATTTAGCAACGCACTACTGAGGTGAACTGGTTTCAACAGCTGCCGTAAACGAACTGTCTGACAGATCGCGCTCATTTTTGGCATAGTAATTAATGACAGTGCTGCCAAACTACATAAACTTAAAATATCGAAAAATATACAGCGCGCGAATTTTAAATGAGAATTTCCGAAAACTTTTCAGTCTTAATGTAGTCCGTATTAAATTTATAATTTATAATTTATTATTATTTATTATACGGTTCAAATGTTTATTAAGCCAAAAAATGTCTTGCAACGTGTTTTAAACATTAGAAAAGTTAAACTTCAGTAGGTCCCAATAAAATTGTACAGATATTGTATTGTCTTATTGTTCTATATATCTGTCTAATACCTTCTTAGATGAAAACATACCTTCTTCGATCGCATAACACACAATATGCCTAATATAACATCGACTGAATATTATACATCGTAAAACTCTATTAGAAAGATCTTGCAACTCAATTTTAATACTTCAATCATTGTTCTGATTTAGAAGAACATAAAAAAATAAAATTGTTAACCATTTTTAAAAATGTAAATGCTTAGTGGGTTGTGCTTTTTAATCCATCTATACTTTTTATGCCAAAACCAATCAAAACTTCCACAGCTACACGTGACAAATTCTCATCTAATCCATAACAATAAAGTTTTACTGTTAAATTCAAAATACAATAAATAAATATATTCTTCATTCCATATATTGACAAAAATTCAAGTTATTTTATATATGATTTATATTTTTCAAAAACCCACTTGCTATTTGAAAAAATCTAAAACCGTTCTAAATTTGTGCTTTACCAGAAATTAGCATTTTGATTTAATTAATTATTGCTAATTTTGACAAATTCCACAATCCATGCGTAAGAACCTTGAGCTGAGACTAAAAATTCTAATAAAAAAGTGAAAGTATTATAAAACAAAAAAATTAATTAGAAACCATTAATTTAAAATGTGAGCTAATTTGTTTACCAAAACTGGATCAATCTATCAAAAAAGCTGGTATCTAAAGTTAGAAGATTTTTCGTAGGAGAACTTAATGCTCGCGAACAAAATTTTTATTACACGAATATGTAAATTTCTTTTAACACTTAAATCTTTGTATAACAGAAATCCTATACACCATTAATTTCTAATGTTTATTATATTTTTTTAGTGCTAACTAGTTGCACTCCCAGAACTCTTGTTCCGCTATACGTTAAGATCATACAATTTGCAGAATATGTATTCATGAATTCATTCACTAATGAAATCATGAATCCTTTATTCAATATATACCGAGCACTTTCAAGTTTCAGATCTATAGTACAATATCAATTAAATATTAAAGTTAAATATGTAAATCTGTCTTTTCAAAAAAATTTAATATACATATTTCATACTGACATTATAACTTGCATGATATAATGAGTCAAATATGATGAATGAAATTATATATAAATAAAAAAGCTTGAAAGGTCATTAATTACTTATTTGAAACAAAATCTTCACGAAATCTTCTTTCTTATTACTGGAATTTATTGACTGATCACTTTACCCTCCAAGCGCACTTAGCGCATTTTACTCACAAATACTCGAGTTAAAAGTATCGAAAAATTAAAAAATTAAAAAATAAATAAATAAATACAAATAATAATATTAAAAAAAGTGCTACCTACAATCAAACAAAATTAAAAAGCTAGCTCCAGTTAAAAGTATCGATACAGCAAAAATAAAAAAGTGCTACCTAACTGCATCAAAAATAAGCGATTTGAGTAGCAAATTATGTTAATAAATTTCTATATATAAGTAATCTAAAAATACAACATTGAAATTTAGATTTGATAACTGAAGACGATATAAATACATATGAACTATCGGTGAATTTTTTGTCCAAAAATTCTCTTCCTGACCCGAAGCAATGCTCGACAGTCATAACGACTAGATGAGACACAAAATTCAAACAACAAATGATAGATCTAAAGCAAATATAGATTTGCTAATTGTAAACGAAATAAATACACACGAATTAACAGTAAATTTTTTGTCCAAGAATCCTTTTCCTCACTCAGAACAAGGCTGGACAGTTATAACGACTGGATAAGACACACAATTCAAGCAAGAAACGATAGATCCAGAGCAAATATAGATTTATCAAATGAAAATGACACAAGTACACGTATATTAATAGTACATATTTTACCACAGAATCTTATTTTTGACTATGAGAAATGCTAGGCCATAGAAAATGCGACTCCTTAGACTGAAGCACAGGATATTGTAGTTTTACACTTTATGATGGTTTATGAAAAAATTATCTAGTAATTACAAAATAACTAACAAATATTATGTTAATAATTATAATTTTATTATTTATAATTTTTAAATTTTATTTCCTCTTTCTAGTTACTTATTACTGTCCTTTTGGCTTTCGCCTGTGCCGACAACATCGATAAAGATGCACAAATTCTGAGTTATAAGAACGATCCAGCAGATGCTGAAGGTAACTACGCGTACGCCTTCGATACAAGCAATGGTATACAACAACAGGAAGCGGGTAATCCCAACGGTGTTGCAGGTACCTTCGAATTTATCTCACCAGAAGGAGAAAAAATTGCTGTAAGCTACACTGCCGATGAGAATGGTTTCCAACCAGTTGGTGAACATCTGCCAACACCACCACCAATTCCAGAAGCCATCCTTAAAGCACTCGAATACATTGCAGCGCATCCACAGCCTGAAAATCAACACAACTAAAAAAAAAACAACAGTATGAATGAAACAGCAATAGAGGAGGGTTCTCGCAGAGCTTATATTGCGATGGAAAATTTATGTTACTTTCCAAAATTTTACCAGTTTCAACTAGTCAACATGTTCAGATGAAAAACTGGAAATAATTTAAAACTATTATATATATACATTTTTGCTATATCTTTTGTTATATTTTTATTTAAAAATTTTTATGTAAAAATAATTCTCTAAATGAAGCCATAAAATTAAGTTCCAAACTGGAAGATATTTTCTATCTTTTCGATGTATGCGACTGTACAGTTCGGCTTTAGAGGCTGTACAGTTATTTTCGTTCATTGTATTCGCTTTTGTATATATGTATGTATGCATATATCTTTATGCAAAAACACACACATCTTCATATTTGCTATAAACTATACTTTGTTTATTATTTACTGTTTTTTAATTATTATAACATTTAATTAATTAATTAATTTGCTAATTAAAAGGCACCACACATGAAACTGCTTCACATAGAAGTTAAAATAAAAATTTAAAATATATAAAAAACAAAAAAAAAATAAATAAAACTTCTGTATTTTTGGTTTCAGTTTTGCTTTCCTGATTTTAATCTACGGTTTTGCATATTTTCAGAATCATGCAGCGCGAGACCTTCACATTTTAATGTCAAAACAAGTTGAGATCCATTTTTCGTTAAGGTGAACTTAAAAAGCATGGAAATCGCGTATCTATGCAAATTTTTTCTGCTTCTTCTTCTTCTGCTGCTGCTTTAATTCAATACAGTTTAAATGACTTGAGACATTGAGTATTAATACCAACAACAACAATAACAAAATAAACAAAAAAAAAAAAAAACTATGGAAAGACACATTGTTTGGCTCGCAATTTACAAAGAATGAACAACTCTGGTCTGCGGTTTGTAAGCGTCGGGTGCGTTTCTGGACAGTATTGCGCAATGACTGGGCATTATGCAAACCCGTTTTGCTTGCAGGGTTATTAACACTTTCGTTGGGAGATGGCCAATTAAAGAAAATAAACAAAAGCATGAAAGTGTAAACTAATGAAGCAGCAACCAAACGACAACGTGTGAACTTTTTCGTTTCCCGTTCTTTCCTTATCTTTTGTTTCAGTAAAAATAAAAAAAAAAAACAGAAAAAAAAACGTGACGTACACTTGTTCACGTTTTTGTTTTTTCTTGTTGTTGTTTTTTTTTGTTCTTGTATTTTTTTTTTAGTAGCGCTTACAGCATCAACGTTTCAGCTTTTATTTTCTTCTTCTTCTTTTTTCGGGTGAACAAAAATGTAGGTCAATGTTGTGGTTACTCTTTTTGTCATTTTGCGCTCTACATTTGCAGAAAGTATTTTCGGTTTTAAAACTTTAATAATTAGTGTTTTAAAAACTTACCAAAAGGATGATTAGGTATATTTAATTTCAAATAATTATTCTGGAAGTCGATGAATTGATTCGAAGAATGTTAAATGTTAATGTTGAAATTAGCAAATCATAATGAAACTATATTATTCTAGCTTAGATTAGATTAGGTTAGGTTAGATTAGGTTGGAGTGGTGGCCTTGTGTAAAAAGCCCACTTGAGCTCATATAATAACCTACTGTAATACCGCGGACACCAAATAATACTAGGTATTATGCACAATATAGTTTTACTCTGAAGGAAGGAAGTTTATATTATTACTGATTATATTATTACTGATTAGAGCTATTTCAACAGACTGCATCTCATCTAAAATAGTTCACTATTGTGGAGGATATATAAACATACTAGGCAATAGTTTGTCTAGTTTGGGCTCTCGAACATTTTAATACAGCAGAGAACGAACACGCAAAACTGAGTGGACTAGGTGCATCTACAATGGGACCTTTCGTTTCAATTCCTATTCCTTTTACTCACAAATGAAAATTGATTTATGAACATTTTTTGTATATATTGGGTCATATTACCTTAGCAACCAGGTCAAAAGCTACATAGCGCTTATACATTAAATGTAGAGCCTCTAATTTGTTACACAGAAGTAAATTGAATATATCTAAGTTAATATTTGTACTAACGGCGCACTAGACTATAGGATGATTTGGAGCCAGGCACATATATGTCGGAGAAGATAGTGGAATACCTATTACGTGCGATATTCAGACTTGTACAGAACTAAGCTTAAGCTTTTAGCTGCATAGTTGTATTTATTAATGCGTTCCTCTAGTTCTAACATGACCATTCTTATACCCACAATTCCGAAGAATATGATATTAAAACAATTTCTTAGTTAATTGAGCAGAATTCGACTCTCTTTTCTCTTTACCTACCGTTTTTGCAACTTAAATATATATAATATTAAGATATTTGGACCAGTCGCGTATAAGTTGGACTAATATAAAATATACAGTTCGGATATATATACAGTTCTGAACAAAAGTCAAGTCAGCAATTTATCTAAACACCAGCTTGAAGTAAATTTTTGGGTACAATCAGAAATGATAAATATGTATCTAATGTGGGAAATCTTTTTGAACATTAGTAAAGCCCATTAATGTTGTTAAGAAACCTTAAACTTTAACTTTAAAAGCTTAAAATATAACATATTAAAAATTATTGATTATGTTGGAAAACAATTTCTTAGAAGTGAGCTAAAAGATTATGTCGTTTATAGTATATTCAAAAAATATTATTTTAATTTGAAATTATATCATTTATTTCTTAAAAGTACTGGTAGTAGTACTATCATTACGACACTACTTACAATATCTCACGATACAATAAGTCAATACATTTCAGTTTTTTTTTTATTATAAAATTTTTTTAATTAAATGATTTGTTGTAGAGGAAGCAGAGAGGAAGATGTTTTAACTACAACTCATTAATATCTTTCATATGCCATAAATGAAAAAGAAGAAAAACGTATATTTTTAATTTAAAAGCTACAAATGCCTCTCTTGATGTATGCAATACCGAAGATAATCAAATTATTATTACCGGCGTCGTAATAATGCAGCGCACCACAACTTCAATCATCGCGATGAAACTCAAAGACTATTCCAAGAGCTCTTCTACTTATTGGTTTCGTGCAGATTTCCACATATCCAGCAAAAAATAGTTAAAAAATAGGTGAGTATGTTATGCGCCCATTCGATTGTTGCAGATATAAAATATTTTTGAATTGTTTTACGAATTTGTGTCAAAATGTTTGCCAATATTTTGCAATGTATCTCGAATTGAATTCATTACGTCTGTCAGACATACGTGTTTAATTGCTCAAGTTGTACCTAGTAAATAAAAAATCCCATTGTAGTCAGAGTAAATACATTAAGGCGTGAATAGTTTTTATATATAAATATTTGAAATTACAAAAAAAAAAAACGGAAGAAATATATGAGTAGAAACTATACAGTCTTCTCCGCAGAGGTGTTATAAATGTTCACCAGGAAGTATTAAAAGTCTCAAAAGAAAAGGTTTTTTTTTTATTTTATTCTTCTATTTTATTTCATTTATTTTTATAATTATTATTATTTATATTTTTTTATGGTATTTTATTTTCTTTTGACTATCTGTAGAGTAATTACCTGAAACTTTATATTTTTTAAATCCATGCTTTATCACGGCGAAAGAAGTCGGCGAGATTAAAATATAAGCTCTGTGATTTATTAAATTTAAAAAAAAATTAAAAGTCTGAAAATTTACTTTGTATTTATTTGTATAGACTATCAAGAATATTAAATTTTTAATTAAATGAACAGTAATTAGTATTTTAACATAAGAGACGTAAAACAATTACTATTATTATTCGAATGGATACTAATATCCTGCGTTGTGTAAAATGTATTATGTTAATCTACTAATATTATCTATCATGGATTAAATCGTACAATATACTCTGGTACAAGTTTTTCACACTTTATGATTTCTGTAGGTGTTCTGTAATCTTCAGTCCAATCTTCGAAGGGTTATAGTACACAAGTGAAGAAACTAGTTAATCCATTAGGAAACCGTTTAGTTAGTTTATCTAATCTTAAATCAATACATACTGAGTCACAAGTTACCATTGATATTCTTTATATATTTATTTATATTTATAGATCTTGACTTTATGACCGAATATAGTTTATATTCACATTTATTTTTTGTTTGACAGTCATGCATAAGTACAGTCGCTGCAAGTACAAAAGTAAAATAAAAAAGAATAAATAGTAGTATTTGCAGAATATATTATATATATATATAAACGGACCTATTCTGTGCACTTGACAGATTTGTCAAATTCTTTAATAAAATTTTTGATTTTTATAAAGCAGAAAGCTTTTTGGTATTCTGGACACATCTTGACAAATTTCAAAGCTCAAGTACCAAGTGCTTCTCACCACACTATGGTGTAAAGTGTTTTGTATAGAAAACTGTTCGTAATTGTTCGTAACTGTTCGTAAAAAATGCTTGTAAAGAGCACATATTTTAAGTTGCCAAAAGCATTTTTCATGCATTCAAATAACAATAAACAATATGCTTGTAAAGAGCGTATATTTTAGGTAAGAATATTTGTCATGCATGCAAAAAATAAAAAATGCTTAAAAAGAGCATATTTTTATAGTTGTCAACAGCATTTGTAGTACTGACAATTAGCAAGGAATAGAGCTTTTTATTTATGTCACAGAATACCAAAACCTTTACAGCAGTCAATTTTGACAAGTGTCAATGTTTGACAAGTTTATAAAGTGTACAGAATAGGTCCGAAAATATATATGAAACATATATAAATAAATATATTTCTTTAAAACAACTTATATATTTAATAATTATAATGATAATAACCGAAGAAAAATTACGGGAATTTGCTTTTCCTGTGAAAGATAATAGCTTTGTTTGTATTAGATAATTCAGATATGCGATTTTTGCAGCTAACTGATAACTTGAATTTTAAGGCCCAAAATTGGAAAGATTTTGTTGATACCGACACTGATGTATAAGTGAAAAAAGCACCAAGGTCGACATCTCGACCTAAGTTTAATAGGTTCTCTCAATACTACAATATACATATAGAGGAAGTTAAAATTCAAAAAAATATTTTGAATGCATAATGAGAGTACAGATCTCAAAGTCGCAAGTCAAAACTCCTGAAGATAATAGTAATATTGGTTCCGGACAATCCAAATATTTAATAATACTGGCGTTTTTAAATAATACATTTTTCTAGTAGAGATTGCAATGAAGCACCATTAAAACTGTGGAAAAAATATTATTTCAAGACAAATGCTTATTGAATATACGGTAATATACGTCAGTAATGTCATTTATTGCATTGAATGACAAAATCTATGTCTTGAAGGCCAGATCAGCTCTAGTTCTATTGAGTCAGCTTGAGAAGACTGTTTTGACATTTCTAAATACTATTTAATTCTCTGATTAAATCATTAAATCCTGATCGTTAAATATTGATTCATTTTTTTTTTGTTTATATACAGTTATTTAAGATTTTATTTCTCCTTGGTATATTCCCTCCCATATGATAAATAATTAAATAAAATATATAACAAATTCCGAATATTTTTTAAATCTATCTAAAAATCTGAATCAGTCATCTATTCTAATCGTCTAGATCTACAGATCTGAAAGATAATAGAAGAAAAAATTTGATTGCTTTACATTCCCTCCCATATGATAAATAATTAAATAAAATATATAACAAATCCCGAATATTTTTTTAAATCTATCTCAAAATCTAGATCAGTCTTCTAATCTAATCGTCTAGATCTACAGATCTGAAAGATAATAGAAGAAAAAATTTGATTGCTTTTTAATAGATAGATTTTTAATAGATAATGCATTATTATAGATAAATAATATTAACATTTTAATAGAAATTTTGTATTATCTATTGATTTTATAGATAAAGTAAGAACCACAATATATGAAAGTATAAACCCTTTTATACTCCTTTCAAACAAATAGAATGTTTTATGTTCAATTACATATTTTCGTTAGGATCATAAAAATCTATTTTCAGTTAATTATGTTATTTTTGAAAACATGCGGAAATTGAAATATATACTTGAAATGAGGGAAGTACCTTTGAAGAGGAACACAGTAGATATAAATATTAACAAAATTTGTATCAACTATCACTATACGATATTGGATATATTTATAGTTTAATTTCTTAAAATATTTACGAAAGTGAAACATAGTAGTACACATGTGCCATATAATATCACTATAAATGTTAAAAACTTGATAGCTAAATAAGCATTATTAATGTTAATTAAAAACTTTAAATTTTAAGGTTTCTTGGTATATCAAGGGACTATACTAAGATAATAAAAAAAATATTTTATAATAAATCCTTTTTAGAATTATTTTATTTAAGTTATGAAAGCGAAATTGCTTCCATGTAAGAAAAATGAAAGGCTTGGTATTGCTTGACAGTTTTTAAATCCTGGTGATTTTTAATTAGTTCACTCTTCTTATAGGAGA
>NC_051846.1:20586274-20602781 GCF_002237135.1 Teleopsis dalmanni
TAAATCAATTGCAATACGCAATAATAACTTAATTATACCCTTTTAAACAATTACAACAAGTAATTAAATTGTTTTTTTTCTGAAAATTTAATACGTGTGAGTTGCTCACATCTTTATTTGTATTAAGTGCTTTAAGAAAATAAATTTTTAATGTTTTACTATTGAAAATATTACTTCTTCAACAAAAAAGTTGTATTTCATATTTGTGTACATAAATTTTTAATAAATAATCAAGCAAAATCACATCCAACTAATGTCCACAAATCATGAAAATTCATATTTACAATCAGTGCACAATAAGAAATATGCCTAGAGTGTATATTTTACTGATGGAATACTGGTGAGCCTCACCACTGGCATATATCCATCACAGAACATATTTCAAAAAATGTGGTGTTTGCTGCTCTTGGTATCATTGAGTCATACTTTTCAAAAGTGTAAAAATGCATGTTCTTTTTGCGCTAGGTATTATTCCAAATTTATTGTTTCAATTTATTGTTTCCAAAAGTGGCTAATAGGACTTTTGATTTCAACTAGATACTGTGCGTTACTTTCAAGAAAAATTGCAAACTAAAATTAGACTTAGAATTTCATATTACTAGAATTTCAACACTAAGAAAAGGTTTTGAACAGTCGTGAATTACAACAACAAAATTAACAGTTAGATAACTCAACTGACCTTAAGCCCTACTCTAACTCTGAGCTTCAAATTTGGAAGAGTTCAACATTTGATACAAGAAAAAAATTATTTACAAATAATTAAATACAAAAAATAATTCCAAAACACCACAAATGATAGGTATTTGGAACAATAGGTTCCAATTCAATTAAATTACTTTTTATTATCATTTAATTTTTCACTCAACCAAATACTTAAGGTTACTTCACTTAAGAGTGTATTGTAATTTGGCACTAAAACTAAATCCAATTATTAAAAAGTAATTCCCACTGATGAAATAAAAAGCAGTTATCTTAACATATATTTCAAACTCGCATTAGATCACACTATTGCTGCCTTGAAGGTTAAAATGATATATAATATTATACATATTTAAATTTATAATTTTATATATATTTAAATTTATAATAAATATATATCAACATATAAGAAGTTTAAAAATTATCATAAATATACTATTAATTTATCAAATTAATTAGATAACTCATAATTTTGAAATTTATACATAGTTTTGACTTTATAAGAACACGTAATTGCTGTAATACAGCACTATAATTGTTTTATTGAGATCATGTTCCACTAAAATAAGTATTTTTGCTGAACTTGAAAATTAGTTTTTATTGCAAAATTTAACATTATATACTAAATATATTTTTATTAATCATTTATGGCCTAGGATTCAAAACAACTGCATAATTGAGTGGAATATTTCAAACATCGTGATTATAATGCGTCTTCAAACAGGTAGATTTACAAATATGGTTAAAAGAGATTTTTTTCACTTAATGAGAAGATTCAAATAATAAATATATTAGAATTTGATTCAAGTTTCAATCGCAGATCTATTTTATTGTTTTTGTATTTACGTTGAACTATAAAATTGATGATCCTTTCCTGTAAAAGTAGAAAAACAAAACGCGTTATCTTGCACTTTTATTTTAGAAATAAAAATGTAAGGTTTACTGATAAGAAAATTTTAAATAAAATATATATTATTTGTACACGTATACTTATATATATTTATGTGTTCTTACATTGCAAATAGTCGTTAAGTAATTTTTTTAGAACAGAAAGTGATTAATGACCAAAAAAAGTATTTTTCATTTTAAAGTAATTCCGAATTTTATTTTAATCCTTCAGTTGACTGTAACAAAAAGGAAATTGATAATAAAAGTTCTGGGGAATATCTTGGCAATAAATGCTGGCCACAGTCAATGAAATTTTCGATATTTCTACTATTAGCATTCAAGTCAGTGGAAAGCATTTTGAGTGCTAAAACCATTATTTGTCTGTCCAAAGTCTCATGTGTCTCAACCCACAATAGGTTAATTTGATTTCATTAAAGTCTGTTGTTATATATTATATTAAAGTGTACACTTGTTGACTCAAGAGTATACAAAAATGTTCACCAATATTGTAAACACTTCTTTAGTATAATTTTTATATACAATTTTTTTATCGCATAATTTATTTTAAAGTGAAATTGCTTGGATGAAGTGATTTGTTAAATTGTTTGGATTCAGTAAAAATGTAAGAAAATCTAAGCAGTTGACATATGTCAAAATTAGTGTCGCTTTTCTTTTAATCACAAATCACAAATTTTTTTTGAAACTTGATTTTATAAATGGTTTGAGTTTTCCTTAGTGATTAATGAGTTTTAGTTACCAGGAATAAAAAAAAAATATTTATTAGTAAATGTGTGAAAAGATTTTCAATTTATGTTACTAATGATACAATGATTGAATAAGACAAAAAAAAACCGTCTAGTGTTGTTTTTATGATGATTTAATAACTTTTTATAAATTTTATTAAATTCGTTTTCAACGAAACATTTGATTAATTATTTCTGTTTTTCATTTCGAATATATAAACAATTAATTTCTCCTTTGAGTTCACTACCTTTTAATAATTTTACTTGTATTTAATAGAAGTCTGTTGGTGGTTTTACTTACTATATCTCGTTTAATTTTAATATAATTTAATAAACTTGCTTTGACAATGACTATTTATTAAAATACTTTTACTAATGAGACTGCACTTTATTTTATATATTGGAAAATTTTCGTTTAAAGTTAAATAGTTAATAATTCAATGCATTTTGACCTGATGTTAATAATGTGAAGGCATTTAAAAATTTAAGTTTAAGCATTTAAGTTTATAATATGAATAATCTAAATCCAACCTAGAACCTGCAATTAAAAAACTTATAAATTAACGTGTTGCTTAAATTAAAAAGTAACAATATGTACGAATATATACAAGTAACTATATTACTTTGTATAATAATTTGTTTGAACGAGCTAATTGGTCAATTTAAGTACAAAATAGAAACTATAATTTATTATATATGTTATATGTATTATTTATTAAATATTATTCCGATATTTCAATTTTCTTTGATAGAAAAAGAAATCAATTTTTTTCAATTTTTCTTTGATCATATTAGTTTACTCAGTAGGTCTCGAAACTAGCTAGACGATTTTGGTCAAATTATTTAAACAATATGTCGTATGATTTATAGATAGTGGTAACCTTACTAAAATTTCGTTGAATTTTACCACCACTTCTATATAGATATAATAAATATTGTATAGAGACCAATTTTGAGAAATAAAATATTTTAAAACTTTTTGACTTATTGAAACTACAACCAAAATTACGTTAAGTTTTGCTCACTTTTAATCAACAGATGCTTGAAATAATATCTTTACTTAACCATTCCGTAAAATTTCCTCAAAATTTTAGCCTTGATAAATATTTTTGAGAATTTTTTATATGCTAAGCTTCTTTGTAAGATGTCTGTGTGAGTCTTCATGTTAAAATTCTCAGAAAAAATATTTCATCAAACTTTTCGAGTGAAATTTTTTTCAAATTTCTATTGTTTTTATTATTTTTATAGAGTGAAAATGTCAACAAAAACTTCTATTGCGTCGAAAATATACAAAAGATGTGTCTAGTATTTTGGCTTCTCTTTGTTGACTTCCATTTTGTTTATTTACCTATTCTTATAAAAACAAAGCATCTATATGTATTACAGAGTATATCTGCATATATATACATATATATATTTGTTTTCATATAATTTGTTTAATCATATTTTATTTGGCTAAGAGCAAAGTTACTTACTAAAACAAGCATGAAGAAACCACTTATAAAGTTACTTCACACCCCGACGGTAAGATGTTGGTATTCTTAAATTATATAAATTTTTTTTTTGGTGTTTAGAATAAAATTTTTAGTTAATATTTAATATTATGTTTGCTTATAATTTAATAATCCAGTATCAATTTTAATAAAACATATATTTTTAAATTAATTTTTCGCCATTTACGTGTTGCATATTTTTTTTCACGTGAACACATTGCTCCCTTGAACGAATCCGCACTACTCGATTTCCATACTGGCTAAACACTTTCTAGTAACTGAATTTGTAAACAACAGATGTAGTATAATTACGTTCCACAATGAAGTTTAAGCGTGTGCGCATACAAAATCAAACATGTTTGATACAAACTCATACCACATACACAACTTTTAATTTAACAGCGAACTGTTGACAACTTTCTCGCTGTATATAAAAATGTAAAAAACATAAATAATGCTTTGGTTATATTACTAAAAATATTGCCTTCTCAGTGTTACATTGAATGTTAGACAGAAACGTGAGAACTTGATATATCCAAATACATAAGTATTACATATTATATATTCTATTCCTTTCAAAGTGGTATTGCTTTGATAAATGCACTTATGTCCAAGTAGTCTCCTATTAGAAAAGAACATGAACTTGAGCTCGTGCTGAGGTTCACTTATTATTAACATATTGTTACAGAAAGTTTAACTTTTTTGTGTCGTTGGAAGTTTGAGAAGTACAAAAAAAGTATTTAGGTGAGTGTTTTGTAGAGAAAAGGGACTACAGTGAAGTTCTGTCTCGCTGCAAAAGAGTTGAACAAATTTTTAAAATAAAGTTTTCTGGTTTTCATTTAATGTTTCGAATAGCAATTTGAATACTAGCAGAATTTTAAATCATATGTAAGTGAGGGCTAGAGTGCTTAAAAACAAATATTATTTCAACTTTATTAAAATATAAATATTATATAAAGCTATTAGTTAGTTTGACCGGTACTCCATTTTGAATTTTCAATTTTTATTTTGTATCTTATTTTTTATACTTGAGAAAAACACATATTTATGTTCTTTGATAACCAGTAACTTAATAACTTTAGTAAATGGCTGTAAATCTTTATGAAAATAAAATCCTAAAATAATATATTTTAAGGAATGTAACTAATTTTTAAATATGTTTTTGACTTGTTTGATTTACAACTATAAATAGATATTTAATATTAAAATATAAATTGCAACCTAATTCTCTTGGCTTTTCCAATCACATGTACACTGCTTATTAGCTGACACTCACAGTATTTCTCATTTTCCATGTACTTCTTTTTGTTGTGGTGATTTTCGTTAAATTTATTGTATTAAATGGTTCATTGGATAATACTTAGTCTTAAATTCAGACTACTTAACCAACACGAGCATCGACATTCAAAATCATCGAGGACATGCATTGACTTTTAAAATCACACATGCATAACATTTTTTATGCCCACTCATTCCATCCATGCTGGCTCATGAACTATTTTTTCTTGAAATCATTTTCCGCTTTTATTTATCTGATTATGTCAATACTCCTTACTCTATACTCGCTCCTTTCATTTGTGGGCTAAACTCTCCTTTTGTGAATGTTCATGAAAAATGTGACAAGTTTGATGCTGAACCTATGTGAGACTATGTGAGATATTTATAAGCTCTTTTATTAAAGCGGAGGACGAGTGTGTCATAAATCTTCTTAGCATACTTTTTTGTTTGTTAGCTATGGGAGGCAAGTGTAGGATATAGTTCCTCAGCTACTTACGATATTGACGAAGTTGTGTTTCATGAGTAATGTAGCACGTGCAATATTTTGTCACTTTCAACGTACAACACAATGAAGAAAATTTATTTTTGTTTTGATTTCAAATTAGAGCATATAAATTTTAATGAAAGGGGTTTAGGGAAGGAAAGATAATAAATGTTTTTATTTTTTATATCGAAACTGTTACATCAAGAAACTTGTTTTGAAATGGATAGTCTCAAAATTTTAATGCATTACTCTTTTAATCTATTACTGGAATAATCTATCCACCTACTGCAACAACGAAAACAAAAAACAATTCAAATCTTTAATTATTTTGGTGAATAGTTATTTTTTATAGTTATAATATTAATTAATTTTATGATTCTTTTTTTTTTTTGTTTTTTATAGAAATATAGATCTTACTTATCTCTAGTTTTATTGCCAACATATTTTCAGTTAAAAAAGAATTTTATAATTATTATTAATAAAAAATTATTTAAATTTCGTAATGAAATATTTAACTTATTTAAAGTTTCCTTAAACAAAACGAAAATTCTTAAGTTTATTTGGTTGATTGTAAGTAATATAATCGTATTAATCCGCCCCTGTCTTTCTTTAGTTATTGTAAACTGCTTCTATAAATTTGGAGAAACTGTTTAATGGCATGATCAACTCATCGCCCTTTAAATTGTTGCTACATGTTTACTCCAAATTTATAGAAACGGTAAACTAGCATGTTTTAAATAAACTTCCATTGTATAATGGAAAATAAGAAATAAATACTTTAACTTCAACAATCTAGTTGAGAAGACATATTTGATACTAAATACATTACTTGTATAATTAAATTAAAATTAAACGATATAAAAATAATTTATAACAGTTTTACGGAAATAGGACTCTTTAAGTATTACTATTAATAAAAATATATTTAAAAAATTGTTGGCATTTCATTTTTAAGTATTGTTTTCAGCTTTATTTACAACTGATTAATTAATTTAAAGAATAATTTACAAATTAAATTTAAATAATAAATGTCTTTACTAATAAAATTTTTTGAATATAATTGTCGAATGATGTAACATTAAGATCAATAAAACAGTTTTTTTTATAGGTGAACGAAATCGTTGTATGCTGACGACACGTGTATGCTATACTCGGATAAATGTGCTCTCAATAATATAAAAACTAACCCTCTATTTACTACGCGTAAGTGGAGACAGAATCCGTCGAGAGTGAGAGTGGGAGATATAGTAGTTAAGGATAGCGTTAAATATCTCGGCATCACGTTGGACAAACGATTCACATGACTTAAACATGTTCAATTGAAACGAATTAGCAATGCCAAAATTCTTCATTACCTCCAACCACTATTCAAAAATGAAAATCTTAGCATTAATAACAGGAAATTGTTACATAACCAATTAACTCGACCGTCAGTTCTATAAGGATGTGTAGCGTTTACCAAAACCTCATACACTACTATTCGTCAGCTAGAAATTGCCCCAAGCTAGTCTTTGAAAAGACTTTTCAAAGTACCATGGTACATTAGGACGAATGAAATCCTCAAAGATCTCAAGATTGTTCCGATCAAAAAATACATAAAGGATAGAACCCTGAAATTACCTACGGAAACTGACAGACTTACTAACATCGCGTTATAGAATCTCAGAATGGTTACAGGCTTCTCGGGGAGATATGCAGATCTGAAGTCAATTATTGCTTAGTATGATGAAGTGATAAACAATAATCCAGTTAAGGCGTAGATAGGGGTTATGAAGACACCTCGCAGTTAGTAGAGAGTAGAAGTGCTCAAGTGCACTGACTCAACATAATAATAAAAGAAAAACAATTTACTTTTTATTTATGGAAGAAATATTTAGTTAAAAGTTAAAAAAACAAAAAATTGAATTTATATAATTAAATATATATAAAAATTATATGAGTATAAATAATAACACATAACAACCACCCAATATTTATCATCAGTGGTTTCTGGAAATGTTTGTGGGCTTTTCATTTATATTTATTTCTCTTAAAATTAATTTTCTTATGATAAATTCCTAAAACCAAACCTCAAGTCTTGTTCAAATAACATTTATATCCATTATAAAAATATTTATTTACATAAATATAATTAAAGCATTTAAAAAGAAAATACTTATTAAAATTGAATTTCCAATATTTGCTATACTCAATATAAATAGAGAGTTTTAATTAATTTTTGTTATTTTCTGGTAAAATTTCAACAAATAATTAAAGCCAATTAGAAAAGATTTTATTTACTAAGTATTCAGCATTTTATATAAAATTTCTACAATGGCGTTGATTTGATTAAAAGTAGCAAATCTTTTAATGATGTACCTGGAAATAGTCACTTCCACTTCCTTCAACGATTTCAAATAATAGCAAATAATTTGCACAGCTTCACTCAAATAAAATTCATTAAATTGGCAATCAGATTTTGTTGCTCGAAAATACAATTAGTATTCATACCACTTATTCTAAGTATCCTCAAAAAAGTCATAAAATTATTTAAACATTGATAGAAGAAATTTCGTCAAAGCTTTATTGTGGGAATCCTTGAAAGTTTCCTTATTTTGCTTGCATTTGCCGTATAATAAATTCCTAATAAAATTTTATCAACAAAACAAAAACAACACGAAGAATAAAGAACCTCAGCGCCCAGAAATGACTGACACCTACATAAATTACGTGAGGCATATGTCAGGACCTACGCACACAAATTTAATAAAATGATTAACAATAAAGTTTATTATGATAAAGTCAGTAAGCCAAATTGACATGTTTTTTTTTTGGTTTTGTATTGTTTCGTTAACGTTACGTCACTGATAGGTGTGGTTGACAAGGTATTTAACACCTATCGTGTTTGAAGATTTAATTTGGCTTTTAGGGAAATTTTACTTTAAGGTTAATCGTTATATAAATTTAATTATGAATAAATTAATTTTATATAAATTTAATTATGAATAAATTAATTTGACCTAAATTTAATTATGAATAAATTAATTCAATTAATAATGAATCATTATGAATAAATTATTTTTATATAAATTTAATTATGAATAAATAGGTTTTTTCGAAAAATATTATTTTTTTATATTATTTTAATACCCATCATTATGAATAAATTATTATTATAATTTTTAGAGTATGTAACACTGCGACCGTCGGGTTTATTGTGCTCCCTTCTGGGACCCTCCCTTAGAGTAGGTCTTTAAGCCCTGTTGCGTCAGTAAAAAGTAGTATAGAACCTACTTTACAGAGTTTTATTGCCTGTCCGTAAGAATACACATTCCCAGGAGCCTATTCGGTATGTGCATTAGCGCAGGGCATTCTAACAGCTCATGTGTGGCAGACTCCTCATTCTCTTCACGGAATCCATAGTTTGCATCTGTATGTATACCCAGTCTCGTAAGGTGGTATTTTAGTTTATACTGCCATACTAGGATTCCTAAGATGATTCTAAGTTTTTCTTTTGATATATAAATAATTTAATTTTATTTATATTTAATTCTGAATAAATTAATTTCATATAAATTTAATTTTTAAAGTCAATTATGATTCTAGAAAACTATTTTACTAATGGAAGTGTTATTCTAATTGTAGTGCATTACACCAACATCAATAATTGAACTAACGATGTGACAATTCAAAAATTATAATAGTTGATATCAGTTTGTATAAGATGCGGCTTGTATTACATGTTTCTTCAAATTAAAAAATTAAAAAATGTAACAAAAAACCTAAAATTTAAGGAGCAGTTTAGAGTAGCTTTGGCTCATCTGGTTAATAAACGTTCAAGTCGTTTGTATCAAATTTGGCAGGTATACCAGCTAGCACTTGATACCAACAATTATATATGACCTTATAAAATCAATAAATATTTCCATAGACTATTGAGGATGAATATTTGGCAACACTTAAAACAGTTGTACAAAAAGTTAAATTAATACAAAGAAATGTTAAAATATTCCTGTTGTGATTTAAACATCAATTAATTTTAAATATTTCAAACAAAGCAATTCCAACAGTTGCTACATATGTCAGATGTACGTACGTCCTACATCCAAAAACATTGCAGCATGAAAATTAAGACGAGGATCTTAAGTTGTAGGAAAAAACGTTAGCTTCAATGCAATCCTCTTTAACTTCAAAACACATATTGCAGCGGTCGTAAATATATTGATCCCATAATGTTAATAATTTTTCAATGTCCAAAAATTACCGTCCTATGTTAGCTAGTATCTGTTTATTTAATATAAATTGTTTATAAAGAAATTTTTAAGGTGTGGAAAGAGACAGCAGTCAAGTGGAACAAATTTGACGAATAAAAAGGTTATAATTGTAATTATTATTTGTATTTCAAATTACTTATATTATAAATGAAATTTTGAACTATATGAGTAGATGCAATGCCTTCACAGAAATAGGTTTTGGTGTAGTTGTGAACATTTTTAGGTAGTTTTCAATAATTCTATATATTTTTTCAAAACGGTCTTCACGAACTGTTATTTTGACATAAATAATAGAGAATAATCTGTATTGTACAGGTATGTGAAGATTTATACCATATATACCAAATATATGTTACAATCAAAACAATCACAATGAGTCGAAAACTATGCCAATGGTTTTCCAGTTCGAAAACACTGGACAGTCGAAAATTATGACAAGGGAACTTTTCGATTGAAATCAGAAGAAATATTAAAATATTAAAGAATTTCGTTAGAAAATGCTGGATATTCTTTATGTTCGATGAAAGATTAAGTTCACATAGCAAATAAATTTTATTTATTATATACCAAACTATTAGCATTCAATGTGCTATTTGGAGATATGAAATTGCAATGGACGACAAATCCGATCCGTTATCTTATTGGGCGAGAGCTAAATTCAACGTGTGACTTTTGCCACCATTGATAGGTACATTCATAGAAAACTATTAGGTCATATAGAGACTTAAATATTCGGAAGAAGATTTAGCTATGAGCTTGAAAATAAGAACATGTAAATGTAACATGAGACATTTAAAATAATTTAGTGGTATAGCTAATGGATGATAAAATATGCTAAAACAGAATTGAAGTTTTCAAAAGCAACTGAAAATACCTTAAATATGATGGATGTTCAAAATTTTAAAGCTAATCTAATAGATGAGTGCATATGGTGAGAGATTGTAAAAGGAACTTTGATTCGTCGAATAAAATAACGATATGAAAGAAAAGAAAAAAGTAATTAATCAAATAATCGTAAATAATGGTAAGGATTGAATAATGCATAAGGACGGAATTAAGAATAATTAAAACCGGAAAATATACCAAGAGCTACATTTGTTTAAAACTAAGAAAAGACTTGAGTGAAAGAGAAGAAGAGCGGTGACTAATGACTTCAAACTAAATTAAATAGAGCATTTGGGAGTCAACACTAGTTATATATAAACATTTATGGAAATAGTTTGGAAATAAAAATGTTCAGATTATACTAATCTAGTAAATAATATGTATATATAAGTCGCATTATGAACAGTGAATATTATTTTTTCATACGATGATCGTACATATCTCAGTTTTCATTATGTTTCAAATGAATTCATTCATATATTTTTACTCAGGAAATATTTTTGTAACTGAATATTAAAGCGATACTTGTTTTGTTCAGATTCTGATCGAAGTAATATGCTACGTTTTTGTAAGAAAAAAAATCCAAATGATGCGTTGAAGTAAGGTATATAAAAATAAGTTTTTAATAATTTTTTTTAAAGTCCTACTTCTTTACTGTTTGGTGATATAATATAAATACTAAAAAACGTATTTAAAAAATTTATATATAAATTAGATAAAATGAATACCACCACTGTTATCAGTCGTAAAATGTCTGGCAATGATAGTTTACCCACCACCAACTACAATTTTTTTTTACTTTCAAAGCACCGCCACGATGATTTTAAATATAAAATTGCTTATAAAAAACTTACAGGCAAAAGTATTAAAATCACATCATAGAAGAACAATAAAAATATTTTATATTAAAAAAATATACTTCATAAAATATAAAACATGCGTTTCTATAAGCTTTTTGATACTTCCAACTGTTTCAGATGACAAACAGCCAGCAAGGATCTTAACTCAAATCAATGTCATGTCAATAGGAAATAATGATGTAACTCATAAAAAAGTAATAAAATGAATAGAAAAAAATTCGATTATTTTCATTGCATAAAAACGAAGCAAGTCCTAGCATTAAAACAAAAACAAATGGTTGAATAAAAAGTGTTTAGAAAAAAGAAAATAAAACATTAAGGAATGGGGAGTAAGAAATACGGAATAATGAAACATGCAGACAGGCTGCAGGAAGCAACGAAAGGCGCTGAAATAACAAAGCTAAAGTAGTTGAGCGCCATTTTTTTATGACATGCCTCGAAATGACCTTGTTGACATGTGTCAAAGGTCAATATTTTTTGCTAATAATATTATATGATTTATTAGTTGCTTCTATTGAGAAGGAAATGATTTTATTTGACAACTTTATGGCAGGAAAGAGAAAAAATGATGAGAAAGAAAATGTAAACAAAACGAGATTTGCCACAAACAAATTATGTTGACTTATAATGACTTTAATATTCATAGAGCTTCTATGATAAAATTTGCTATTCCAAATGAACATTGTTTATGTATTATATATATGTATATACTTTGTATGTACTTATGTGTGTATATGTGACACGTTTCCAATGGAGTGCATATTAACTCATTTCATGGCATTCGAACATGAATTAACCTACTGAATATAAACGGCTTCAGGTGATCTAGGCCAAATACAAACAACTCATTCGAGTTAACAACAATAAAATGATTAGGTCTCTTAGTGTAAGTAAATTCCAACTAAGTATGATTACATGCTCCTGTTAATTAACACCTTTTAATGGTGGGATTAAAGTTTTGTTCACTTGTCAATCTCATCCTAAGTATAAAATATGCAAATCGTAAATTTCGATGTCTGACGTCTTGAATGAATTGATACTTTTCGTTTTCATCCGAGTTAGCATAGCAGGCTCTCCAGGTGTAGCAAAGCTGATATAGTATATACTGTACTATTGTCTAATTTAAAAGTATTATGCAGTCGTTTGCTTCTTCAGTTTCGGGAAATGATTCTAAAAAAAATCGTAAATGACGGAAGTATATTTAAAATACTTACTGATATGTACCGTATTCAAGAATAATCGGTCTTCAGTGAATATCTCAGTATGTCAAAAACAATTCATTCAATGGCTTAAAACATATATTTTTGATGTAATTGATTTATTTCTGATGATTTTTAATGATTATTATCTCTTTAAAGTTAAATGTGCTGGGATACAATAATGTTTGAGATCTCATTTTTTTTGAAAATTTTTAAGCGTTTTTAAAAATATACCACTCCTCTATTTGTAATATATACGATATAATACAATGACAAATGTCTTCAGTATATATTTGTTGGAAACATTGCCTGTGGTATTTTAAAGAAATTATTGCATTACTTATAATTCGAAATGATTTTCGCAGCTTATAGCACTATATAATTTTTAAATTTACAAAAATGATTTAAATTTATGTTATTTTAAATCAAAGGTGTATTGTTTAAGTTTAATTTAATGTTGACAAATTAAAATTTATAAATAACTCATACGCTATGTGGTGTTATTGACGTAGTTTCGTTGCACAAAATAAAAATAAATAGTTTAACATTAACAAAGAGTTGACAGACATTGAATAATTGGGTATCATGTCACAAAATGATTAGGTGTGATATTTAGGTAATTTCATCAAGTTTTTACTTAGAATATTGATCATGAGCACGATAATCATGGTAGTATAGGGAATGGTGAAAGGCGTTGAGTGCCAAAAAAATGATGCTTATTTACATTTTCACATAAAGTGCTGTGAATTTAAATAGTACTAAAATGATTATAATTCTAAAGTTAAATACAGAAAACATCTGTATTAAAGTTGATAAGGTTAGTAATTTATTCAGACGAGACAGTTAAATGATGATGACACACTTACTCAAATTGCTAAATAAAACGTCTTTGTTTTGGCTCAATTTGCATTTGCTTGTTACTGTACAATCATCATTTACTCATTTTTCTTCAAAATAAAATATATTCTTTAAATTCAACTTTGTTGCGATTAGTAGTAATAATATTGTATTACCACACTTTTTTTTATATTTAGCGCATTGGCATTGGCATATATGCAATAAAGAGTATTTTACTCTATTGTACATAACAATTACTTCACTTCTGATTTGTTTTAATAAAATTTTATGTTGTTCACGAATTAGTTAATTAATTTATTGCAAATATATTCTTTTCTATAATCAAACATAACAGAGTAAATTCCAGAGTTAATATGGAGCAAGTGAACTCTAATGCAGTTTTTCAAACCTCTGCAAACAAACAAATTTGCATCATCTTATCCTTGGACTGTTTTACAGGTAGTCTAAAATAGTCTTTACTTGAATTATTAGAGTAGATATTTTTATATTAAAAAATACAAGAAATTTAAATAAATAAATATAATTAATAATATATGCAATAAATAATCAAATAATTTAAATACATATAAATTATGCATTTATTTATTGTTTTTTTAATTTTTGAATTTAAATTTAGACGGTTGTAACTATTTTATCTAATAGAAAATATATTACTTACTTAAGAGGTTTCAAATAGTAGTGAATTGTAATAACGAAACTTTTGTTTAATTTTAATTAAGTGAATTTTCGTCTGTTAGAACTATTTCGAGTACTGCCAAATACCTTATGTGTTTTGAAATAAATATTTTTAAGTGATAATTACGATTTTGAATTCACTAATATTAAATCAACAGTTTTAACCAATACGATTAATTTCCAAAATATTTGTCATGATTTATTAAAGTCATACATAAAGAGATTTTTTCGAATAGTGGTAAACTACAACAACAGAAAATTAATTTTATATTATTTTAATTAATTGAATTCTTGGCTGACGATACAGCTGTTTCGAGTATTGCCAAACACCCATCATCAGTGGTCTTGAATATAATTCTTGTATTTAATTAATCGTAAATGATTATTTTAAATAATAACTATTTTAAAGTACTTACTTAATAATTTCATTAATATAAGAATTCATTATCAATCTAATTATTTAGTAAAGATAATAGTGATACAGTGCGTAAAAGTCAGTATTGGAATCGATATGATTGCTTAATAAGCAGAAATTAAAATTGATATCTGTAATTAATATTTACTAGCTTTTTAGATGCAAAGTAATTTTAAAGTTTCAAATTGTCTTAAATAAGTGTTATGAGTAATTTAAATTGAACTAAAACTTCTTAACTCAAAAGTTTTCCATTAGTACGAAAGTTGCAAAGTCAATTTGCCTTTCTACTTGAAGTATAGTTTGTAAAAACAGTTCCTATCTTAAAGCTGTTTATGTAAATATAAAAAGAGAGAAAAAATAAGTTAAATTCAATTACTTGGATTTGTATTAAAAAGCTTTTAAATGTGTAAATATGGAAGGATTCGCATAAGTAGTTTGAAAATCTTCAACAGTCATATAAATAAATATTTTTAAAGAAAAAAGAAGAAGCAGGAAATGCAACGCATTCACTTCTTTAAAAGTTGAAAACTGCACTGTTCAGTTTCGGAGAAAGTACATCAGAGTAGTCATCAACAGTAGTTGCACGAGAATAAGTGATGCACTTGTAATAGAAAATGTTTTTTACATATTTGATATTAAATATTTGTGCTTAAGTAATAGAAAGGTTTTTAAACAGAAGTGGACTTCAAAATGTTGTTTTTAATTAAGTGAATTTTTGATTGACCATATTGTAAGTAACTCATATTTTTTTTCATACTTTGATGTATAATTTATAATCAACGTATAAACGTTCGGTAAGTTTTATAACCGAAACCGAATCTAAAATGAAAAAAAACAGATAATTTTGCAGAAGCGAAAACCGGAACCGAACCGATATATATTTTTTTTTTGAATCAGAACAGAAAAAATTTCGGTTCGGATCTCTGATAATTAATAATAATATAGTGTGTATACCAAAATAATAGTTAAATTTTTTATAATGCACAAAATGCTGGAATATTAAATATAACTTTGAAGAGTCTATAAACAAAAGTGGGAATCTAGCGTACTGAATTCTAAAAAGTTATAAATGCATCTTCTTCGAAGAGATTGCTGCTGTGCTGTAAATGTGCTGGATAAAATTTTATTTAGAATGTACTCGTATACGTGTGATAAATAATTAATCACACGCTGAACTATCACAATAAGATTGATATATAATATTGATATTGATATTGATATTCAGATGTCTGAGTTGGTGAATCAGCACCTTTACTCTATTTTATCTGTGGACAATTTTAAGTCACACTAAATACGGGGCTTTACGGGGCTTTATAATATGATGGATCTGATATCTTTGTATCTGCCTGTGTTTATCAAATTTCGCTGTATTTTTAGGATACTGAGAGTTGGATTATTGTGACTGTCAATTGTATTGAATAGTTTCAGAGCACGATCTTTAATGTATTTTTCAACTGAATCCACTCTCAGATCTCTGTGGATATCAGCTCCTCTTACATACCATGGGGCGTTAACCAGTTTTCTTAAGGCAATATTTTGCCCTCTTTGAAGAATTTTTAAAGTTGAGCTTGGCGCTTGGCAAAACGCTATACTGCCATAGAGTAGTCCTGGTTTAATAATTTGCTTAAATATGCTAACTCTATTCTTTATGTTGAGCTTTTTGCTGCTGATGAGCGGGTGAAGGGAGTGTAATATTCGGGCAGCTTGAGCTCGTTTGGACTTGAAATGTGCTTTCCAGGAGTGCTTGTTATCAAAGGTTATGCCTAGGTATTTGAGA
>NC_051846.1:20602881-20608085 GCF_002237135.1 Teleopsis dalmanni
TGGAACCTACTTTACAGAGTATTATTGCCTGTCCGTAAGAATACACATTCCCAGGAGCCTATTCGGTATGAGCAATAGCGCAGGGCATTCTAACAGCACATGTGTGGCCGACTCCTCATTTTCTTCACAGAATCTACAGTTTGCATCCGTAAGAATACTCAGTTTTGTAAGGTGGTGTTTTAGTTTACAGTAAATATTATGTTTCAAGAAAACTATTTTACTAATGGAAGTGTTATTCTAATTGTTGTGAATTACACCAACATCAATAATTGAACTCACGATTTGACAATTAAAAAATTATAATAATTGATATCAGTTTGTATATCAGTTTGTATATCAGTTTGTAAATAAAAAATTAAAAAATGTAATAAAAAACCTAAAATTTGAAGAGCAGTTTAGAGTAGCTTTGGCTCATCCGGTTAATAAACGTTCAAGTTGTTTGTATCAAATTTGGCAGGTATACAAGCTGACACTTGATACCAACAATTATACATGAACTTATAAAATCAATAAAAGTTTCCATAGACTATTGAAGATGAATATTTAGGAACACTTAAAAGAGTTATACAAAAAGTTAAATTAATACAAAAAAATGTTAAAATATTCTTGTTGTGATTTAAACATCAATTAATTTTAAATATTTTAAACAAAGCAATGTTTATTCCAACAGTTGCTACATATGTCAGATATAAGTATGTCCTATATCCAAAAAATTTACGGCATGAAAATTGAGACGAGGATCTTAAGTTGTAGGAAAAAACGTTAGTTTCAATGCAATCCTCTTTAACTTCAAAGCACATATTGCAGCGGTCGTAAATATATTGATCCCATCATTTTAATAATTTTTCAATGTCCAAAAATGACCGTCCTATGTTAGCTAGTATCAGCTTATTTAATATAAATTGTTTATAAAGAAATTTTTAAGGTGTGGAAAGAGACAGCAGACAAGTGGAACAAATTTGACGAATAAAAAGATTATTATAATTGTAATTATTATTTGTATTTTAAATTACTTATATTATAAATGATATTTTGAACTATATGAGTAGATGCAATGCCTTCACAGAAATAGGTTTTGGTGTAGTTGTGAACATTTTTAGGTAGTTATCAATAATTGTATATATTTTTCAAAACGGTCTTCACGAACTGTTATTTTGACATAAATAAGTAAGAATAATCTGTATTGTTATACATGATCAATTACTAATATTAACCCAGTAGTCAATAAAATTAAACTACAGAATATATTCTCAAAAATCAATGATCAACAGAGTACAGGTATGTGAAGATATATACTATATATACCAAATATATGTTACATCAAAACAATCACAATGAGTCGAAAACTATGCCAATGGTTTTCCAGTTCGAAAATACTGGACAGTCGAAAATTATGACAAGGGAACTTTTTGATTTAAATCAGAAGAAATATTAATATATTAAAGAATTTCGTTAGAAAATGCTGGATATTCTTTATGTTCGATTTCATATCTCTAAATAGCACATTGAATGCTAATAGTTTGGTATATAATAAATAAAATTTATTTGCTATGTGAACTTAACATAGCAAATAAATTTTAATTATTATATACCAAACTATTAGCATTCAATGTGCTATTTGGAGATATGAAATTGCAATGGACGACAAATCCGATCCGTTATCTTATTGGGCGAGAACTAAATTCAACGTGTGACAATTGCCATCATTGATAAGTAGATTCATAGAAAATTATTAGGTCATATAGAGACCTAAATATTCTCGAAGAAGATTTAGCTGTGAGTTTGAGAATTAGAACTGTTGAATGTGAATATGCCACATTTAAAATAATTTAGTGGGTATAGCTAATGGAAGATAAAATATGCTAAAAGAGAATTGAAGTTTTCAAAAGGAACTGAAAATACCTTAAATATGATGGATATTCAAAGTTTTAAAGCTAATCTAATAGATGAGTGCATATGGCGAGAGATTGTAAAAGGAACTTTGATTCGCCGAATAAAATAACGATATGAAAGAAAAGAAAAAAGTAATTAATCAAATAATCGTAAATAATGGTAAGGATTGAATAATGCATAAGGACGGAATTAAGAATAATTAAAACCGGAAAATATACCAAGAGCTACATTTGTTTAAAACTAAGAAAAGACTTGAGTGAAAGAGAAGAAGAGCGGTGACTAATGACTTCAAACTAAATTAAATTGAGCATTTGGGAGTCAACACTAGTTATATATAAACATTTATGGAAATAGTTTGGAAATAAAAATGTTCAGATTATACAAATCTAGTAAATAATATGTATATATAAGTCGCATTATGAACAGTGAATATTATTTTTTTATACGATGATCTTACATATCTCAGTTTTCATTATGTTTCAAATGAATTCATTCATATATTTTTACTCAGGAAATATTTTTAGTAACTGAATATTAAAGCGATAGTTGTTTTGTTCAGATTCTGATCGAAGTAATATGCTTCGTTTTTGTAAGAAAAAAAATCCAAATGATGTGTTGAAGTAAGGTATATAAAAATAAGTTTTTAATAATTTTTTTTAAAGTCCTACTTCTTTACTGTTTGGTGATATAATATAAATACTAAAAAACGTATTTAAAACATTTATATGTAAATTAGATAAAATGAATACCACCACTGTTATCAGTCGTAAAATGTCTGGCAATGATAGTTTACCCACCACCAACTACAATTTTTTTTTACTTTCAAAGCACCGCCACGATGATTTTAAATATAAAATTGCTTATAAAAAACTTACAGGCAAAAGTATTAAAATCACATCATAGAAGAACAATAAAAATATTTTATATTAAAAAAATTTACTTCATAAAATATAAAACATGCGTTTCTATAAGCTTTTTGATACTTCCAACTGTTTCAGATGACAAACAGCCAGCAAGGATCTTAACTCAAATCAATGTCATGTCAATAGGAAATAATGATGTAACTCATAAAAATGTAATAAAATGAATAAAAAAAAATTCGATTATTTTCATTGCATAAAAACGAAGCAAGTCCTAGCATTAAAACAAAAACAAATGGTTGAATAAAAAGTGTTTAGAAAAAAGAAAATAAAACATTAAGGAATGGGGAGTAAGAAACACGGAATAATGAAACATGCAGACAGGCTGCAGGAAGCAACGAAAGGCGCTGAAATAACAAAGCTAAAGTAGTTGAGCGCCATTTTTTTATGACATGCCTCGAAATGACCTTGTTGACATGTGTCAAAGGTCAATATTTTTTGCTAATAATATTATATGATTTATTAGTTGCTTCTATTGAGAAGGAAATGATTTTATTTGACAACTTTATGGCAGGAAAGAGAAAATATGATGAGGAAGAAAATGTAAACAAAACGAGATTTGCCGCAAACAAATTATGTTGACTTATAATGACTTTAATATTCATAGAGCTTCTATGATAAAATTTGGTATTCCAAATGAACATTGTTTATGTATTATATATATGTATATACTTTGTATGTACTTATGTGTGTATATGTGACACGTTTCCAATGGAGTGCATATTAACTCATTTCATGGCATTCGAACATGAATTAACCTACTGAATATAAACGGCTTCAGGTGATCTAGGCCAAATACAAACAACTCATTCGAGTTAACAACAATAAAATTATTAGGTCTCTTAGAGTAAATAAATCCCAACTAAGTATGATTACATGCTCCTGTTAACTAACACCTTTTAATGGTGGGATTAAAGTTTTGTTCACTTATCAATCTCATCCTAAGTATAAAATATGCAAATCGTAACTTTCGAAAATTTTATTTTGTTAAGCACTGTGATTATCAGGCAAACATTCAGATAGTTCCGCAAGGATTTCCCTGAACAGAACGTCTAACGTCTGACGTCTTGATAAAACTTTTGGCTTTATCTAAAACTTTAAGTTATCCGAGTTAGCATATGAGGCTCTTCAAAGCTGATATAGTTTATACTGTCTAATTTTCCATTGTCTAATTTAAAAGTATTAGCAGTCTTTTGCTTCTTCAGTTCGGGAAATGATTCAAAAAAAATCGTTAATGTCGGAAGTATATTTATAATACTTAGTGAAGTGTGTCGTATCCAAGAATAATCGGTCTTCAGTGAATATCTCAGTATGTCAACAACAATTCATTCAATGGCTTAAAACATATATTTTCGATGATTTTTAATGATTATTATCTCTTTAAAGTTAAATGTGGTGGGATATAATAATGTTTGAGATGTTATTTTTTTAAATATTTTTGAGCATTTTTAAAAATATATCACTCCTTTATTTGTATATACATTGTGACCGAAAAGTTTCCGGAAAATTTTAAATAAAACGCAAAATTCTTAATCTTCATCAATATTTATTTTATCTCCTTCAAATATGCTCCTTAGAAGCGATACACAATGCAACTTCTTCAATCATCAAAACATTTTTATAGGAGGCCTTCGGTATGGCTTTGAGTTCCCTCTGCGAATTCTGTTTTACGTCTTCTATGGATTCAAAACGCGTTCCTCTGAGTGGTAATTTGAGGTTGGGAAACAGGAAAAAGTCACACGGTGCAAGATCAGGTGAATACGGTGGCTGTTCGATGGTATTTATTGAATGTTTGGCCTTAAAATCGTTGATAATGTTGAACAAATTGAGGTGAATCGGAACAAGCCGGGCGTTGACACGTCGCATACACAAATTGTCCACCAAAATCAAACGAGCCATCTCACGACCGATGCCTAGCTCTCGTGCTATCTCTCTAACACTCACATGAGGATTTTTGAACACGATTTCCTTTGCCTTTTCAATGTTTTCGTCGGTGGTAGAGGTCGAAGGTCGTCCAGAACGCGGCATGTCTTCGACGGTCGTACGACAGTCCTGAAAGGCTTTGTACCACTCATAAACTTGAGTTTTCGATAAAACTGATTCCCCATAAGCCTTTTGTAGCATTCGCAACGATTCTGCACACGAAATTTCGTTCGAAAAACAAAATTTGATGCAAACTCTTTGTTCAATATTTTTTTCCATTGTTTTTTTCGCAACGCACTACTGAGGTGAACTGGTTTCAACAGCTGCCGTAAACGAACTGTCCGACCGACGCGCTCATTTTTGGCATAGTAATATAAGGGACAGTGCTGCCAAACAACATAAAACTTAAAATATCGAAAAATATACAGCGCGCGAATTTTAAATGAGAATTTCCGAAAGCTTTTCGGT
>NC_051846.1:20608185-20610680 GCF_002237135.1 Teleopsis dalmanni
TTATGTAGTTTGGCAGCACTGTCCTTAATTACTATGCAAAAAATGAGCGCGATCTGTCAGACAGTTCGTTTACGGCAGCTGTTGAAACCAGTTCACCTCAGTAGTGCGTTGCGAAATGTCTTCGACGGTCGTACGACCGTACTGAAAGGCTTTGTACCACTCATAAACTTGAGTTTTCGATAAAACTGATTCCCCATAAGCCTTTTGTAGCATTCGCAACGATTCTGCACACGAAATTTCGTTCGAAACACAAAATTTGATGCAAACTCTTTGTTCAATATTTTTTTCCATTGTTTTTTTCGCAACGCACTACTGAGGGGAACTGGTTTCAACAGCTGCCGTAAACGAACTGTCTGACAGATCGCGCTCATTTTTGGCATAGTAATTAAGGACAGTGCTGCCAAACTACATAAACTTAAAATATCGAAAAATATACAGCGCGCGAAATTTAAATGAGAATTTCCGAAAACTTTTCGGTCTTAATGTAATAATAAAGAAAAAAGTGACTTCCTTTTTTAAATTCTTGTTTTTTTTAACACTAAAAAGAATCCTATATGAACATATCGTTTGTGGAATTGTTTTTCTTTTTTGAGCTCTTAGTGCAGTTAGCAAGCACTTTTTTCTGAACCATGCCTTGAAAACTCATTTATTTTACTAAACAAGAAGAGATTAGAAAAGTCAATATGACAAATATTTACTATGATTTATTGACTTCTAATAGGCTTAATATTTACTGGCAATTATTGAATGTATACCACCAAACTGTGCAAAAATGAATGGTTCAATAACCATTCGAGACGAACGTGACCAAGACAATATGACAATATATTTTAATATAAAAATTTTATTAAATCGTAAATCAAAGTATTAATTAAAAGAGCTATTAATTATTTTTAAATTATTCATTAATTTTTAATTTATGTATTCAGAATTATTATCATATATTACTAAATTTTATATAATGTATAAAATGATATAATATTAAAAATGATTAAAATACTAAAAATGCTTTCTTTTAAATCATTTTAAATATTATTTAAATATTCCGAATTATTAATACATTTTAATATTAAAATATTTAATATTAAATCATATTAAAACATGATATAATATTTTAATATTAAGATATAAATAAAATGAAAAATATAATAATGTTAGAAATATACTAATATAATACTAATAATTATTTTAATTATTAATAATTATATTAATTGTAAGTAAATATTGTTTAATTATTCACAACAATAATTGTACTTTAATATTAAAATTTAATCAGGAGGTAAAACAAAATAATTTTAAATTAAATAATGAAAATTATTTTTTAATGAGTTTTAAATAAAATTATATATTTTCCGAATTTTTTCATATTTTAATAATAAAATAAATATTCATTTTAAATATTGTTAGAATATTTCAATCCAAAATAAAATAATATTATATACATTTTAAAAAAGTTATTTATAAATTACTCAAACTAATAAAATTAGCTTATAAGTAAATATTTAAAATTTTAAAAAAATTTAAAATTTATTCAAACGGTAAAAAAAATAATATTAAAAATTTACTATAATATACTATATTTTACTATAATTATTTTACAAATTATTTATATTACTGATTATTTTTTTTATTTTAGTATTAAAATATTACCTTATAATTTAAAAAAAAATTATTTATTTATTTCAAAAAAAATTTAAATAGTAAAATAGTATAAATAATAAAAAATAGTAATAATTTTGTTGTTTATTTTTTTTATCAATTTTAAATATTTCATATTATTATTTTAATTTAATATCATAATTTCAGTAATAGATAACATAAAATAATACTACTGAGATTTTTCGATATAAAATTTTATTCTAATACTGAAAATATAAATTTAAAAGGCAAAGCAAAATAATATTAAAAAATTAAAAAAAATTATGTTTTTTTTTTAATTTTTAATAAATTGTAAATATTTCAAATTATTTTTTTATTTTAATATCATAAATTAAATAATAGGTAAAATAAAATAAAACAATATATAATTGTACCAAAGTATAAATATACTAAATTTTTAAATAAAAAAATTTAAATAAAAGGTGAAACAAAAATTATTTGAAAAATGCTATAATTTATTTTATTAATTATTATTAAATGTTATTTAATTATTTTAAATAATAATTTCATAAAATATTAAAATGTAAATAACAGGTTAAGCCAACTATTATTAATAAAAAATGTTAAAAATTTATTTTTAATTATTTAAATGCTTGTTCACTTTTCTAAGTTTCTTTAATTATATTTAAAAAAAAAAATTTAATTTTCGTAGGCTTATTAATATTAAACTTTCTTATCAATTCACTAAAAAGTCCTTTTCATTAATAATTTACACAATTTGAAAAAAAAAAACAATAATATATTAACACAATGCAGACAACAAATTAAATGTTTTACACTATTATTATTAATTATAAAAAATTATCATTAATTTTTTTCACTAATGGTTTTGTTAA
>NC_051846.1:20610780-20739114 GCF_002237135.1 Teleopsis dalmanni
TACAAATGAATTTATATAACAAATATAGATTTAATATAAGTATATATTATTTAAGAAATAATATTAATTTCATTAACATATTTACTGTAAGTAAACAAAAGCCGTCCTAGAACTTTCACAGAACTTTCTAAGACATAAAAGCTTTTTCATATGCATAAATCAACTTATGCCAGTGGAAACCACCAAATCTTGACTTGATTAACATAAATTGGTTAAGCTGCAGTGGGAACATGGTATTAATGTGTTAAATGATTTGTCAGTCTTTCTCTGAACAGTCATTTTTCATTTACATTCATTCATTTAGTTTAGAAGAAAAAAGCAAAAATGTTGGTTTTTGAACTGTAAAATTTTGTACACAAGTCAATAGGCGCTATTAGGTTCCATGTAAATGCAGCATATGATGTATAATATCATATTCTTCACGTATTTTCCATCCTTTATTCGTATTTTCGCTACTTCACTTAAGGGTTAATATTGACTTGATAGGATATTCGTCACAGTTATTAATGAGAAATAGTACTCGATTACCAGATTCTTAAAAAATTATGTAGTCATCTGCTAATGAATAAAAAATCCATAGAGCATAGATCGATTTTTAATTTCACGGTCGCATAAGCAATTTTCAAATGTATCACTTCTCAGGACTAAACTGATCCTGTCAATTAATCGAGTATTGTAGCTTACATCTGTTGTAGTGTAAATATGCATATCATTTTAAAATAAAGTCTATATACTTAAATTTCTATATACTTTATGTAGTTAATTTAGTCTAATAGATAAGAAATCGAAGTTAAAAAAGGAATCATAAACTATGATGAGGAATTATACATATTGTTGTAGTATATAGTATCTAGTATAGTATATAGTGTAGTATAAGTGTATAGGCATTTCTATAATTATATTAGTTTTATATAATGCCATATGAAAAATATGTAACATGGCAACTCTAGTGTGTTAAGTTCGATTTGTACCATACATATATCATGTAAATTTAAAGAGAATAAATGAATCAGTATATCACTGACAGACAGACAGAATAGTATGTTTTAATTTAATTCAGAGTCGCTCGACCACAATATTAATTTGTTAAAACACAATAAAATAGATAAAGATCCAACTAATAGCTACCAACTTGCAAGTTTCTTTAGTGAATATCATCATCTGTTAAAATAATTAGGCAAAAATTAGAAAACATTCAGAATCACAGATAATATTTCGACAATGTATTCTTTCTCTGCTAGAACTATTGCATTTTTAAACAAATTGTTTATAGAGTATTTTTGTAGTTCAAACGATATGAAAACTGGTAAAAAGTCTAACAGACACAAATTAATATCTCTCTCAAATGCTGACCGGACATGGATTCTTTTACGACAACTGTGATGATGCAAAGTACACCTTTTACTATAATAAGTGGTCACATTAAGAAAAGAGATAAAGTCTGAACTGGTTCAATAAATCCCGAGAATTTAGTGGAAAAGATGGGAGCGAACACAAAGAAGTGACGAACGATGGAGAGTGATGGATATAAGTTTCTCACGATATGAGTCACAGCAACGATGGTGACCTTGGAAAAAGATATATATTTTATATACTTGCTCCTCAATATGCTATATCGATAAACGCAATTTTTGCAACAATACTTAATCTCCTATTGATAACATTATGGATTCTTAAATTGTATAGCATTTTCAGAAATCTTTATAAAATATGGATTGTATGGATTAGATTAAGACTGCACCAGAACTGCAGGAAGAAATGGGAAAAAGAAACAATTGAATTTATTTCTTGCATATGTCCAGACTTTGCAATATAAGGATTTCCCACTAAATAGTCTATGAACTGATGACCCAAAGATATATTTTTAATAAATAATCTGTTTTATGAATCCCTCTTATTCGTTTTGGTTTTGAAAACTAGGTGAATTAAGACTTAGAGTATGGTATTGAATCAGCGCCTAGGCAGTACTAATGTATGAGAGAAATAAAGCTTTATTGCCACTAAAATCAACTAATAAACAAAATCAAGACTATATTAGTTTTTTGGGTCTGGAGTTACTACATTGTCTCGGACGAATAAAATTGTGAAAGCAGAGATAATCTCCTACGTCCTTATGAAATGAGCTGTGGATTTCTTCTTAAATTAAGCTTCAACTGTCAATATGCGCTAGTTGTATAAAGGAAAGTGAAATATCAGGTAAATGGTATAATCCAGATTTGAAAACTGCTTAGGTAAGTAGCAGAATTGTAACTGCAGTAGGCAAAATGCGTAAACCTGTAAGGAATAAGATTAATTGAATGTATTTTCTTATTCTTCACCATTCTCAATGAAATAATAGCAACTTCTATATGTTCTTAATATCATAATTAATACAAAATCTGACCATGTTTCGCAACTTATTGCTTTGTGTAAACTCTATATACTACCTTGAAAAAAAATTTTACAGTTCAAAAACCAACATTTTTGTTTTTTTCTTCTAAACTAAATGAAAATTCTTTGAATACTAAAATCAAACATACACCAATCGATACTGTTTGGAGTAAAAATGGTAGTAACTGAGTATCACTTGTAGGTTTCGAAAGTGTAAGTCTGGTATTATAGGGGTCAGGGCACACAACTTCCACTGTCCTAACGAATTGAAGTTAGCCCTTTTAATGGGAGTGTCGTAGTGGCTCTAACTAAAATCCAAAATTACGCGGGTATAATGACTCCATTCATTACTATCATTCGATCTGGACTTGCAATTTTAAACCAGGTGCTATGTCATAAATAGAGGCAGAGGTGTTAAATAGGCCTCGCCTCATAGCAAGAAGAAATCTATATCCAAATCTATAGCTTGAATTAGTACTGGCGATTCCAATGGGGACTTTTATCATCGCATTATACTGGTATATGTTAACACATATCAAACTAAAAGAAAATTCTTTGAATAGAATGAAGGTGAATAGTAGGGAAAAACAAAGAATGGTACTCGGAACAGCTGTATTTATATTCATTCTTGTTAATCCGTTTCTATTTTAAAATAGTTTCATCGTGATATTTGATTTCAAATAAACTTATTTGTGAATTTTTTTTTCGTTTAATCCATCTGAAGAATAAATTTATTCAATGTTTCTTTAGAAAAAAATAACTAAAAATGTAAATCCTAAAACAAAAGAACTTCACTACTAAAACTCTTTGTATGAACTGAGACCATTCAATAAAGAACATAAGTTTATATAAAAATTTTAATTAATATTTTATTTAAATAAATATAAATTATAACTAGGAAATCCAAACGTCATATAAAAATAGTTCATGACCAATATTTTGGATCCGATTAGACACGCCATAGTCACGGGTGAGTTTTCAGGTTTAAGCGATTTTGTTATGAATATGTCATACTTAATTATTTATACATATTATTTATACATAATTTTATGCATATTTAATAAATACTAAACAGGATTTCAACTAATTAAATTAGTTATCATTTTAAATGCTTTCGTTATAAATTATCAACACGAAATGTGGAGAACAAAACTATTCGATTTTTCATGCCAAATGCGAAATCCAGTTTCTCGACTACTCGTGCGACTTTTTTTTCAACATAATGGCTTTTTATTTTTATTTTAAGTAAACAAATGGGAATTTTTTCTTAATTCCATTATACGAAACTAATTTTTGTTTATCAATTTATATTTAATTTAAATAAATTTATTTCAAATCGATAGTTTTTTCTGTGAAACAAATGCTCGTTCATTAACCCGAAATTGAAAATGTTCAATAAAAGTTGTCAACAATTTTTATAAAATATGTGAATTATAATTACATAAATAAATAAATTTATTTTAACATTAACATTCTTTATTGAAAATATTTTCATATTTAGCAAGAATTCATTGAGTTTATTTCGTCTGAATCACATAAATTATGTATAATTTACATATTTTGACGCGCCCGAAGGCATAAAAAATGACAAAAGACTTAAGACACAAACCACATTAAAATTGTCACTTCTATGGACAAAAACATAATTAATTGTTCCGAAATAAGCAAAAAGTTCATCAAATAAACGCATTTTTATTTACAAATTTACGAATATAAGGTGAACTCGATGACGTAGCAGATACATAAATTATAATGATCATATTTAATATTTAATATGAGATTAACAGGTATTATTGTCTTCGGAAACACTTCCGCCCATGCGTAATGTTTACTGGAACCAATTTCTGTGTAGTCAATTAAAGATTTTTTGTTTACAATTTGAATCAAAATAGACTCATAAACAACAAAAATATTATTGACTTTGCGTACACTGAGAGAAATAATTTTCAAACATTTAAAAAATTTACAAAATTATATACAAATCTGAGATGAGAGTTATTAACTTTGATGAAGAAAAACATTGCCGCCCAACATAATAGCATTCCTAATCTTTAACATTGCTAAATACTCACTGATGGTACTAATGGTGACACTTATGAGACACCAGTAGCTGACATCTATCCTGCAATCCAATTATATGGAATACAGTAGCCATCGACTATAGGTTAATCGTGAGCAGTACTTAAATAAAATATTTGCACAACTTAATTCTGATATATCTAACTGCTGTATCCAACTACTACAGTTGAATCAACGCCTGCCGAAAAGGGGTTAGAATATACCAAAATGGTGGTTCCTGTCGTAAGAAACTACTAAAATCAAACATACACCAATCAATACTGTTTGGAGTAAAAATTATAGTAACTGAGTATCACTTGTAGGTTTCGAAAGTGTAAGTCTTGTATTATAGGGGCCAGGGCACACAACTTCCACTGACCTAACGAATTGCAGTTAACCCTTTTAATGGGAATGTCGTAGTGGTTGTAACTAAAACTCAAAGTTAAGTAGGTAGAATGACTCCATTCATTACTATCATTCGATCTGGACTTGCATTTTTAAACCAGATGCTATGCCATAAATAACGACAGAGGTGTTAGATAGGCCTCGCTTCATAGCAAGAACTATATCCAGACATATAGCCAGATATATCCAGATATATATCTTCGCATTATACTGGTATATGTTAACACATATCATCGAGGTGTTAAGTCTTAATGACAGGTAATCACATTAAGAAACAATAGTGGTACAACTGTAGTTCAGAAAAACCTTGGGATTACGGTTTAAATACATTTCAAAAACAGTGAATGTAATTTTAGTAGTTGAAGAGTGAAATTCCAATAACGCTGGGCGTCAATGTGATTCTATCTTTACTTTTAGTTGGAGAACAAATTAAAATCAAAAGTTTTTTTTAATTCATTATAATCTTTGTGATTAGTCTATTTTTTTTTGTTTGAGGGCTTGTGTGATATTTATGAAATGTTTTGTAATTTCACAACAAAAAACCTTAAATATATTTCGAGAGGTTTCGAACAATAGTGAATTACAACAACAAAATTTTTGTTATATATAATTAATTGAATTTTTGACGGACCATACAAGTATGGTCCTTTTTCAATTATTGCTAAATACTCATCATCAGTGATTTTGGATTTTTTTTCTTATATTTAATTTTTCGAGCTGTTACATTTATTATATTTATAACGAATACTGATTCTGAGCTTTAACTTTGAGAAGGAACGAGTTCATAACTAAATATGATAGATAATTCCAGGACCCAGAGGTTTCACCTAGGACGACAGATTGATGTACATATGTGTGTATATCACGTATTAAAATTTGCGGAACAAGATAGAATTATTGTAAACCCCGTTTTTTGCATATATGCAAATAGTTTGTTTAATTTGTAAATATTGCAAAGGTTAGTGAAGTTTTTCTTTCCGAAGTTCTGATAAAATATGTGTATATATAATATCTAAATAGTCAGTTATTATGTTGAAGCTGTTTTGAGCTAGTGCACTTAAGCACTTATACTCTTTTTTAACTCAAGGTTTCTTCAAAACCCCTCTTTACGCCTTGACTAGATAATTGTTTATCTCTTCATCAGACTAAGCAATAATTGACCTCAGATCTGCATACCTCCCCGAGGAGCCTGTAACCATTCTGAGATTTGATAACGTGGTGTTGGTAAGTCTGTCAGTTTTCGCAAATAATTTCAGGGCTCTATACTTTATGTATTTTTTGATAGGATCAATCTTGATGTCCCTGAGGATGTCATTCGTCCTAATGTACCATGGAACTTTGAAAAGTCTTCTCAGAGCCTGGCTTTGTGCAATTTCTAGCTGGTGGTCAGTTTTTATTTTATTTAAATTTTTATATATTTTCTTATTTATTTTTTTATTTCTTAATTTGCAACATTTATAGTAATATCAGTATTCGAAATTTAACTCCATTGAGTTTTGCAATATTTATATTTTTTGAAAAGCCCTTCAAAAATATTAAATTAGATTAATTTTTTTTTTTTTGAGACGAAAAAAAAATATATATGTGACATTGTAAGAAACTTTATGAAAGAAGTTCACAAAATTCACACATGAAAAAATTATTTAATTATATGTTAATAAACTCAAATGTCATATTAATAAAAAAACTTATTAAAAACAAATGTTTCTTTTTCTTTATCATTCATAAGGTTGGACCAACCCCTTCAGTAGTAAAAAAAAAAAAAAATTATGCACGCAATTGTAAATTAATATAATTGGCAATAAAATGAATTTTTTTTACTATAATATTCATTTTTATTAATCAATGAAATACAATTTTTACAAGTGTATATAATTAGCATATATTTTACTATATAAATCTTTACAAAGACGTATTTGGCATTAGACATCACGTCTCGGTATTGCAGATAATATTGATGGCGCGATTGACCTGACCACCATAAAAACAAATTCAATATAAGCGGTAATTTATACAAATTTATAGAAAATCAAAAACATGAAATAAAGCAATAAAAATCTATGACAGCCATAAACGGAAATAAATCCATAATAATAAACCAGTCATGGAGTAAGAGCGAACCTACCAAAACTTAAAAATAATGAGAAGTGCTAACGAAGAAACTGGACTTTTTAATCATGAACAAAGAATCTAGTAGAGCATCCACACACAAGCAGCTTCAAACAAAATAATTTTGGCTATAAAAAACTAAATTTGAGACGCGAAAACCCTCAGTATCGATAATACACTGTAGCCCTACGCAACAACACGAAAGTATATCGAAACGAATCGAACGGATTAAATTAAATTAAATCTCAACAAAAATCGAAAATAGCAACAACAAAAACAATTCGTACAAAATGCTTAATAAATTGAAATTAGTAAGTTCGTTTGCAAAGCGTTTGAAACAATTTGTTAAACAAAATTTATATTAAATACGGTTAAAGATACGTTTTCATCGAACCACAGTATGTATTTTTAGTGTTCACACTGGCGGCGACTTACACAAGCGTCCTTGGCGTTGAACTTGCGGATAAAGATGCGCTGATTACGCTCTTTCGTGTAGCGCCCACAGATGAATTAGGCATCTATAAATACGCCTATGGCACGAGCAATGGGATTAATGTGCAAGCTGCTGGCAGTGCTTTGGAGCAAATAGGCATCTTTAGTTATGTCTCACCGGAGGGCACACCAATCGAGGTGCGCTACATAGCCGATGAGTTGGGCTTCCACGCTGTCGGTCGTCATTTGCCACGACCACCCAGCATACCGGATTATATATTGCGTTCAATCGAATATAATCGACGACATCCCGATTCGGAGTATCGTGGCTGGAAAACGCCACCAAAGCATCGACGTTCAATTTGAATTCTAAACTATTTCATGTTTTAAGTTTAATTTAATGAAAAAATTTAGTTTCTATTTTAAAATTAGCAAAAATGTTGTTATTATTTACGTTGTTATTAGTTTTTGTAAGTTATATATTAGGTGTAATAATTATAAAAAAAAAATAATACGAAACCAATGGCATATTTAATGGGGGGAGACAACAAAATGTATTATAGAAATTAATAGTTAATCATGAGATTATCTATAACCTACTCAATATCGGATTTAATCCACTCAGATTTAATTGTTCTTAAATACTATAGTGTCAGTGCCATTATATTTAATTTTATTTCAAATTAATAATCTGAAATAAAATTTCAGTGGCACTAAAAAATTAACAAAATGATTTGATAGTATTCACGGCTCATAAAAAGCTATCTTACAACATCAAATCAGGTTTACCCCTCCTCACATCGGATTATTTTGTAATGGCCATCACGAACTAAAACTTCTTGTTTTTAATTAATAACAAAATAGATCGCAATAAAAAAATAATAGTCCGCGTTCTTAAATACTTGTATTAATTTCTATTTAAATATTATTTATAAATTTTATGTGTTTTTAATTTGTTTATTTTTCATAAGTAATAAAATACATAGTAACAGCTGAGAAGAATTGAAACAAGCATTAAAAAGAATACGAAAAGTACCCCTGACATTTAGTTCTAATTTCTATCACAATCACTACTTTTAATCAGTATCTAATAATGTTATTGTTGTAGACCGGATAAGTCTTCCAACTTTTGTGAAGCTTGCTCGGTTCGACATTTTTGCGAACGATAGAACAACGACAAGAATTGTGATCAGCACTTGGTTGTCGAGGATGAATGACTCCGGATCTTATACTAGACCGGTCCTAGAACCAATTTATTATAATTATGTGTCACTTCTTAATTTTTATATTAATATAGAATAATATAAGAATTATTAAAAATAATGTTATATATTTTGGTGCTCCTAGTCAAAGCCTGGTTTGCAAGCAAAGTCCCTTTAGCAGTTACTATTCTACGCAATGCCATTACCTTACATGTACCTTAAATATGTTGGTTTGTTTCAGCTCTCTGTGATTATCCGTTTAACGGATGCTATGTGATTTCTACTAAAGAGAAATTTGTGTGATGTTATCGTACTTATCTCTTAAGATGTACCCTATCCACGTCTACTTTTTACCTCCGAACATGCGTCATTATGTTATTATTACTAGCTATTTAATAGTAATCTTGCATTATTATTGATTTAATGTTATCATAGGATATGTCAAAAACAATTAAATAAAAAAGAAGATTTTTGAAGATCCATTTCGAAGAAGCATAGAGCAGCACTGATTTAAAGCTGTTACTGAAAAGTCGAAGATGTTTGCGTTACATGTAAAAATAGTACTAATTCAAAGCTCTCAGTAAAAAATCGAAGATGTATATCTTGATATATCTTATGAGGAAAAGGCAAAGATAATCACTGGAAGAAGAAAAACATCTAGGAAAAACATCCATGTCTCAGAGACATGAAATAATATTAGTTTTAAATGGATATTGAAAACTTGGAGTTGTTTCATGAGCACCAAACTTTCCATTGATTATAGAAGCATTTTGCACATCTTTTATACGCGAAGAAATATTGGGTTCAATTCGTTGCTCTTTAATTATCATACTAAGCTTACTTGGATCAGATAACTTCTTCAGATTGTAATTATCGTCAATAGTGCGTGTGGTTGTTTGTGGATGCAATATGCACCAGTTTTGTTTTAGTTAGGTTTAACCGCTATTAGAAATTTCTGATTAAAACAAAAATTTGGCTCTGGGATCACATAACCGATATCATACACATAATCTTACATAGTTTCTCATATGGACCCAAAATGTGCTACATATAAAAGGGGTAGTTTCTACATTCGTTTCCGAAGTACAACGTCGAAAATAATGCAATCCTATGCTTAAATCGAACTTATTTCTGATATGTGAAACCATTGTATACAATTGTATTCTTATACTGATCAAAGTATTGCTTATTCACAGCAAGATATATTAAAAATAGATACTTTCAATATTTCCATACAAATTACTGAAAACATCTAGTCACAAAGAATGATATTCTAATTATACAAGTCATATACAATAAGTTATTAGAATGACCTCAAACATCTTCATTAAAGAGAAAGCTGTATGTTAGGTAATACTGGTTTTCATCAAATGCTGCGCTTTAGCTATACTAGTTAAAGTCTAGATTTGGTTAGCTGCAGTTCTGTTAGCGCGTTCGTTCTGATCATAACTTGAGCTAATTCACTTATTGTCGTCATTATAATGAAGCCTTCAATTGTGCAGCTACAGGAATTTAAAAATCGTAATGGTCGACTCTTGGCCTTGCTTCCTTGTTGAGCCCATTGGATCATAACATTAATCAATTGATTCTTTGGATTCACCAGTTTTAAAAGATCTGAGAATTATTTGTACTTGAATTATTATATTCCGCATATTATTTCCGTAATTAAATCACAACTCGACAAATTCATATGACAAATTAGTTCAATTTGTCAAGCTCATAGTTATTTAAAAAGTATATAAGAATGCTGCAAAACGGCATATACTCCCACAAGGATGATGTTATAATATTTAAAAATATTGCATAAATATATCAATAAATATTGAAAAATGATATTCATAATAAATCCATAACAGTATCTGCTATAAATAACGTTTTGTTGATATGAATATAAAAATACGTATATAGCCAAAAACAATCAATAATAAAAAACCCTGAATTTTAGTGTTGAACATCTTAAATTATGAAGAAGAATAAACATAAAAAACAACTTTTAAAGAGTATATTAAACACATAAATTGTTTTATAAATAGTATAAATAAGCGAAATAAACATAAATTAAATTAAATACGGTTGTGCAGAATATATATACCCTATACTTCACAAAAATAAAGCAACTGGTTTAACTATTTGACTCTTGCAATTATTATATAGTGTATAGGTATATACATAATGTGTAAATAATTTATTATAAATACGTTAATGTTTTAATATATAATATAAAATCTTTACTAATAAAACTCCAAACTGGAGTTGCGTTAAAGGACGAACTTATCAATTGTAGAATCCCTGAACGGAAAAGGAAAATACCGCTCAAAAATTTCATGAACCTAAAATAACACAATAGACATCGAACTTATTTCAGAATAGTACAGATGGAGCAAAAACTACACTATAAATTTGAACAGAATTATTTATATCTACACCAGTAGCTAAAAATTCACTTCAAGAGGGGCTTTCAGATTAAAAATGAAATTTAAAAGTCTACTCCCCCCAATTTTGGAAGTAATCTCTAAGATTATTTTTAGATTAAAAATCAAGCACCTCATCTGAATCCATTGTACTATTCCAGTGAATCAAAGTAATAGCAAGTATAGCACTAACTGCTGTAAGAAGGTACTTCATTATCAAAAAATATTGGTAAGTTATCATTATCTTACTTCGACAACTTTAAAACCTCAATAGACGCATATTTCGAACGAAAATATATCCTTAGTCTCCGCAAACGACATTTTATCATCCACTTATTGTGTGCTATATTTATTGGTTCAAGTGGAAAGGTATTTCAGCACCAAGACCCTCCCGTGGTTAGCCTTATGCATCAATAGAAAAAATAGAGAAAATACATTTCTAGCTCATCGTATACAAAACGGATATGTTGTATGATATATAGCACCGATCTGTTGAAACCACATACCTTTATCATCAATTTATTGTAATTTTACACCAAAAAACTTAACAATCATATGGCGGTTAGTATAGAATTGACGGTTTTTGGCACACCATCTTTAATAAAGTATCGCTCTCCAGACAAAATAACGCACCATACAGTGAATTTTTGTGGATGTAATAGTGTTTCGACCGTTACTTGTGGATTTTCACTGCACCAGAGATAAGTTATGACATATGGCACTGCATCAGTACTGAAGATGGACCTCGAAATAGATAATGCTTTATAAGAACTAAGAATTAATTTGTTTGAAAAATATAACAGTGTGTATGGATTCAGTACTTCAATACTTGTGCAAAAAGAGTTCGGATATTATTTTTCAGATAATGTATTGATCAACTTGATCACTAATATTGTTTTTTGGAAGTTGTTGAAAAAATTAGAAGACACTTCACTAAATACCATTTATAATTAAGTGACTATGGTCACCGCATTCTGTATACGTAATACAGAAGCTTTTAAATCGCAATATAAAAATTCAGTCCATTAGGACATTTGTTTTAAGTTTAGTGGAAAGATAGAATGGATTAATTAAAAAAGAAACAGAAGACAGAAGAAGAGGTACGTTTTAATTGAATTAATTTATTTTTAGTTTTAAATTCACTCTTCTGATTTTAGTGTCTCTTTTGTATATAATGGCTAAATTAACAATTAAACATATATACTTGAAGATAGCTAATAAAGTAGAAGAAGATTGCTGTACGATCAAATCTCTTACTTGGTCCAAATTCAACAAAAAAAACGCACCAGTCTGCTTGTTAAACTATAGCGGAACACACTCTGTGCAATGGTGCTGACATATCACTGCGTGGTAGAAAGACGTGAAACTAGAATTGGTCTATCCTAATATGAAGTGATTGCGATACTACAGATAGAAAGAACTTGTGCTACACCTTATGCGTCAGTGCCCATTTTTGGACAATAAAATATTAAAAATCTTTATGTAATAATTGAATACCAAGCTGATAGAACTGCTTTTCTTTTAAAACTATGGACTTAGGAAATTTTGTGGGCTTATTAGGTTGATTCCCTTTTACTTAAGCGATACAGTCTTACCTCTTCTAATATACGTTTTGCCTTTCTTTGATGGTCCTAATGTCCTGTATAAACAAAGTTTAAGACGGCTTATAAAACGGGCTTATATTTGCGCTTTAGTTGAGGTTGCAGCACAAGTCCACAACTTCAGCCTAATCTGAACTAATATTAAATACATTTATATAGAATGATTAAAGATGGTTGTAAGTTACTTATATAAAAATATTACTAAATATTGAATTTGTTTATTTGGCACATGCAAGTCTAACTTAAAAAATTAAATTATTTTTTATTTACTAATATTTTTAATTAATCAGCATTTTTTCTAATTATTAATTACTTATATTTTTTTATCAAGTATCTAAAAATTTTTTAAATAAAATTTTTAAATAAATACGTGTACTGTAGTACACGTCCATCAAAGACAATCTTGTTAATCAAAATTAATTTGTTTTACTCTTACACAAAAAAAAAACAAAATAAAATTTTGTTAATTGTCAATTCTTATTTTGTGATTAATTTTTAACACCTTGTGTAAAAAAATAAAATAAATATTTAAAAATAAAATAAAACTTAATTAAATGCTGTGTCTCACCCTGAACTCTCATTACTGAACGAATAGGTACGTATATAGAATTTCTCACATTTTATGAAGTCAATGTCTGCTTTCATTAGATAAAAATAATTAATTTAATTTATCTATTATTACTGAAAGCATATCCATTTAATAATTGTTAATTAAATAAATCGACAGATACTTTAAGTAGTTGTTTTTTTTTTATTTTAATTAAGAATGTTTAACTGCGTACTGTTAAATGTTTAATTATACATACATACAAATATTAAAATATCTTTATATATTTTAATATTAAATAATAGCAACATTATGACAAGTTTACAATACCTTCTGCTCAAAAAGTACCCGGATTTTATTGTTTGTTAACTACTCCTTAAGTAATAGACCTTTTTCCAAATTTTTTTTGTTATGTTGGTTCACCCTTTCTTGACATATGGTACAAATTAGAGCGCCATCTGTCAATTAGTTTGTTTACAGCAGCTGTTAATGTGAGACTACCCCAAGTGCATTTAGCGATTTTTACTATGGAAAATTCTTGTTGTACGCGATTTTTTGACCAAACACGGCAACACTGTCATCGCAAAGGCACCATATTCGCCAGATCTGGATCCGTGCGACTTTTTCCTGCTCCCGAAACTCAAATTGCCCCCCCGTGGTAAGCGATTTGAGTCGACTGAATCGGTAAAAGAGAAATCGCCGAAGGAACTAAAAGTCATACCTTCACGGGCCTATGAAAAGTGTATGGAAGATTGGGTCAAGCGTTGGCATATGTGTAATACACATTGTGTATCGCTTCAGAAGAAGCATATTTTGAAGGAGATAAAATAAATTTGGAATAAAATTTAAATTTGTGTGTTTTATTTACAAAATCCGATTACTTTTTGCATCGTTTTTAATACAGCATACTTTTAGATTGCTCAACAGCTGTTAAGTCTAAAGTCTTAAAGTATTAAAACTTTTACAGAATGATTCTAAAAGATTTGGAGTACTTTGCAGTGAAATATTAATACCTTGTTTTTGTTGTGTTAGACACTTCCTCACTTGCTTGTTCTAGTATATATATCTCTTCACATAGCTCTTCACATATATCTCTTCATTTATATCTCTTCTTCATAAGTTCCAAATATACACAGGATTTTCAAGGAATGCATAAAGGAATGCATAAAACACTAGAAAACCTATATATCCAACAAAGCTGTCATCTTGACTGTCAGAGCTGTCATCTTGCAAGATTAGCGATTTTACAAGTTTATAGACTTTCCACGTTGGTTCAGTTTTCCTTAAATGAGGGAGTCGGACTTTTCGGGTTGTGCATACTCTAACATACGTCAGCCTACCGCTGACTTGTTAATTTGCTCGTTCGTGCTATCACAACTGACCATTGTTTGAGCTTAAGCGGGCTTGGGGCACATAACTGTCAAACCAACCTAACCTAACCTTCATCATGGCCTGGTGCTGTTGGAGGTCTTTATATTGGTTTTATTATTATCGTTTTAATGTAAGTAGGTATATATGTAAAGGCAAGTATGACTGTTTGCTCTGTTCTGTCACTCTGTTTCTTTTATTGTTTTTGTTGTTGTACTAATGTATATTTACGTATATGTGCAAGTATGGAAATCAATAAATATAGCTAAATTCAATAAGAAGTAAACTAATAACTATTAATTTAGTTTTATTTACTATGTTCAAAAAAACAAATACGCTTTGTGGAGCGTTTCCAATATCTCGAGCACATATTTGGTGTTAGCAAAGTCAGCTATTTTGCACATCTTTTTCCTCTACGATATAACTTATTTCCTGAGACATAGAAGTTTAAAGTAGTAAACTCTTTACATTAAAAGTAAAAGTAGTAGATGCAATGTTTCCGTTGAGTACACAAACGGCGATTAAAAATAAGTTGGAACGTTTATGTGTAGTTGTTGGTTTTCATGTTTAACCTGCGAACTATAAAACTTTTTATCTCAAAAACTAAACTATATGGAAATATAGCGTAGTAGAAAAAGTTGTACAAAATAACTGTATGTTGATCCTTTTTTCGATTCAGCGCAACTGGGCACTTTTAATCTTTGATAGCTGGGGGTACTACAGGGTCCCAATCATCTCATTGACTAATTTATGTATTCCTTATAAGCTTCATAATTATTCAGTGATTGATCTAAGATTTGCGTACCTCCCCGTGCGGAGAGTGATTACTCTAAGATTAAATAGTGCTAAATAGGATAGCCTGTCAGTTTTCGCATATAACTTCAGGGCTCTGTCCCTTATGTATTTTTTGATGGGGTCTATTCTAAGGTCTCTTAGCATGTCGTTTGTGCGGATGTACCAAGGCACTTTGAAGAGTCTTCGAAAAGCCTGACTTTGAGCAACTTGTAGCTTTTGTATAGTAGAGTCGGCAGCTTTGGTAAACGCGACGCAGCCATAAAGTAATGCTGGTCTAATTATCTGGCTATAGATCAGTTTTCTGTTCTTCGCGCTAAGGTTGTTGTGTTTGAAAAGTGGTTGTAAGCATTGCAGTGTTTTAGCGCAACTGTCTCAACTTAAATCTGTTGTCAAGTAGACATGTCCGGGAAATGTGAAAAGTGTCCGCTTACAATGCTCAGTTTTACATTTAATTAATTTATTATTTTCAATATAGTTCAGATACTAACTACATTCGATTTATTTAATTTATTTTTTTAATTTAATTTTTATTATTTTATTAAATTCAGTCAATCGAAAATCTACCCATCTACCCATTATAGAATTTAGAATCTACCCATTATATTCTACAAATCTTTATTCGTATATATTCTATAGATATTTCTACTATTCTTATTGTGTTGATAGTTTTCATATCTTATCAACCTAATTATAATTATAGTAAAAATTAAATAAAAAATTAAAAAATTCTCACCATTGTTTTTACAATAATTAAGTCTGGCATTGAATATGTCGTCATGACCGCTTTAATATAACTCTGGATATATATGTTTCAATGAAATGTAATGGAAAAAAATTCAATCGTAATATTATGCTAACTTAAATCAATTGCGAAGTAATTGCCCACACTTAATCATAAAAATAATTTTGTGATATATCAGGAACTCATAACACCGATAGTTTTCATTGTAGGGCACAAAACTGTGAGCAAGAAATTTGCATCACTTTTACTTTCGTTTGCGGTTGAGAATTAGAACTTAACTCTCACGTTCTGGTCGTATACACACTTTTGGCTTCTAACAATTAACACCTGTGCTCTGATTCCAATAGATCTATGCCTTGGTCAGAATATATAGTATATTATTTTATAATTTACAGATTTAATTAGACCAAAACGGACATAGAGTTTATCATCAAATAATAAACAAACAATAACAAAACCAAAACACAATGAACCCAGCAAAGGCATTTTAGGTACGAAGAAACGAATAAAGTCGGTGGCTGCAGGGGCATATCATCTGACGTGTTAATTGCATTTTTAAATGACACTTTTCAAAAAGATTATTTAATCAATAAATATTGTTTATATTTAATATTGCATTATTAATTAAATTCGCCACACACTCGTGTTGAAAGATTGTTTCAAATCAGATAATTGAGTGAGTCAGTTTGATTAATTAATTTGTTGTTCATTTGAAATTGTTAGATGTATCTGCGGAGTTTCTTTTTTTTTTTTCAAATATATTTTTTCATTTTTATTTTCAAGTATTTATATTAAAATATAATCAGATAATACGCTTAAAATAATTTATTATAAAAAATTTAATTTTAAATGAGGTTGTTCCATCATAAATGGGTTATTAACAGAATTAGTGGATCATTAACTTATCTGTGTAGTATAAATACTGTGATTTGCATGATTATGTTCAATGTTTTATAAAAACTATATTTAATTTAAATGTTTTCATTGCTACACACTGAAATTAACTATTTAAAACTTTCAGAAGAGCTGCGACTACTAAAACCAATGGGCCAGAACTCGTGGCGGTGATGTCAGGTCATTTGTCAGTAAACACTCATGCCGAAAAATCGAATATCGTATACAACCACAAATGCTAAAGAGTTGATAAGATTATATATTTCATTATGAAAAAATATACAGTCATATGCTATTTTATAGTGTATTGCATATATGGATTAGGTTAAGTTAAACTGAATGGCAGTAAGCCATGCATAAACCTATAGTAAGGGTCTTACAATATTTATCAATTTTCAATAGAGTGGTATTTTAAACAGTAATGAATTACAACAATAAAGTTTTTAATATTTTTTAATTTATTAAATTTTTGGTTTCCAATACTACTATTTTTAGTATAGCCAAATATCTATCATCAATGGTCTTTTGAAAATATTTCTTGTATTTACTTATTCGTAAATAATTTTTTGAGACTGCAAGTAACGAGGGTTAAATTCATTCCATGCCAAATTAGAAGCTGGGTATTTGGCAATGCTCGAAACAGCTATGTATTCAGCCAAAAATTCAATTAATTAAAAATAAATAAAAATTTTGTTGTTCCAATTCAATACTGTTCGAAACCTCTCTAAAAGTTATAGTCTATATCAACCTCATAGATTGATTTAAAAATTTAGAAACTCATATTCGACTGTGTCAAATCAAAAGGACAAATATATGCTACTTAAACAGAGAAAAAGATTTGTCGCTAATAAAACCAAACAACAGATCATATATACCCAAGCTACCACCTTAACGTATGATAGGTGGTATTATTAATGTGGTAATTTTAGAGAGTACTAATGTGTTAATATACGCTACTTAAACAGAGAGGCAGCTCTTAAAATCTATATATTATATGTATATAACTCAAACCAACTTCTATTATATTGGTTTGGATTATATTTTCTCAGGTCACCACCTTAACGTTGGATGGGATTCTCTAATGCGTTAATATGCTACTTTTTGCAAAAGGAGTTGAGAATTTTTGTTGATTTTTATATAACTGTCAGTTTTGTTGTGGAGCACATTAAGAACATTGAATCACGAGCTTTAACTCCCACCGATTATTTGAAAACGCCTCAAAATATATTTTGATCTTTATCCAGCAAATCATATGTATTTTATTTGGTTAGTATATAGCTTGCTTGCAATACATATCTATTAAGGTTGCATTGCCTTGCTTAAGTGGAATCCTTTGTATAAAGCTTATTATTCAATGAATAAACTTGAATTGGATAACATATATGATTCGAACATCAACAAACTCCAAACGAAAAATTGCAATCAAATCAAACTACTAGAGGTATGATATAATTTAAAAAAAAATGAGGCTAAAAGTTGGAAAATTTATTTATTTTAACTTATAATTATGTTGAAGCAGTTTTGAGCTAGTGCACTTAAGCACTTATACTCTTTTTTAACTCGAGGTATTTTCAAAACCCCTCTTTACGCATTGACTTGATTATTGTTTATCACTTCATCAGACTTAGCAATAATTGACCTCAGATCTGCATACTTCCCCGAGGAGCCTGTAACCATTTTGAGATTTGATAACGCGGTGTTGGTAAGTGTGTCAGTTTTTACAAATAATTTCAGGGCTCTATGCTTTATGTATTTTTTGATGGGATCAAACTTGATGTCCCTAAGGATGTCATTCGTCCTAGTGTACCTTAGAACTTTGAAAAGTCTTCTCAGAGCCTGGCTTTGTGCAATTTCTATCTGGTGAATAGAAGTGTTTGAAGCTTTGCTAAACGCTACACAACCATATAGAAGTGACGGAGAAATTATTTTAACTTATGTTTATTTTAATTTGATTAGGAGTAAAACGTATTAGTGACTGTTAACTACTTACTTTCATAACTCGGTAATGAAAGCGGCCTCCAGTTTTGGTCTAGCTCCGCTACTGTGGAAAAGTTTAAATAAATCCGAACAGGCACAAGTAAGCAAGAGTTGGGATGCAATTAAAATAATGACATTAGCCATAATCGAATAGAAACAATTGATTGTGACCCTAAAATTTAACAATGTACAGTGATTAGTGATTATAAGTGAAGTGATTATACAATTATTATTAGTTTACTATCTTCAATTTCTCTTGAAAATGACTAACCGTTATGTAAATAGTTTTAACTACTTGAAAAAAAAATTTAAAGAATATAATCTATAGTTGTCTACTATAGTCTACTACTACCATTCCCATCTGACTTAAAAAAATGAATCACTAATACAGAATTTTTCAAACATCATACTTAATTTCCCATCAAAATCTTAACATGTGTAAACATTAAAAATTCATGTTTTTTTTTATATTATTTCATTGAAATGGAAAAGTTTATGAACTGTTTAATTTCATTTTATTATTAATTCAAATGTTAATTACAAATAAAACACCCAATAAAAATGTTTTTCAAGAATACCGCAAACGTTTAATTAATTCTCTCAGTTTTATTTTTAAATCTGCCAAAATTCAATCATTCGTGTTTTAAAAATCTTAATTTTAATTTATTTACCAAATCAAAACTCGAATAAAGTCAGCAGATATCAGATATCTGTTAAGATAACAATTTGAACCGGTAGTGAGTTCAAAGTAAGTACATAATTGAAATATTGAAAACATAAAATGATATGAGAATAATAAAAAATAATCGGTTCGAATGATCCTGTTGAACTCTGATATATGTAAATAAGATGCATTCTTTGAGAATGACTGGAATATATAAATATGTAATCTGTCCTTAATAAATTATTCATAATTATCAGCAGTGAAGATCCTGATTGAGTAAAAGTTCAAAGTTATCGTTTGAGGTTTACGCCCCGATTTCCCTGAAATCTAATTTGAATTTTTATAAAAAACACGGGTCAAAAAAATATGTTAATTTTAATGTTTAATGTTATCAATTATTAAGTTAATTAATACATGTGGATAATTGTTTTAACAAATTACGCAGAATTGAGTACAACAATTTATTATCAAAATTAAAAAATTTACCACTTTTTATTACAATATAAATAAAATTATAATTAATTTAAAATTATATTAAATTAAATTTAAAATCAGTTATGATAGAAGTGACTATTTTACTTAATAGAAACTATTGTATTTGGTAGAGAGGTTTCGACATGTAGTGAGTTACAACAACTCAAATTTGGCAGGGTACGAGTTCAACCCTTGGTACTTGCAATCTCAAAAAATTATTTACGAATAATTAAATATAAGAAATATTTTCAAAAGACCACTGATAATGCGTATTTAGCAATACTCGAAATAGCTGTATGGTCAGCCAAATATTAAATTAATTAAAATAATATTAATATTTGTTATTGTAGTTTAATACTTTTTGAAACTTCTCTACATAAATTATTATATAAATTATAGAAATTCAATAGAGTAGAATTAGAAAAATATTACTGTCACAGTTAAAATTTGTGATTTTTGTATACAAATGTAAATACCAAGATCTACAATATCAACACTTCTTCAAATTATTCTTTTTCTATATGTTTTATCTTTGAAGTTTAATTTAAGGTTATAATTTAGGAAATCTTTTATCTACGATTATTATTAGTGATTTTCAGTAAGCTATTTAACTTAATAGCCAATTTATTGTGTTCGCTTGTGTTTATTTTAATCACTCCAGATTACTTACACATTTATACCATTCACTTTAGAGTTCACAAGTATTCGTTCCATTTGGAATCTATTCATTGTAAATCAGAAGCAACTGATTTGTTCCTGCTTGTATTTGTTTTTCTTTACGAGTAATTATTTATTCGTAATTTATTCATTAACTTTGCATTCCATTTGGAATCTATTTTTTGTGAACCAGAAGAAACTGATTTGTTTCAGCTTGTATTCCGTTTTCTTTACGAGTAATTATTTATTCGCAATTTATTCATAAATTTGCTTTCTATTCACAATTCATTTGTGACTCTTATACACAACTAATTCTGTTTTTCATTGCTGGTATAATATCGTTTCTAGAAACAGCAATTTACTCTTTCAAAGTCGGTCCATAATAAGATAGACAAAAAAAATAAATGCTTTTGATTTATGACTTATTTACAAATTGATTAAAAATCATTTAATATGTGATCTGTCTCTAAATGTAATCAATTTGGGGTGATGAAAGGTCACTACTACTGAGCAGCTTTTTCACTAACAACAAATCTATATTTATTAAATAAATTAAATAACTTGCAAATAATATCTTCTTAAATATCTGTTTGGTTTTCTCTAATTGACTTGAAATCCTTTTATTAAATAGATGTAAAAATTACTAAATTTGTTTCTTACTCAAATAGTTTCTGGAGACATATAACATCACTGTAACATTTAATATTTCCACAATAGATAACAACAATAGAACAATACAAATGAATGGCAAAATTGTAGAACGAAAAGAATAATTAAAGAGGCGTTCCAACAGTGTTTCTCAAACTGGTCACTATACTGGCTAATAAAACATGAAGGGGATTAAATAAGCATTAAAAAAAATTTAAGAGGACTTCTTTCTATTTGGTCACACATTCTTCTTTTTATCTATTACATGCATCTATTACAAAAGTATAACTTTATTTTAAATCAAGGCTATATAAACTCTTTCTGGCTAGAAACGAAACATTCTGTAGTCAATAATTGGACTTCCCTTTAAAAATACAGCACTTTTAATAATAGTGTTGTAATAACTGATAGTATATAAGACCGTCAAAATAACATTACTGGAATAAAACTATTAACTATTAACTAGTAACTATTTTTTAAAACTGTTAAACTATGGTGACTATTTTTTATTGTATTTTTTCCCTCTCCATACATTGGAAAGGACAATGGGTCTATATGCTATAGATTTACAATTTATCTATATTTGAAGTTCCATGGTTTAAGAGAATAATTTTATGTATCTACGATATAATTACAGGCAAACCTATGTTGATCAATATAGAACTATTATTTGAATAAAATGAAAGAATTGTCATATGTATAACAGTTTTAATATAGGTATACCCGAGTACTACTAAATTTAAGTCGCTTTGACTAACTAAAATGTTTTTTGCAATACTAATTTCTTTGCAAATACAAAATCATTTCTCGCGCTCTCACATTCAAATAATGCAATTATTAAAATTTTTTAAAAAATACACAAATACAAAAACAAATCAATTTTTTGTTTAATGATTGCTAATAAAATTTTGACAATAGAGCATCAAATCTATAAAAGCAACTGCGACGGAAGAAACTGATTTCATTTCGAAACGGAAACGTTCAACTCAGTAGACTGCAAAACCCGTGTTGCGCGTAAGACTCGAATTTATACGATCGATCGGTGCTCGTTAAAGATGTGTCCGCGAATATATTCAAATCTTAAGGTTGGTTTTAAATCAGAGGAACTTTTTGAACCATTAAAGATTAGAACATATAAGTTTAATATGAAAAATTCTTATGATTAATGGAAATTCTGTTGTTCTTATTTAATTTTTCGTACTTTTCAACAGATCGTGTTTACCGCATACATATTGATTTGTGTGCCTTTAAAATTAGTCATTTCTTCTACACGACCTATTGATCGCGATGCACGCACACTCTACCTTATAAATAATCCTCCTAAACCGAATGGAGATTTTTATTACGAATTCCAGACAACAAATGGGATTACAACGAAGACGGGTGGCAATGAAAATGGTTTCAGTGGTGTGGTTCAATATGTTTCATTAGAGGGAATTCCTATAACTATGACATATGTCGCTGATGCAGATGGCTACCATCCAATGGGCGAGCATATACCAGCTACACCGGAACATGTACTAAAATCTTTGAATTACATAGAAACGCACCCACAAGTGGATGAGAAGAAATCACGAAAGCTTTAGTTAGGTTTTCTTTTCATCTTAGGTATAAATTGTACTTCCAAGAGGTATAATATTTTTTTAAACTCTAAATGGTGCAAAAAACTTGTGAGTGTTTGTTGAAAAAGTGTTAAATAATATATCTGAAAATATATGAAGTGATGATGGAGACTGATTACTGTTTTTTCAAAAAAAAAAAAAATAACAGTCCATTAGAGAATTAGTTTAGACAAACCAAATAATTATTGAGTATGAAAAAAATGCATGCAATAATATTATATATATGAAACGTTAGATAGAACAATGGGTGTCCATGTTCTATGAGATCTATTGTGCTTAGAAATATATATAATATTACAGGCTAAAAATTTTAAGATATTATATAATGCTGAAGTGATATTTTTTGAGATTATATATATAAAAATTTTGAAGGTTATTACTTAAAAAATTTAATCACAGCTACAAAGCCTTGTAAAAAAGAGTGTTGATCATTTGAGTGTTAAAATAAAAATATATTAAATAATAATTATATATATTTTTAAAAAGATATTCCAATAAAAATCAAAATTTTATTTCAAACAATAAATAAAAAATTTAAAATCTCATGTAATGAAAGTCTTAAGTAATATATTACAAAAAATAGATAAGTCTCTGTATTGTGATCACCTGAATTTGTCCAAATTCTTGAAGCAGATTTTAGACATAACTAGAGCTTAATAAAGAGTAACAACAAATAATTTTACAGATAAACTTTGATCTTTAGAATTAAAACTTGAAGAATACATTTTTTCAGAGAGATTTGAAATTCTCCAATTAAACGTAGCGTAATGTAATTAAATTTCAATAATGTGTACTTATAGTAATTACTTATTAATTATATTATTTTCCTCTCCTAATAACACTATTTTTATACATATTTTTTTCTTTTTACATGAACCCATAAGACTATAGTCTCTTAAGCAAATGGAAAAATAAATAATTAAAACCTTATACCAAAGTGAACAATATATTGCCTCAATGCGAATCAAATATGCCACTTTATTAAATAAATCCATTCATTACTTTAATAAAAATATAATAATTTACATATTAATATATATGAACTGATTATATGCAATTTCATTTAAATTAGTTTTTCTATAAGCTTTTGTGTTCAATTTTTTTTGTCTTATATCACAATAGACTTAAAATAATGTTAGTGCGTAAGTTTTATAAAAATATAAAATAGTTAAATAAATAAAAAAAAAGATATTTGTCATAAATAAAATTTAAATAACAAAACCTTTTTCTTTTACTTAATAAAATATTTTGTAAGCATTTAATTTAATACATATACAAAATTATACAATAATTATTAATTTTGAATTAAATATATTAAATAAAAAAAATATTTTTTTATATAGTAAGTGTATATTAATATACTTCAATAAAAGTTAACATCTTTATAGAAAATAAATAAAAATATAACAAAATTCTAAAAAATTAAATCTTCTGTTTTTACTACTTTAAAAGTAGCTCAGTTTATTAATAAAAACCCGAAGACCTTTTTAAAACGACATTAAAATAGTTGATGGACTATTAAAATGTTACTGGTTTCAAATGTTAAGAATTTATATGTGATAAGAAATAGCGAATAAGTTTTCCACTTTAATTTGTTTATTTATTCTATTCAATTAATAATACTACATATGCATATAGGTATCGCATATAGAAAATCTTGTTTCAAGCCAACCGGACAGTCATTAAAAGCATACTGATTAGCAACATATTTGCAGCACATATTATAGGTAAATATAATAAATTTTTATTATATATTCGAAAATAATAAAATAAATTGTTCAGCAGTTCGGTATTTGCATATAAATGAATAAAGTGGAATACTGTGTCATGCCACAAGAAAAAACGTCCATTAACACAATTTATTGCACTCTTCCAACAAAAAGCTGTGGGTTTTATTAGTCAATAATTAGTGAATAAGTGTCATTAGAGCTGGTCTTCTACCGACTTTAAAAGTAATCATAATTATAGAATAACAGTCTTAAAAAAATTTTATGTCATTTTTATATTTCCATGATATTTTTGATGGGTAATCAGACAGTAATCAAATTACTAGAATCAAAGAAATTAATCTCAACCAAATTAAATACTGTTTTTAAATTACTGGTTAAATTAACTAGATATACCTCTTAAAGATAGGACTAAAAATCTCTTATACCTGCAGATTTTGTGCAATGAAAATTAAAACGTTCTCTTACCTTATCTCCTCTTATTCTACTATTGTCAGGAACGAATCTAGTACTTTCAACTTATACTTTCATTTAATGGAATGAAGTCCGAAATCTTCAATCAAGAGATGTTATGATTAGGTGTATCAATAGTCTCAATTCTTTCAAATTCGCTTGAATGACTTTCTCCACAGAATAGCATAATTGATTTCAATTACACAGTGTATCTTTGTTCCTTTTAAAAGTAATAATAAATTAAGTCGATCCCATCAGTAAGACATCCTTTCAATTCAATTCATAATATACATTATGACGTATCAAAATCTTAGAAAAATAGTTTTATCAAATAAAGAGGGCGTTATATTGATAAATCCATAGTTTCATTATATGATTCATGATTCATAATAAAAATTGTTAAACTATTTAAAAAAAATAAAAATATTTTATTTTGAAGTATTCATTGAGTTTTATTTTAAACACTGATACCGTATACCTCGACACCGCTATGATAAGTTTAGGTTATGTTGTATCGGCAATCCAAAGAGATCCACTTAGGCCTATTAGCCTGTTGTGTTATCATATAAGTGAAAAACTCAAAGATTTAAGACCACCTTGAACCTATATCAAAGATTAAAATACTATTTAATGAGAGTTGACTAAGATCCTCAAAAAAGGAGGCCCCTAGAGTAGTATGGCAGCACTGCGCATGTGCTGAGTAAGAAAAAAGCAGATGGGAGACACTTTCGTCGTCCTCTCCACAACTGCGACAAATATAATTGAAAAGAAGATACAATTTTCTAGCACGGTTTCCTAATCTGTAATGACCTATAATAAGTAAAGCAATCACAAGACTGATTTCTCTATGGGGCAACGTAATGAGAGCATTGCATTTCTTTTTAATGGAACGCGGCTAAATTGCATATAGATCACTACACAACATTGAATCTTGCCATCTTTTATTAAAAAAATTCAGCACAAAAAGATATAGCTTGCTTATTAACATATAGTGGCTTCAGGTGGCAAACTTTCGATATAAATTATATAAAAAAAAACTACTTATGCCATCTAGCGCCAATTAGTAAATGTAATTTTTACATTTATGGGATTGTTGAAAACAATTATCTTCACTAAAATCTATTTTTTATTCGAAATCGTGCCATACTAACTCATTTCTAAAGTTTCCAAATTTGTTTTTCAAATGAAAATCGAAATCAGCATTTTTAGATTTATATTGTGGGGTTATTATCCTATAGTGAATGATTATATAAACAGTTATTTCTATATAATATAACACTATATTAATAATATATTTAAACTTCTCTTTCTCAGTGACTGGCATATTAACAAACGACCCTGTTTCAAAGTACCATTTCACTATTATTCCAGTTTTCGAGAATTATCGCATATGAATAAATTTAGAATTTCTTTAGATATTGCTTAGATAAACTGTTATTAAATCAAATTTATTTGCAGTACGTGTGTGAAGTTGCAAAAGTCTAGATCATTAATTATAAATAAAAATAACCACACATAAAAAATCAATAAATAATATACATAACAAAATAAATTTTTGAAAACCTTATGAAGCTAAGTTTTTTACTTTTTAAGCTGAAAATCAATAACAATTATAATGAATTTGACATATCTATCATAAAGGGGTCCTAATTACGACAATTAATCAAAATTATTTCTCAACACTTTGAAAGCGTAAATAATTAATAAACACAAATAATTATTTTAACTTAAAATTAATTACTATAAAAATAACGAAGAGTGTAAAATGTCAGCGTGACATATTATGATAATAAATTATGATATGGTATGCAGCAAAGCAGTGGAGCTGTCTGGCAAGTCTACAAATTAAAGATAATTATTGTGCTAATATTTTAAACCACAGAATACCTTGCGAAAAGAAGATGAAATACCGTACTGTGCTAGGCACCCATAATAGTCGTTTACCATGTATTACGGATGCAGCCCCCAGTTTTGGTAGATCTAAACAAAATAGATTACGAAGGCAATAGCATGTGGAATGAATATATGTCATTGTTAACTGAACACACGTGCAAAAAGAATGGAGCTAGCGGAACTATAATAGAATGTAATTATGAATTATATAATTTCATTCAAGTCCTTCATAATACCACTGCTGTTTATGTGGTTTACAGACTATATTTAGGCTATTGACAGCACTATATCTCGTTTAGGTAATTCGCTACTGGCTTACTTTGATATTAAAACTACTATAAACCAGAACGATGTCATCTTTAAAATCCGATGAGGAATCATTTTCAGTATATGCTACTAAAGGCTAACTATTTGTTAACTAGCTGTTAAACAAGCTTCTCTCTCTCTCTCACTCTATCCCTCACTCTCTCTCCCTCACTTACTCTTTATTTCTTTCTCACTTTCTCCCTATCTCCCTCCTTCACTTTCTCTCTCTCTCTCCCTCACTTTCTATCTCTCGTGCAGCTTTATTGGTTTAACATGCTTTTAGCATATCTTGAAAATATATTTGAAACGACAATAGGACGAAAAAAAGACGTAAAGGTTGGTGTTATCTTCGATCAATTTGATTTTCGAGATGAATTTAATAAACCACAGACCTATCTAAGACTAAAGAATGTACAGAAAGCAAAGTATCTGATTAACCTAAAAAATACCAGCACAATCTTTGTCGTCCTCAATCCAAATTGTATAGTAATTTATAAATTTATAATTATAAATATAAGTATAAATAAATATAATATAATTATAATTTGTATAATAACGAGCATAGCGAGTTCTATCCCCAGGTTTTTAATTTCAGACAATGGACAGAGTGTTACAAACGTCACGTAAAAACAGCCGCCAGTGAAGAATGTATGAAAACTTCGGAATTGTAAACCGAATGTTGACCAACTTCGCTAATGATCAAAAAACTATGATTAACGGATATGCACCTACAGAAGACTGTCGAACTCAGTCCAACGGCATACATCATTGAACGAAAGACTTGCTACTATTGTTATATTCATATAAGTAAGTAAGAGCAGGTCTAAAAATCTAAAACTGAGGTACCTCAACAAAAGTTTTACGTCAGACCCAAACTTAGTTGTTAATATCAGTTATATTAATGCAAAAGTAAATGAAAACCTATTTTCATTTTTATATATATGAAATAATTTTAATTATTTTACTGAACCTATTGCCCTAATACGTACAAGTAATAGGCGAAATCATTGCTGAAAAGATTGAAACCTGATGGAACTATTAACTAAAAAAAATAAATTAATACTAATTATTTCAAGAACGGCAGGATCAACTCCGTTCCAGAGCTACTCGTCGATTTTGACAACCTAGTGCCGTTCAGCACTCGCAACATGGACTACACAAGCAGTACTTGTAGGCCATAATAACTAATACTGTAATAAATCCATAACGATCTTTTGCTTTTAAAAACAGTGTCTATTAATACCAAAATCTGTGCACGTCAAACTTTCTACTATAGAATCTTTTTAGTAAATTTTTGTATGCATTATGTATGCGAAATGACACATATTCCTGCACATTTGTCGATTTATTAATCAATAATAGAACATGTACAGTGACATGATATATCATTAAAATAAATGAAATGCAATACAAACGATAAACTGTTATCGCTGGAGCACTGTTTAAATTTGCATTGTATTTTTGATTGTAAACACCTACATAAAAATAAATTTAAATATTATCTATAATGATTGTATAACTTTATAAATGCCTTTTAATTATGTGCTAAAACACGTAAATTTTGCTATTACTTTCAGTATTAATAATATTAGATGAACAGTAATTTAAGCAATTTTATGACGTTATGGAATTAATGAGTTTACTGAAAACAATCGAAGCCAAATCTCGCATTAAAAATATATAACATATACATGAGTCGATATCATAAATTTCTTTTAATTATATACCTATTTCTTAGACTAACCCAATATAATTTAAATTAAATTAATGAATTTTAAATGTAAGTCTTAATATAAAATACAATTTTATTTATTAGTGAATCTGTGCTGAATCAAGTTAGACTGGAACAATTAAATTTAGTGACACATATATTTATCATTGCATTACTAAACATTACTAACAGATATTCGTATCAACAAAAAACAATAGAGAGCTGCATTTTTTTATTACTCTACTCTACAAATACTTAAAATAGATACATACGTATCAAATGTCACTGTTAATGATATTTAATACCTATATTAACTATTGCGGTTATTGATTTAAGTTAAAATAACAAAAATATTATCTGCAAAACAAAAGCATCTTATTTTTATGATAAAAATAGTTTTGACATTGAGATACATATAAATATAGATATGCATTTGCAATGAAAGTACTATAGGTAACTAAACGCTTTCGACATAAATGAACAATATGGTGCCGCTGTTTTATAGATAAGCTAAAACTATTATTTTTAATTAAATAAAATGTAATAAGTTATCAATAACTTATGATATTTATTACTTATATAAATAGTATATATAAAAAGCAATTATATCTACTTTATTGTATAATTTTAAAATACAATACAACAATACAAAACTCAAATACATTTTAAAATATAAAATATAATAATTTTTAGAACTTATTCAAAAACATATTTTTTACTTTTTACATTTTATTTATTTTTATATATAATATACATGTAAATTACATATTTTATATATATTATTTTGCATTGAAGTACCTAAGTTGATCTTAACTTATATAAAATTGTTTTTAATTTTCATACTTATTATGAAGTATAATTATTATTATTATTATTATTATGTTTTTTTGTGTGTTACAAATAATTTATAATAGCTAAATAATAAATTTATAATTTCTATAAACAATATTTTTCATTTTATTAACAATTTTTTAAGTGATTAATAAAACATTTGTAGTTAAATTTTAACTATTACATTATATAAATAATTTTGCTTTCTAGTTATGTGTTTAGGGGATCTTGTAAATAATGTAGTTTTGCGCTACTGCAAATATTTTGTATTTTTTATCTTGATGTTTTATAATTCTTATTATCGACTTTTAGTGCATGCGTATTTCTGTGTTTACTTAATGAGTGATAAATTTTAAATATGAAATTATTGTTTAAAAAAAGTGCAGTACTTCTTTTGTTTTTTTATCTTTTATTAATATATTAACTAACATCTAAGCTTTGTTTACATACCAATGATATTTCTCTCATTTTATGCTTTACTACATTTATTATATTTATTTAATTAGCATTATTTCATTGTTAAAGTTTTTTTTTTTAAATTATGTTTAGAAAATTCTAACCTTAGGGTAATATATATATATATTTATATATGTTTATATAACATTACAAATATGTATTTTTAGTAGAAAATTAAAATATTTATATTACATTTTATTTTTTTTTGTTTTTTTTTTAATTTTTGTACCTAAATAAAATTATATTTAGTTAGTGCACATGCTCGATAGACAATCATATTGCAGTAATATATATTATATAATAATCCTCTTTTACATTAAATAAAAAATTTCCAACTTTAAAATATAGAAATAATTAAATTGTGTGATATTATAATTAAAACTATTACGGGATCAAGTTCTTGTATTCAATACAATTTATTAAGTTATATTTTTAATAGAACATTTTTTTATTAATCATTTTTGCAAACTTAATTAAAAAATTGCTTGATACGAATTTAGTTGTCGGTCAATTAACTACTGTTAAGTTAAAATCCTCACGTACAGCAAATGAGGCAATACCTATAATATAAATAAATTAATTAAGTTAATTTAAAAAATTAAAAATTTATTTATAATTATAACAAAAATGAAATATATATATATATATACATAGATATATAACAGGTTATCTATTTTGTTGAAAATGTGAATAAAATATATTTGTGCGTATGATCGAAATTTCGATCTTTATCCTCACATTACCAATACCTATCCACATCCTAACCTATGAATATGTCTTTATGTTCTCTACAGGCTACATTAACAACATTGAAAATTCAATCAAACTTTTATCTCAAAATATTGTTTGGACCTTTACGAGACATTGCCCTACTGAATCCTGTAATTTTCGATGACTTACCGAAAAATAACTGATAATAGCTCGGTCAGAACTAAAAAAAATTCGGTGGCGACAAATCACATAATCTTGGTGGAAATCATGTCGGGAAATTTCTGGCGTATTAAAGCTTCAACAGAAAGTGTTGTGTGGCTTGTGCCATCATCCCATGGAAACCAACTTCCATCTTCCACTTCCATATATCTAATAAAACCCACCTTTTGCGCCACCAAAACGTGAAATTACACACTTCAGAAATATTTTTTGTGCAACAAAGCCTAAACAAAACGTATTACACGGTTTGTAGTACCGTTCTATTAAAACAAAATACCTTCTATATACATATTTTTACCCCAGAAGCAAAGGTTCAACGTTGACAAGTCAATAAGATCTTGGTGGGTAATGCACATGATCTTGGTGAATAATTCACATCTCCAAACAAAGGAAAAACATGACCATTTATGTGATTTATGTGGTACCGTCCTGTTAAAACTATGTGTCCTCCATTCCATATATTCAATTACATGTTAAAAAAAAATGATAGTTATGTAATTGTAGTGATTGTAGAATTGCTGGTTAATGTCACAACGTGCCCAAGATTCTCTACATAACATGATCCGTCTTTACTAACATGTCACATCATGCCGTGCTACTAAATCAAGTCATGAAATATATAAACTTTTATATTAAGTTAAAAAAAACCTATATTTTAAAGATTTGTTGTGAAAATCTACTCATAACTACAGACAGTGAATAAATTAAACGGTAATAAACCTTATTTATAAACTATTAATGAGTATTTGAGGCTACAGATTTTGCATAAAATTATGGAACAGAGCATTATAATTTACATGATATATTTTTATAATTACATATATAGCACAGCATTCAATAGGTCAGAAAATAAACCATTGGACGACAAAACCATTCATACAAAAAACATATAATTTGTTTATGGCTTAAATTCGGACGAGAGCCAAATATTTACTTACAATTAGACATAGACAGATGTTTCTTAAATCTTGTAAAAGTATTAAGACAATGTGTCCCCATTGAAATTAAAAGAACTATGTTAGCTCTCAAAGGGAAAACGCAGCACACAATAGGACTACAACATCATTAACCATTATTACTAAACACCTTAGTGCTTCTACTTGCCATCTTTGTACCAACTAGTTCCACCTACCTATCCAGTTAGTAGTGGTAATCGAAAACCAGCTTGTTAGTATTGAGGCCTTAGGTCTCCTTATATATATATTTCCATAAAATATATATCTATATCTATTTATATCTATTTATACCTATATATATCTATATATATCTAACACCATTTTCTTTATAATATCATTAAGTTTTTATGTCTGTCATTAAGTAACTTTAACAACAAAACAAACAAGCAAATTTATTTTTTTACCGTATGTATAATGGCTATATATATTCAGTTAAATCTATGACAATAGGTACCTTTACATATAAGACTATATAGATATACATATATATAAATAAACAAATGAACATACACACACATATATCTTTAATCGCCTTGTAGAACTAATAAGAGATACTTACCGATTATATCACCTCTTAACTATATATATAATAATCATAAAATTAACTACTAAATGACAACAGTTATTACAAAATATCAAAGATTATGTACATATATTAAGATTATAAAAAATAATAAAAATGTTTTAATGCTGGAAAACACATTAAAACAACATTTGTTAGATTGTCAATAAACTTTAGACATAAACTACAAATCGATTATTTCACGATTTGTATATAATTTTTATAACTTAAAATCAAATATTTATAAATATTTACGAAATATACTCATATTCCAAATTTATATTGTATGCCGCTCTATGATTGACTTAACTGAATTCATTCATACTCAAATTTCAACTGTTTCATTCGATGACTTTAAAAACTACGGAACTAGTTTGAATATAAACGTACAGACAGTCAAACAAACAAAAACAGAGCCAGAGAATAAAGATAGACTTGTAAGCTTATCCTACTTAATTTAATTCTTTATTTATTTATCAAAGCAAGAAATAATTACTTAATTTTGTGTGTTGAAATTACACGTGTTTATTGTTTTTATTCTTAGTTTTCCCAAACCGTAAAAAGAATGACAACCTTCTTCTTCTTACTCAATCAAAATATTATTATTAGTTATTAAAAATTTTCTTTTTATGGCCAACTCATCTTATTTTCAATAATTTGCTTGTCCGTGTTTGCATGGCCAACCTATATCAATTTAAACATAAATGTGAATATACAACCGCCACAGACTCATAAATAAACAGATCAATAAATGCGCAAGCAGATTTTCAGACATCCACTCTCACTGAGCTGTCTCATCATACTGAACAAATGTATATACACTTTTCAATGTCTTCTTGTTAAAATGTCTGGTTTACAAGAAAAAAAAAAGGAAATACTACAAAGGGAATATATCGACATACTAATTCCGTGAACGTCTGGATCTTTGTTTCGGAGCCACTCGTCTTATTTAACAACCAAGTACTGTTCACCACATTCAAAAAGGACTACATAAGCAGATTTTTGAGGGTTACAACATCAACTCATAAATTTTATATCAATTATTCTATATTATACAATATAATTTAACTAATAATACATCAGTTCCAACACAAACTACACTAAATATTAAAATAGATTTTCAAATTGTGTATTACCTTAAAGATTCCAATCATCGTCATGTGATATAATCATATAATGATCGCTTTCCTATTCAGCTGCTTTGGCATCTGACGACTGTTGCATTAAATCTTCTAATGCAAAAAATCCACCACCAGCTGCCCCGGTACCACTATCTGATACTTGTGCATCCTCGCCTGCAGTTGCTGAAGCATCTTTTTCAAGCACTACACCTTCACCGCCTTCTAAAACCTCTTGCTGTACTTGTACTATGGGTTGACCATCAGCTGTATATGATACTGAAACTGGTATTCTTCTGCCATCTTCACCAATGACATGAGCACCTTCACCCAATTCGCCATCTTGACCATGTAAAACCAACTGTCCACCGGCATTTAAAAGTGACGCATCAATTAATTGTGTTTCATTATTTTCACCCTGCACTAACACCATTTGACCATTGCCATCTGTCATCATTTGAATTGTTTCGCCATCTAAACCGTCACCGGAATGCAAAACACCGACACTTTGTAAAAGCTGCTGTATTTGTTCAGGATCTTGCACAAGTATTTGATTACCATCAGCATCGGTAAGAATGTGATTATCCAATTGTAATAATTGGCCATTCTCATTGAGGATAAATTTAATTTGACCACTTTCAACTTGAGCTTGCATTGCTTCATCCATTTCCATAGCTACTTGTTGATGTTCATCGCTACTAGATTCATTTGTGCCAACTTCTGATTCATTGATAGACGTATTAGCGCTCTCTTGGGAATCAGCATTTGCATCAGCTACAATCGAATTATCTTCTGACTTTACAATAGCCTCACTTTTAACATTTTCATTGGGTTTTGTCTTTCCATTTGCTTCACTTTGATGTAATTCTTGTGTCTCATTGTCATCGTCTAGGCTTGGCATATTAACCGGTTGAGCATTTGCCTTTGAATTGTTAGCATCACTTGCATCGGAATCTTTTTCTTGTTTGACGCTTTTCTTACCGTCTGAAGCTGATTCATCTGGCTGGTCTAACATTGGCATATCTATGCCGACCGATACAGGTGTTGTGGAGGATGCCAATTTCGTATTCTGTAATAGAAAAGAAAAATTTTAATTATTTTTATTATGTGATAAATAACTATATTTTTATTTTTTCTAACCTGTCCACCTTCAGTGGCATCACGAGGAATTGTTATATTAAATGTTATACCGCCGGAACCTTGTTGTGATGTTATAATCAAATTTTCATTTCCTTGACCACCAGTTGTTGTAGAAGATGTGTTCGTTGTTGCGGTATTGGCAGCTGATGTAGCCGATGTATCTGCACCGCCTGCTGCATCAGCTTTGTCGGAATGCATCTTTTCGAAAATGCTTTCAATGTCTGAATCAACTGAATTGGGATTTGATTGTTGTACTGCTAAAGTATTTGGTTCGCCTTTAACCACTGCTGTTGTTGGAAGCCCGTCACTAAGTAGCGTAGCAGCTGCTGTATTAAGTGACGGAATAGAAGTACTGTTAGTGTGAGCTGCAGTAGTTGCAGTTGATGCAGGAGATGTATTACCATTACTACCCTTCTTTTCAGCACGATGTGTGTCCATGTGTTGATTGTAATAATTTTCTTGTATAAATGTCAACGAACATATATGGCATGAGTAAAACTGTATATTACTGGCGCCAGTGGGATTAGCTTCAGTTGCGCCAGCTGCATTAGCAACTCCACTTTCGCTTAGTGCCTCGTCTATTGTATCCTGTAGTAATTTTTGTGTAGTTAAACCTGTTCCTTGTTGTTGTATTTGCTTTACAGTAACAGTGCTTGACTGAGAAGTAGCAGTCTGTTGAGTTGTACCAGTTGACGGATGATGTTGCTCGAAATGTTTAACAAGCAGTTCACGCTTAGGGAAGGACATAGAGCATGTGCCACATTTAAAGTAATTCGGTTGATGTTGTTTTGCGTGTATGGTAGCTGCTTCACGTGTCTCAAATCGTTGAGCACATAAACGACATTTAAATGGCTTTGGCTTACCGGTCGCTATATGCTTACGCATATGTTCATCAAACACAACTTTATCTGTGGATTTAAATTGACAGTGATTACAAGTGTATAGAGAAGTGGATGCTGCGCCCGTTTCCTGTACAGCATTGGAAGATTGCCCAGCTGGTATTGTGGAACTGCTTGTGACCAGTATGTTAGTGCTATGGTTGAGCTCCATATGTTTACGCAGTGCAATTTCACTAACGAAATTTATATGACAAACCGAGCATGTATTATCCATGGCTGTATTGTGTTCACGTACCATATGCTGTTTCATGTTGCCGAAATTTGAGAATATCTTTTTACAGTTCTTACATTGGAAGCTTTGTTGTTTGCATGTTTCATAATGTGCATTAAAAAGACGCATATCCGAAGTTTTATAGTCACAGGACAGACATTTGTATATTCTTGTTGGTTTTCTATGCATCGTTTGTGTACCAGTTTGCTGTTGTTGCACAGAAGAAGGCTGTGTTGATATCTTGATTTGCTGAACTGCGCTTACTGCAATAATAATAATAATATATTAGTTTTAAAAATAAACACATAATAATGGAATGATTATTACATACCTGGAGGTGATTGTTTACCCAAAGACGAATCAACGCCAGATGTGGTTTGTAACATTTTACGGGCGCGATTTAAATCTGTAGATTCCTCAGCGGTGCGTACGGCAGCGCCGCTATTTAATTTTAATATTTTAGATGGTGGATTTCCGCCCCCTTCATCACTAAGATTATACTTCTTTTGCAGCAAATTAAGCAAATTTGTACGAACACGATCCACATCACTTTCCAAACGATCCAAATAGTTTAATAAATTTGAACAACGTGCGCATACAACATCTTCCAAGCTCACTATAACCAAAAACGCATCTCCGACAAGTTGTCCAATTTTATTTGGATACTTTGTACCAGTGTGACTGGTAGTCATTTCAGCAAGCGAATGCTGCGCTTGACCATTGCTGGGTGCATCATCACAAACATAGCAACGAGGATTGCTGCCCCCCTGCGTTATGCTGTTCGTGGGAGTTACTATAGTTGAGCCAACTTTTTGTTTCAAAATGCGCGGCTGATTAGGACCCGTTACTGTGACCGCGCCACTTGTTAACAAATTATGTATTTTACGCACTGCACTGTTCATTTGATTATTCATATCGACAAAATAACGCTCGCTTCGTACAAACTGCAGTAATTGTTCTCGCTTTTTTTTTTTATTGAATCTTCTTTTAAGGGATTTTCAAATCTTGCAATTTTATCTAAAAACAAAACATTTTCAATATTATTGATGCAATAATTTTCTTATTCTTTTATGAAATACACTCTATTTACTTTTATAATTATTTATTACCACACTAAACCCTCCACATCTGCGATGCTTGGAAGCAATCGCTTACTGATTTGAAGAGCATATTTTTTTTTTATGTTAGGTTTCGTTAAGTTCTTGTTCTTGTTCCCCTCATTTATTAATACGCAACAACAAATATAATTCTCACAAACAACTACTTTCTCTTTTGCTCTTACAACCCTAACGCGGTGCCAAGTAAAATAAAGAACACAAAAAAAAAAAAATAGAAACAGGAATTGTGAGCACAAATATTTTTGTGTAATTTAACATGGCTTATATTAAATTTTTAGGTAAAAATATTTTAAAACTATGTTTAAAGAATATTTTTTTTTTTTGCAAATAAGTTAGCTCCCAAATAGGATATACATGAAAGAGTTTACAAGGCCATTTCAAACAATGAGATTCGGATTCGGGAGCCTTGCACAAGAGAATAATAGCAAATTCAGCACAAGATATGTGTGCTTCATATAATTTTATTACCAATAATTCAAAATGAAAGAAAACCGTTTTAGTTATGAGCATATATATATATTTATCTTTTTTTTAATTTGCAAAGCAAATAAAATCGAATATATATCGTGTCATATAATTTGCTATAATTTTAGTTAGCGATAAAGTAGTACTAACACTTAACATGACTCAAATAAATATTATCACGCAAGTAAGAGGAAGTATGTTAGGTTCTACCTACAAAGAAATTGCTTAGGTCAGCAACTTTTTAATGTTTTGTAAACAAGAATTTTTTAAAATATGAAAAGAAGCACAAATCTTCAGTAATACTTTTCTTGATATATAATATATATATATATATATATATATTTAAAGCAAATTAAAACAAACGTAATATAACCACATTATGCCGTCTTGTGTTAGACTGACTAATTCAAAAAGTAATGATGATTTATGAGCACATAAAACATAGCACTAAATGCATAATATAACTATTAGTAAATTACTTCATTATCGCTTTTCACTAAATTTTGTTCAAGATATATAGTCTACATGTTCAACTATAAAGTAAGCAGGGTATGACAAGTGCATTATATGCCTACCAAAAACTCATAAGTTCACTGCACACTTATATATAAAAAACCCAAAACTAACATTAAATGCATATTTCTTAAATATTATTCGTAAAATATTCATTATTATTTTAAAATAGAAAAATTTAGATTTTTTGGTTCATGAACATTTTATATGGAAACTAGCGCATTAGTTCGTTACAGTTGATAATCTCGTTTTTTCTCGCTTACTTACTAAAAAATTTAATATGTAATCATGCGATAGAAAAATAACCCTCGCCGCGCCAAAAAAAAAAAATTATTTAAACGCACTTAAAATAATACCATTTATTGTTAAATTATTTACACCTTCTTATTATGCGAAATAAAACTATTAACTCTTATAATTATTTTTCATTTTAAAAAGCACTTTTTTTTTATATTATTTAAATTGTAATTGATATTGCCATTTGAAGTAGTGGCTAGGTGCCGCTACTGTACAAACGCCAGGTCAAAATCAACGAAGCCTATTCACATATTTCATTAGGAAACTATATCAAAAAAAAAACCACACTTTTTTCCAACAATAAATGCAAACTTTTAACAAAACTTACTTTTAACTTTTGTACATATAATTTATTTTTAACTCTTAAATGATTATAAATTTTTATTTTTTCCATTCATATTTAAATTGTAACAGCAGCTTTGCTTATATTGAATGTTTTAATTTAACCGCAAAAGCAACACTGTACGATATTTTATTCATTTAAACTCTAGACACCAGTTTAACGAAGCCGGAACAGTTTGGTTCGCATATGCCGAATATTTTCCCCAGCGCACGTTTTACATTTGCCTGTACGTGCATACGAAAGAGATGACAGTTATAGCTTGCCAAATACGATTGTCGCACAATTAAAATTTTAAGCAACACTAAAGCAAAATGGCTGGCCCTAGCTTCGTTCAATTTCGTCTAACTTAACGTGATTAATTCTTTCGTTTTTTTTTTTTTAATAACTGATGAATACTTTTTATGTACATGAATTTCATTTTTAATTTATATTAATTATTAATATTATTTTATACCTCGTATTGAACCATTTATTTATTTTATATTTGCACAAGTATTTATTGCGTACACGTTAGAATGTATGCTACTATAATATACAATCGGCGAGAACAGAAGTGCGGCACTCTCCGCTTTATCGCTAAAAATGCGACTAATAATACCGCTTGCTGCATAAACAGAGTTGCCAAGAAGAATGCACTTTCACAAGTATGAGGGTATTAATTAATGAGCACACCCTACATAACCATATTTCGGTAGAGTCAATATGGACTCTAATGAAAGAGAATATAATGATATGAGAGAATAATGATGTAAATGGTATATTTGTATATATTAAGAGAGATTATTAAAAATTTCGTACATAAATCTAATTTATATGTACTAACTTAAGCGTACATAGATGTTTATCGAAAATATGCTATTGAAAGTATTATTTCAATAATGATATTTTAATAATGATAAATTGAAATGAGTGATATATAATTATTTGATTAGGCAGTAAAATTTTTGCACTATAAAGTGTTTATATATATGTTTTTATTTTTCAAAGTTTATTATATAAAATTGAATTAAAGGAATAAATTTATTTTTTATCGAACTGTATATTCGTTAAGTTCAAATGTTTAGTAACATTCATACTGTCGCATAGATATAGGCGTGTATTACAACAACTGTAAGAACACTGAAAAACGAGAGAGTATTATTAAGTCAACCATTAAAAATAATTTTTAATTCAAATAATATTTAACGAATTTGTTAAAAGTATATCAAAAAAAAAGCGAAAACTTAGCACTATAAAATATACCTATTTATTCGTTATATTGTTTATAGTACTTTATAGTTGATATTAATATATCAAATTAGTTAATTTTTTTTTCTATTTTTTTTTTGACCAAAAATATATAATATTTTTTGATTATTAGCCCGATCAAGAATTATTATGTATCCAACTAGTAAATTTGATTAAAACTTTTTAGAGGAAAAGATATATACCTGTGTTCATATGAGCGCCCACACGTTACAATTATAATGAAGACAATAACATCAGTAACAGCGGCAGTGAAAAATCGGGAATGGTAAAAGAATATAAATAAATAAAATGTTAATTTATTTACTTAAATTTATTAAATTTACAAATATGATTACTACAATAAATAAAAATAAATAATATGACTACCCAATTTTCCATAGAAAACCTACCATAAAATAAACTCAATGCTAAGAAGACGATTATTATTGGTGTTAATAAATAAATTTGAACTATTCATTGTGAAGTGAGAAAGAATATATATTGGGCATATTAAAATATAGCTTGCTAGTTACTTTTTTAAAAGTAAGTCATTTATCCTGGTTCAAGAAATTTTAAAGAGCCCATATGGAAAACTTTCCATTATTTGCATTATATATTTTCAATTATGAGTGAATAATCATTAAAAACTAATAAAAACAATAATTAAAATTATAATGATAAGTATAATGATAATTATATTATTATAAAATAAACATATGTATATTTATTTTTATTAATCACAAAAAATTCCATATCTCTGTGATTATGTATTATATGTACATACTTACATATGTATGTATTTTTCGTTAAAACTTTATATTGTTCGCATAAAGGAAATAAGAGTATTTTTGCATAAAATAGATTAAATTCCTAATTGTTTGTTTTATTTACAAATCGGGTTAATTTATGAAATAAAATAAATATTACTCCGATCACACCAGACAATTTTTCTCATAAACAATAAAAACGGGATGTAAGCAATAATAAAAAAAAATACACACAAACATGGCGCAAATTACCCCACGCAAGCGCAGATATGCAACGAAACTAAAAAAACAACAACAACAATGCGAATGTTTTTGTTTGTGGCAGTGCTATTGTCGCTGAAGTCGTTTCCAAACAACGGAGCTGAAAATGTAAACAAAACATGGAGAATAAAATTAGCAGAAATTCAATTAAAAATGTGAAAAGTAGCAAATAAAAATTAAATTTTCTTTCTTGATATTGAAGAGGAGGATTAATTTTTACAAAATGCGTGCTGTTTTAAAATGGGTAGAAAAAGTGGAATTTCCAAATGATAGCAAAGATGACGAAATCAGGTAAAAAATATAATTAAAAAATGTGTATACATATAATAATAAATATAATTACATATTTTTAGCATACGTTCAGTTTGCTATAATCCTAGTGGTAGCATCTTAGTGGTTGCAGCCAAGAATCGTGTACTTATATACGATGCCAACGATGGCTCACTATTGAACACACTGAAAGCCCATAAAGATGTGGTGAATTGTGTAGCATATGCACGCGATGGCAAAAAGTTTGCCAGTGGAGCTGTGGATAAAACTGTAATTGTTTGGTCACCACAATTGGAGGGTCTATTGAAATATGCGTAAGTTGAAGACTAAACGTTTTAAACAGTGGTAATAACAGTGGTTAGTTACCATTTCACATGTTACTAGAAGCTCATTCGTTGGACGTTGGAATTAACCACTCCAAATAATTTGATTTAATGTTACATTTAAATATTATTACTTTTTCTTCCTTTAAAGACATGGCGATGCAGTACAGTGTATGTCCTTTAACCCAGTGTCACATCATTTGGCTTCCTGTTCAAATTCGGATTTTGCTTTTTGGTCAACTGATCAAAAAGGAGTGCAGAAATATAAAGTATATTTGCAAAAAATATATAATTTTTATATAAACTTTAAATCTTTTAGATATCATCACGCGTAAATGCCTGCTGTTGGACCAATGATGGACAATATTTGGTTTTGGGTTTATCAAATGGCACCATATCAATCAGAAATAAAGTATGTATATAATTTTTATTAATACGAGTATTCTTTAAATTTTATTAAAATCTATTAAACTATTTAAATTCATTTAGTCTGGTGAAGAAAAAGGTCGCATTGATCGTCCTGGTGGTCCGAAAAGTACAGTGTTTGGTGTGCAATGTTGTCCAACAACAGTGGCAGGATCTTTTGATTCCATATGCGTTGTTGATTGGAGTCAAACGCTTTCATTTCATACACTAAGTGGTCAAATGATTGGCAAAGAGCGTGCACTTGGTTTTGATCCATTGTCCGTCACTTATTTTCCCAATGGTGAATTCTGTATTGTTAGCGGTTGTGTCGGAACATTACATCTCTTTACAAAGGAAGGTGTACGACTTGGCACATTAGGTGAATCGTTTGATACATGGATATGGTCAGTTGTATTACATCCCAATGGACAATCATATGCTGTTGGCTGTCAGAATGGCACTGTAGCTAGTTTTAATATTGTCTCCAGCACAGTACATGCATTGTATCGTGAACGTTATGCTTTTCGAGAGAATATGTGTGATGTTATTATACAACATCTGATATCTGGACAAAAAGTACGCATCAAATGTCGCGATTTAGTGCAGAAAATTGCTATTTATCGTAATCGTTTAGCTGTTCAATTACCAGAACGTGTAGTACTCTATGAATTAAATTCTGCTGAGGATCAGCCCATGCATTACAGAGTCAAAGAAAAGATACAAAAGAAGTTTGAATGTAGTTTGTTAGTTGTATGTGCAGAGAATATTGTTTTATGTCAGGAGCGACGACTACAGAGTTTAGACTTTAGTGGTATTCTTCAACGTGAGTGGCTAATGGACTCTTTTGTGCGTTATATTAAAGTTATAGGGGGACCAGCCGGACGTGAAGGTCTAATGGTAGGACTCAAAAGTGGACAGGTAAAATATTTTTAGCATACTATAATTGTAATAATATAATTGTAATTTGTATGTTTATAGGTTTTTCGCATATTTTTGGATAATTCCCTGCCACTGATGATAACTTCAGCCATGTCATCGTTGCGTTGTTTGGATATAAATGCGAATCGTACTAAAATTGCTGTTGTTGATGATGCTGGACGTTTAATTGTACGCGATATTTTAAGTGATACATTACTTTATCAGGTAAGTTTTAATGTACAGTAAAATCTCCGTTAAATATACATCCTTCTTTACTGTGCAGTGTTATTTGTGCTTATTTTATTCTTTCATTCAAAGTATATTACATAATTATCCATCAAAATTGCTGATTCCGTCGGTGTCCTCTTAAGGCTTTACTATTCATATTTTGAAAATCCTTTCACATTTAAAACTCTGTTAAATGGGCGTTCCTTTAAATGAACAATTCTCTTCGTCTCGCACTATTACCAGTGTCCAGTTCGTCTTTTTAATCGAGAAGTGGGTTTTAATAGAATTAAATGGGCTTAATCGGACAAAACTATAACTGGTGATCTTAATTAACTGTGCAATGTTAACCGTTCCCAGCTTTAATATTTAATACAAAGTATTCTCTTATAAATAGACAGCTTCTTGACCAGACAGAATTACTGTTCCGTTGGTGTTTGCTTTCACTGAATATATTATTAAAATCTTGTACTGTGAAGGTTTGTTTAACAAAAGCTTTTATACCTGGACATCTTAATTAACCGTGTACTGATAACTGTCCCCAGTTTTAATATGTATTGCAAAATATGTTTTGTTAAACAGACAGTTCTCTTAACCAAACAGTTCTCTTAACCAAACAGTTCTCTTAGCCGGTCCCTCACCACCTCAATAGGACTTCAGTAGCACCCTCTCTGGTAGATGCATGCGTCAATCCTATTATTCGTATTATAAATACATAGACACCTATTGCAATGGAGCTAACATCAGTGAGGTTAAATATAAACGTGAACTAACCGCCCGTCACACAGATGCAGCATCCTTTTCAAGACCATGTTTGTATTGAAACAAAGTTCTCAATAGGTTTCGACCTAATATCAACTGTGAAGGACGACACCTTTCCACTTCCCAATCCGTTTTTGCTCCTAAACGATTTCCTGTTCTCTCACACTACCATCACCTACCCACATTTTAACTCATGCAAACGTTTCTTGATGAAACTAGACATCTCATCGAACTGTGCAATAAAAATCGTTCCCATTTTAATATTTAATACATGGCACACTCTTTTGAAAGGACAGTTTTCTTAAGTAAACCGAATTGGTGGTCACATCGGTATTTACTTAAGGAAGTGTTCAATGCACACATAATTAAAAGTAATGTATTAATAATTTTTAAAGGATAATGGCGTTAACTCTGTCACATGGAATACTTACATGGACTCAATGCTTTGTTATACTCATACAACCGGTGGTTTGAGCGTACGTGTTGGAAATTTACCACCACGTGCACCGCAAAATATGTTAGGAGTTGTAGTAGGTTTATGTGGTGCTACTGCATTCTGCTTACGTGGTAATCTTATGCATAATATACCATTAGCTTTGGGTGCGACAATGTGGCAATTTATAGAAGCAGGACTTTTTGAGTAAGTTCCTCATACACTGTGTAATAGGCTAATATATATGTGATACTAAGTGATTTTATTATATCTAACATTATAGCGAAGCATATCAGGTGGCCTGCCTTGGAGTGACTAATGCTGATTGGGAAGGATTGGCACAATCTGCTTTGAGGGCAGTTCATTTAAATATAGCTAGAGATGCATATGTTAAAGTCAGAAATCTGCCTTGGTTGCAATTAATAGATAAATTATTAGAAAAACAAAAACGTGCTGAAGTACCCAAAGAAGTCTTACAGGCGGAGACATTTGCTTTTGCCGGTAAATATAAAGAGGCTGCGCGTTACTTCCAAAAATGTTCACAAAATACACGTGCTTTGGAAATGTACTCCGATCTGCGTATGTTTGATTTGGCACAAGAATTTGTGAAAGACGGTAGCGAAGAGGATAAACGGGAATTGGTTAAAAAACGTGCTCAGTGGGCATATTCAGTAAAAGAACCACGTGCTGCAGCTGAATTATTATTATCAGCTGGTGAGAATGATAAGGCTATTGAGATTGTCGCAGAACAAGGTTGGCCTGATATGTAAGTAAAATAACAAAAAAACTATATCCAAAAATATTTTTTATCTTTATAAGTAATTAAATATTTTATTTTTTTTTAGACTTTATGATATTGGCAGACGTTTGAGTCTGAGTGAAAGAAACTCTTTAGAATCTGTAGCAAATCATTTAAAACGTCTCAAAGCTTTACCTCTGGCAGCGGAAATTTTCAAGAAACTAGGCGAGGAAATACAAGTAGTACAGCTACATGTTGAAGCACATGATTGGGCAGAGGCTTTCCGTTTAGCTGAGGACATACCGAAATGTTTGTCCAATGTGTACTACCAACACGGCCAGTGGTTAGCTGAAAATGATCAATTCATTGAAGCGCACAAAGGTTGGTTAATTGTGGTGTTTACGCTGCTATAAAATAGTAAACATATTTTGTTAAATTAAATAATTCAATTTAAATGATTTAAGTATTTTAATCTAAATTATTTACTTCTTTTTTATTTTAGCCTTTTTAAAAGCTGGCAGTATGAAAGATGCAAATCGTTTGCTTAAACAATTAAGCAGTTCTGCTTTAGCTGAGGAGCGTTACTTAGACGCAAGTTACTTCTATTGGCTTCTGGCTAAACAGTATATGGAAATATATTGTGAAAAGGAGTAAGTTTTTGTTCTATTTCATGTTATTTGGTCATGTTTCTTATGATAATTTTCCTTACAGCATACAAAACGCAATCGATCATCATTTAAAGGAATATAAAAATCATTTACGTATAGCGAAGGTTTATTATGCTTATAGCATAATCTTCAATTATATGAAGGAACCATTTACGACATACTCACCTATAAGTCTATTTAATGTTAGTCGATTTATACTTAATGAAGTTGAATTTAAAGGAGCTCCGAAAGGTGTAAGCATGTTGTAAGTTCTATGAATTCGTATGTAAACAATAGTTTTTGTTTCAGTGTATTATATGTATGTAGATTGTATTAAAGTATATATATAATTTAATTCTAAAAAAATTTGTAGAGTAATGTATTTACTTTAAAAATATGCCTTCAGTGCCGTTCTATTCACACTGGCGAAACAGGCGAAGTTTCTACATGCAAACAAATTATGTTTGGTCGTCAACAAACGCTTGCAGTCCCTTAAACCACCAGCTGGAATACAAGAACAAATAGATGTGAGCAAAAATTAAATAAAATTTAATTAAAAGTGTTAATAAACCCTATTTCAATTTCTCAAAAGGTTAATTATTTAAATAGTAAAGCTTGTAAAAGTGGTTTCAATGATCCTGAGGAACTCTTGCCACTATGCTACAAATGCTCCAATTATAGTCAACATTTAAATGGAAATTGTTGTCCAACATGTAAACAGGATTATTTATTTTCATTCATATCATTCGGTATATATAATAATTTTAAATAATATACAATAGCATAACACAGCACTCTCTTCTTGTAGAGATATTACCATTGGTGCAATTCTATCCTGAAGTGGACATTACTGATGCAGAAGCTGAACGTTTATTACTTGCACCACCAAAACAGAATGAAGACATTGATCCTTTTAATGAAGTAATTATATTCAGTAATTTAATATATTAAAAATTAGTTTTTTATATATATAATTTTTTAGGATGTTGCTAGTGCTTTACCATTGAGCCTTGATCGTAGTGCATTACGTGGTATTGATCCTAATCACATATTAATAGTTAAAGGTCGTGAAAAAAATATAAAAAGTTTATATTTTCGGAATATTTTGCCTGATCTACAAGTTACTTTCTGTCCAGAGTGTTTATTGGTATGATTTTAATTATATTTTATTTTTTGCTATTTTCATAACACGTGTCGTTCCACTGTTATGGATCGTGTTTGATGTGACTATATATGCACTATATATATTAAACTATATGCTATACAATTATAACTCAATAATTTTTTTTCGTTTTAGGTGTTTTATGCTGAAGACTTTGAAATGCAAGTGTTGCAGAAAGGTTATTGTCCTTTTTGCCGAACATCGTCTGAAAAGTTACTCGAAGAATATTAACTATTATAAGTTATAAATTGACAATTAGTTTACTTAAATGCACATATAGTACATATATATTATATGAAATGTACGATGAAATTATAGCAACCACTACTGTGTTTTATAAATCTTTTAGATTATATTATATAGTGAGAATTCTTTTGAGCGGGCGGCAGACATCGTTAAACTCTTGTTGATTCAAGTGGACTATCCTGACAAGTGGGATAAAATTGTTCCAAATTTTAATAAAATATAGTGTTGGAAAAATTGTCAACCCGTGGGGAATATCCGTTCTACAGCGATGTCTCTTAGAAGAGTTATCACTGTGATTATTTATTTTATTATATTATAATTGCAATTGTTTAAAGTTCCTTTAATAAATTTATAATTACTTAATAAGACTGTTTAGTCTATAATAATATACAAAACAAAATCATTTTGTTTCATTATCACATCGAATGTGACATGAATTAAGGAAAATTACAAATTTTGATCATCAAGAATTTTGAAAGCATCATGGAATTCGCCTATTTCCTAAGGACCATACTCTTCACACTGAGTAATTACAAATCTACTTACAAAAGATACGATGAGTATATATATTTTTTTTAATATTTAATTTAATATTTAATTTAATATTTAATTTAATTTAATAAAATATGAGAAGACTCAACGATATGGAGGCACCTGTATGTAAGATGGCCGCATTCTTTTTAGATATCAGTTTACAAATTACAGCCAAGTAGGGAACCATTATAGAATAATAAAATCTCCAGTTTAATCACTCTGTCGTAGTTGTTGAGAAAATATTAAGAGTGTCTCACATCGGTTTTGTTACTCTTTGTTTTAAGGGTTTCCTTATTTGAGGATCTTTTCCAACTACAGCAGTTCCCTTTAAAAATCATTTTACCGAAAGTTCAAAGTGGGTTTTAATATTTTAAATTTCTGCGCATATTTCTAAATATATTTTCTATTTCTAGAAATGTGATCTATTTTTATATACTTAAACGTTAATTATAGCAAACATTTTTTGATGAATATAGATGTTCCTCAAACAACATGTTTCTGCCTATACAGCTTATACATCAGATATAATATATTAAATAAATAATAATAAAATATCTATATTAAATAAATTTAATATAAAAACAATTATTCATATTGATAGTTAGTATAGCATTTAAATTCAAATCATTATCATCGGTCTCAATCAAAATTAACATATACCTATATCAAACATTATCCACGTCTATCATATCATATCATAAATGCAATATTCATATACTTCATAAAGAAAATTAGGTTAAATTCTTTAGTTTATATGAATTATATTCATCCGTTTTAGTTATTCTAATATATGATCAACGTTTATTCCGAAATTTGATTTGTATGGAAAACTACGTTATGTTGTAGTCATACAAAAACCTTTGTATCAATCCGTCTCATCGAGATATTCCTCAATGCATTTATATATAAATTTTGTAGCAGTTTTTTTCAACCTAAAATGTACTGAGGACCGAAGAAGTATTCAATATATCGGTAAAGTGTTCAATATATTTTGTATGAATCGACATTAATATGTTCCCGAAAAATAATGTAGTTGAAGATGAAAATACAACGACCGTTGAGAAACCCTGCTTTATAGTGTCTTTCTTCCATGCTTTAGGAACATCTCTGTAGCGTATGAAACTAGCAATAAGGAAAAACCAACTTTGAATCATGAATTCTATAAAATCAAGTAAACTATTTTTGTATATTATTTTTTATGGAAGTTTCAACAGCAGATAAATTGATTGGAATTTAAATGGAGATAAAATGACTTTCTAAACTAGCCTCATTGAAGTGGCTAGGTTGCTACGCCTACTTCAATTTAAAAGCCCACCCTTCGCCAACCCAATCTAAGGTCTAAACAATCTGCTCTTCTCTCATATTATTATCACCTATACAGATCCTAACTCATGTACATGTCTTTGTAATTTCTTTTGTTATCTGCCCAATAGATCTCTACTGGCTACAACAGCAACATATTTTCTATTTTTAACGAATTGATAAACTGATTATAATCGATTTAAATAAAATATTGAAAATATTTAATAACAAATTAAATAATAAACAAACAAATAATCACCGCTTAATAATATGTATAAAAATAATATTTACAGTACATATTAACAAGTTATACATATATATTTCAAATATATACAATTTAATAAAAAAAAAACATTATTTCTTATGACCAAGTCTCTTCCTGGTAACGTCTATTTTTGATCATTTGTTCAATATATTCTGAATTTTCGTCTAAAACAAAAGTAAATGCTTCTTTCACAGCCTTCGGCATATTATTGGATGAGCCCGCAACTAATATAATAGCTTCTTCATTCAATATTAACTCCTTGAGGTAAGATTTTTGCTGCTTAATCAAATGTTGCACATACACTTTTTCTTCCTGGTCACGTGAAAACGCAACAAATACTTTCACCATCCGTGTTAACCAATTTTCGAATTCAGTTGAAAAATGAAAATCTTTGCTTTTATTTCGACAACCAAAAAATACAACCAACTTAGGATCGAGTGTTGAGTATTCCTTTAGAGCAATTAAGCGACTTTGTATAACACTGCGGAATGGTGCAATACCCGTACCAGGGCCAACCATTAAAATGGGTGTATGCTTGTTTTTTGGTAGGCTCATTGTACCCGATTTTATTGTACCTACAATTTTACTATCAACTGCCAGTGCTTTAAGCCAATTTGAGCATAAACCTAAACGTGGTGTAGATAAAATAGTTTTATATTCCACAATCGCTACTAATATGTCAAGTTTCTTCTCTTCTGGTATGGAAGCTATGGAAAAACTTCGTGTTTGTATTGTTCCAAAAAGTTCACATAATATTGGCAGTGTAAGTTTAGAGGTAGCATGTCTAAAGTCTTGTAAAACTTCTAATATGGTGCGACGTGGTCTATTTATATAACTAATAACACTATCAAGCCCTTCAGCAGTAGTGAATTCTGCCAGTTTTTCTTTTTCTAATTCATCCTCGCAATTCAGTGCGAGCAGTTCAAAAGCACGTGGCCTTGGTTTGGCAGTTAAGTCCCATACATACTTGGCTAACATACCTACACTTATAGGTTGTGCATAAATTTCTGGCAGTGGCATATCTTCATAAATAGTATTAAGCTCTATAATGGTGTTCGCATTAAAGTTAATATTGTGTTCCTTTATAAGCTCAAAAAAAGCGCTAACATTTGCATCCGAGTTGCAAGGTCTCAATTGTAAAACGTCGCCTGGCTGCCAATTCACATCCTTAGAGTATGTAAAACTAAGTAGACGTACATCTTGGAAATGATCTTCACTTGTGGTACGAAGATTAGTTGTTAGTGTAAAAATTTGTGACTCCTCTTCATTTGACCAACGAAGTATTTCTGCATTGACCAAATTTATTTCCGCAGGGTTCTCTAATATTTTAAGTTGCCATTTGCATATAGGATCGTTAATTTGTTTTCGTTTCAAAAAATGTAGTTTTTCTAGTTCCATCCACAAATTTGTTATCCACGGCAGTGAAACAGCACTTGGTCCATGATCATGTTGATCATCACACAAACCAATTGGTATTAAAGCTTTTGCTCCTAATTGTAATAAGCGTTTATTTAACTTTTTAGCGGCGAAGTTAAATTTGACGTAGCTAGAATCACCAAGTCCTAGTAAGGCAAATGTTAAACCTTGTAAAGATTCTGTAGGTAAACTTTTTCGCAAAAGGAATTTCCATGTTTTTTTCATGTTATCCGGCTCATCGCCATTTCCAGTGGTAGCTACAACAAATATAATTAGGGTTTCTTTGATCAATTGCTCGATTGGAAATTTATCAATAGGTAATACCGGTCCAGCGAAGTCGTAGCTTTTGGATTCACGCCAAATTTGTTCTGCTAAATCTTGTGCTGTGCCTGTTTGACTACCGTAGAGTACAACTAAACGCATTTTTACAAAATTTAAAAATATATTAAATAAAACGTGGAATTATATTGGTTTTAATAATTAAGTAATAGTTTGTAAAAATTAATGAAAGTAATAACTAAAGCCGCAGCGAATTTATATAAAATGTTATGGAATAATTGAAAGGGATAATGTAAACATAATCATATGCTTAGCAGGGATGCTATTTAAAATGTTGTAACCTTGCCATATTTTTAAAACACAATGTGTGTGTTATACCACATTCAGAATTTTCCATTTAGGCTCTTTTGCTCAATGCCTAATGAAGATTATTTACCATACAAATGAGCTTATAATTAATAAATTAACTCATTAAGGGGAAAAATGTCAATTGCCATCCTTGAACATAAATTTCCCACAAGGGAAATTTCCAAAACTTGAAATATATGTCATATGTTTCATATGTAAAATGTAAACAAACAACTGCAATGCTATAAACAAAGATACTGACGAGGGAACTTAATATCAGGTATCCATCAATATATTTTTAATATTTTTGAATTTATTGAATGGAGAAATTTAAAAAATTGAAGTTTGTTGTTCAATGTATATATTTTCTTCAAAATAATTTATGATATTTTATATTCATGCTCTATAATATGGTTGTGATTAAAATGTATAAAATATTTATAGTTTGAAATCAATTGTTGTATTTTGTAATTTTCAGACATCTCTTCAAAGTACACCATTAACCTCAACAATACCACAAGTTCTTTATAAATTACTATAATTATCGTCTTATTATGATCGTTCATATATCATGGTAAAATATAACTTGGAGACATATGTAAGTGCTATGTTCATACTATGGTCACAATTTGAATCCTGCAATTAACGATAATAGTACGATTAAAATTTAATGTTTACACTTTTCTAATTATAAAATCAATAAAATCAAGGCCGTGTGCGAGTTCGAGTAAATTGTTGGTAAATTGATAGAAAATAGTAAATTAATAGTAATAGTAAATTTTGTCGGTATGACAGCGAATGTTGGTATTTACCAGAATTTCGAGTGGGGTAAATTAGATAAGAATTAGGTAAATTAGGTGTTACCATTGTGAAAATTTTATAATATGTTTAATAAATAAATAAATAAATTTAAAAACTTTTAACCAAAAATAATAAATAAGTGCAATAAATAAATATATAAATATTTACATAAGTGCAGTGCATAATATCTCTAGAAAATTTAAATTAAATTTACCTCAAATTTAGGTGTTACCATTGTGAAAATTTTATAAGATGTTTAATAAATAAATAAATAAATTTTAAAACTTTTAACCAAAAATAATTAATAAGTGCATAAATAAATATTTACATAAGTGCAGTGCAAAATATCTCTAAAAAATTTCAATTTACTTTACCTAATTTACTCGGCCTTAGAGTAAAGCATTTTGTTTTTTGTTTCGCTTCTCATTAAATAAGTTTAAACATTTAAATGTTTAAATCGTTATGTTAGCTCGGACACATATATAGTAAATATAATATAAATAAATTTTATGTTCACTACAAATATATAATATTTTAAAGATTAATATTACCGTTCAGTATTTTCACAATCTGGCAGCGTCACAAACAACTGATTAATTCCCCTTCTGTTCATTTCTGTTAACAGCACGTGTATTCGCGTTTGTTTTGTTCGATTTGATTTCATATATGCACAAATTATAAATTTTTCAACTAAATTAAAATCAACAATGAAAATGAATAACAAAGAACATAAAGGTAAAACTAAAATCCATAATGTGCGATTTTATAATTTGACTCCGAGGGCAATACAAAATATGGCATACAATAATTTCTTAAAAAAGTTGGCGCTCTCACGGTTTGTAACGAATTTTTGAAATAAGTATTAAACTATTTGATTTTAACAATTCTTTTACAGGAACGATGGTTCTATAGAAATATGGGACATGCAATATATGCCTTTGTTAGAACGCACTATTCCTACAACGCCTGGTAATTCGGTTGAAGGAATGGTATGGGTTGGTGAACGTTTGTTTAGCGTTGGTCTTAGTGGAGAAATAGTTGAATGGGATTTGCAAAAGTTAGTTCCACGCCGCAAGCAATATGTTACAGGAAACGCTATTTGGTGTATTGATGTCAATGTAAAGGCTACTCAGCTAGCAGTGGGTACAGAGGAAGGTTATGTAAATATTTTCGATGTTGAGAACGATGAGATGGATTACAAAAATCTTTTTGATAAACAAGAAGGTCGAGTGCTTTGTTGCAAGTTTGATCATTCAGGAGAATATTTGGTAACTGGTTCAGTGTGTGCTATACGTATATGGAATGTAAGTAGTGGGCATGCTATACACAAGATGACTGTACGTTCTGATACGAGGGAAGTAATAGTCTGGTGTTTACGAGTACTTAAAGACTTCACAATTATATCTGGTGATTCAAGAGGCATAGTAACTGTATGGGATGGACGCACTGCAACTGAAATTGAAACGCATCAAATGCTAAAAGCTGATGTATTAACACTAACAACGAACGAAGATGAAACTATGTTAATGTGCAGTGGAATAGAACCAATTATACGTATCTATAGCAAGACGCTTATAAAACGTGATGAAATGGAATATCATCGTTGGGTGAAATTTTTGCAAAGAAGCGTACACGACCATGACGTTAAAGCGTTAATTTGTATGGATGAACGTATAATATCTGGTGGCATGGATGGATATTTAAGTATATCGTCAGCTGTAAAAACGAGTTCTACAATGGCTAAATATGGACCATTTTTACAGGTATTATATATTATTTTTACTTATTTTTGCAAATTAATTATCTTCCACATATTGTAGGGTTGTTGCTCCAGTATTGCACCAAAAAAACGTTTGCTGCTTTTGCGCTACACTGACTATCTAGAGGTTTGGTCACTTGGTAGTACTAATGGTGAATATACCACAACTGTGCATAGTAAAAGCGAAGATAAATTACAGCGTCAGTTGTTGAGAATCGATGAGTCGCCAAAGAAGAATTTTGCAATGAAAAGCAAAGATGAAGCGCGTATTATTTGTGCTACAATTTCACCTAATGCTAAGTGGATTTGTTATTCCACAATAACGGATACACGTTTGTTTAGATTTAAAGTCGATGAGAAGGGTGCAGATAAACTACATTTAATTGAAAATCTACCTGAACAATTTTGCGCTGCCTCACTGATACATTTCTCAACAGATTCGAAACGTTTATATTTAGTCAGTAGTGAAACACAGAGTATATTGGTGTTTGCTATTCTTAAAAATAATGCCGTAGAGTTGGAATTCATAACGCAAATAAATACGAAGAAGCACATAAAAGATAATATAAATTTGTTGGAAGTATCAGAAGACGACAAATACATTGTAGCTGCTGGATTGGATCACTCCATTGCTATTTGGTCCGAAAAAGAAAAGGGACATTATAAATATCAGTTCAATTTGCCAAAGTACATAGCTGCAACAACGGCTATTGCTTTGCATGCCGACTATCCATGTTTAGTAGCAACATTTTCAGATGGTAGGATTATCGAGTACAACATCGAAGAAATTCGTTTTACATGCTCTGAGCAAAACGATTTGCTGGATAGTGCAAGGACGCATTGTACTACAAAAATCTTATTAGATCGACGTTGTTCTGATTTATTCGTGTTACTTAATGAAGAAAATGTTTATGCATTGAAAAAATATTTAAATGATGAAATTGAACCTGAAATAGAACCTATCATCAAAAAACAAAGCAAAAAGCACAAAAAACAGAAGTCAGTTTCATTGGATCAAAAGACATCTGGATTACGTATGACATTTAGCAAGAATACTACGGTATGGAAATGAATTAATCTTAAAATTTTTATATTCTTATAATTTGCTTTCTTCCATATTTCAGCACTCTTTAAACTTGTCATGGCTGACGCATGAGGATTTGGTAGTTGTTGGTATGAATGCCATGTCACTGATTGATCAATTGCCTAGTGCATTTAAGCAGAAGAAATTCGGTAGTGCGTAGTTTGTAATTTATAATTTTTATGCCTAAACTTCACTGCAGATTTCATTAAAATTCATGCACTATGTAAGGTGGAGCCCAAAAGAAAAAATTGGAACTTATTTAAAATAGATGTTTAAAGTGAGAACATATATTGGCAATTATATGCGTCCGAGTGGTTAATCGTTTCCTGATGCACTGTCAGAAATTCATGATAAGTAAACTATTAGAAGTGGAGTTATTGCATCTGAAGTGAAGGTTATTTATCCCATTAGAGTTTACGAGTGGTATAAGGACTCTAAAAACTAGTGCGGACATGTATTATGATAATCGAATTAATCGAAATACGATATCGGCTCAGATTTTATAAATAATGCGGATAAATTTATCGCTCACCCGGAATCAGGAAAAAATAAATTGAAAATATGGGTGATCGAAATGGATATGGATGACTGCCAATCAAAAATAAAAATCGAATTTTAAGCGTCAACCACTCTCAACATTCACCTTATTTGGTTGTCTGTGATTTGACTTTTTTTTTGGAAAAATGCTTGTGACGTATAAAGGTCAGCATTTTATGGAAGTAAGAGCCATCCAGAAGTTCTTTAGAAACATACTGAAGAAATAACACTTTAAATACTAAGTTTTAAAATGTATAATTTTTTAACTATGAATCGTACTTTAATTGCCAATTGATTCTTACATAAATCTGATCTGGCATTTGGTGACATTAACGTTTTCGGAAAAATGCACGTAATACATAAAGGGAAGCATTTTGTGGATGTATGAAAAAGTTCTTGTGACGAAAGAAAACTTGGAACTTTGTGACTTTCTCCTTTTCGGAAAAATGCAAAAAACGCGTAAGAGTCAATTTTGTGACTTTAAAAGTCATTTAGAAGGCCTCTACCGACATCCTGAAGAACTATCAATTTAAACACTAATTTTTAAAAAGTTCTATTACTTTGAAAAGCACTTTATTCTTCCATAAGCAGTTGAATTCAGTTCATTGTTTGCAATCATTTATGGAATCTTCGATCATATCGTTGTGTTCTTGTCTTTTTATATAGATATAGGCATAGTTATATGATCTTTTATAATATGTAAATATAAAAGCAATAATTCTAACTTGAACTCAAATGGCAAAAAAAAAACTTGTAAAGTATATTAAAAAATTTTTATTGGTTTGTAAAAAATATTTAATAATTTTATTTTATAAATTGTTTTATATCACAATAAAAGGAGTAGAACTCTAATAGATCAACAATATAAAATTAGCTTCCAATTTTAGGTTCTTGTAATATATATACATTTATATGTTGTAATACGTATTTCATGAAAGTGAAGGCATGGTTTAAATAGTTAATAAAGTAATTTAAGATGTTTATTATAATTATATTTATTATAAAAAATAAAACTATATAATTTTATAATAATTTTTGTATAAAAAATATTTATTTAAAATTAAAGTTGCTAGATTTTAAATTGTATTTTGTATTTATTTATACAGCAACTCTATAATGCTTATTATTATTTGTCTATCGTTGATAGAGAGTATAAAAATTTTTATCGTTGATAGAGAGACAAAACCGAACTTGGGTATTGTGAATCAGTAGAAATTTTTCTATTAGTAGTAAATAAATTCGTCTATTATGTTTAAACAGTAGAAGTTTATCGATCAGATAAAATAATTGTTGTTGGAATGCTTAATGCAGTCTAATTAACATATAAATATTTAACAATATAATTTTTGTTTCTTAAATAGAGTAATAATTTACATAGACTGCTCTAAAATAGATGATCTAGTTGGCTGTGGTATATTCTCTAGAAAATCACGTCTTAGCTTTTTGATTCGTTTTCCAAACTACTGCAGTGTTTTTCAAGCAGAAGTAATGGCAATCCATAATACAATGTAATGGGTTCTTGGCAATCAAATCACTGATGGTTCTATTTCAATTATCTCGGATAGCCAAGCTGCCAGTTTAGCCACATCAATTATTACTCAAAATTGCCGAGATTTTCTCAATGACTTAGCTATGTGTGTCAGGGTTCAACTTATATGGATTCTAGGCCAAATGGACATCTCAGGCAACTGCAGGACAGACGACTTGCCAAGGCAGGTGTTCTTCTTCCTGACATTTAGTTCTCAGATATAGGTGTTCAACTTGCTACAGTTAAATTGGCAATTAAACAAAAATACTTGAGCATACCCAAGTAATACTGGACTGATAAACTCCAATGTCAAATATCTGAGTTGACTTGGTCTAATTTGGACAATAAATGCACTAGTAAACTACTTCAACTAAGACGGAACCTGCTCAGCACCACGATACCACGCAGTGGTCGTCAGCACAGACTAAGTCTACCCCATAATGACTTTTGTTGCGGATGAGGAAGTGGCCGCTAGGTAGGAGAAGATCTAAAATCTTTGGGCCCCTTTTATCACCGATTTGTGTGAACTGTAATGCTGTAATATTAGGCACTTAGCCAAATTTATAGAACTTCTAGTTTTTGGGGGAGTCGTTACCTTTTTCGGCGTTAGTTGTATACTGATATTGCAATTTATGTACGTATCAATCCTATTCCTGTGGTACCACAATGAGCCATTATTTGAGCTCACTTGGACTTTTTGGAAACAAGGTCGCCATTCCAACCTACCCACCTAGTAATAATTCATTTATATTTTAATTTGCTTACCCGCTACTTTCAAGTGTAATGAATTGTATATTGAAAATAAGGGCTGTTGTAACAATAAGGAAATAGATGGGATGTTCAATTCCATTTGGGTGCAGGTGATATTAATTTAGCATTTTTCGAAAAAAATAATTTATTAGTTATTCATTACTTCATCTCTCCAATATTTTAATAAATGAATATTTAATTTATTGTAATCACAATAAAAACGATTAGCATAAAGCATATCAAAGTCAGTTATTGGTCCGTCGACTCACAGAAACTGAATACGACATTCTATTCTTCTTATATGTTTTCATTGAAGTCAGACTTCTTGATTCATCTATGGAATAAAAGTCGGCGGGTTTTATTGAACGGTAAAACTGTGATAGTAATAGATGTTGACAGTTTGTCATAGACTTAAACGGGAGGTACATCAATGTGAGCAAAGTAGGATATAAAGCGTGTAAGTCAAACAAACAATCAATTAAAAGATATATAAAAAAATAGTAAGAATTTTTAAATGAATAAATAAATCATACAGATTTTGAAAAAGTAGAACTGTCACATATCATCTGGTGCACTGTATAGTTAAATTTTACTTACGTTCCTACCACCATTTTCTCGATTTAAACTTTACTACATCAATCTATATCGTTTCTTCTTCTCTTACACCCTACTTCTTCCACACCGTTTTAATGTTTCGTAAGATTTTAGTTTTTGTTTCCTGGAAGATTTCTCTAAGACTTCTTTACAATACATATTATAATAACAACGATGCATATATAGCACGATCTATTATGTTAGTATAAATATATTAAGTAAAAATTTCCTTAATTAATTCATTAAAATATTTCTAATATATTATATTTTAGGTGGATCATTTTTTGTTTATAAAGTATTTTGTTTTTTTAAAAAAAAGAAGAAAATAAATAGTTATTTCCATTAAACTGTATTATATATTATATACTGCATACTATATATATATATTATAGTATGAAATATTTGCATATTATTTTATATTTGAGTAGTATGACACATGAAATCAAAGATTTTAAATAGAGATTTACTAAATAATTATTCTGATAACATAATCGCACAATAGATCTCTTTGGTTCGGGTGCATTCATTGCCTACTATTTAATAATAATAATACAATTCTTTCTAAAATTTTTATTAATTTTATTAAAATAATAATAATAAAAATAATTTTTTCTTTTCTTATACAAAAAATAATATTTAAAATAAAATAAAAAAAAATAAATAAAAATAATATTTAAAAAATAATATATTTATTTAATATTAATTAATAATTATTAAGAGTAATCATATAATATCATTTTTAATGTATGCTCTCACGATTATTCACATTAATTTCACTACGGTATTAGTTATTATATTTTGATCCTGGTAACCCTAAAATGCTAAAAATGAAATGTTCAATATAATTATAATTCTCAGGTAAAATTTTATGGAATGTGTAATTTATATACAAAATTTTTACAAATCATATCATACGCGAGTTTTCCATGCTTGTCTCTCGGGGTCAGATACGTGCTCCTGGTAGCACACATGAAATACCCTGGGGAAAGTCCCCGGGCCGAAGATAGAAAGTATCGAGGCGTAAAAAGTACGTTGGTTCGTATTCGCCTATATTCCGGGAAAATTGCCACTGCACACTAATGATGAGAGCGCTTGCTCGAATTAGTGCTTGGTGTTTTCGGAAATGTGCCAGAGTTATAAGATATAGACACATCTGCTTGATTACGCGCCTTCATAAAGGAAGGTTGTTAAGTCGTGTCATGCACAGAATGGGGCTTACACTGGGAAATTCGGCAGTTTTTTTTTCTATTATTCCTTGGACGATAATATTATTATAAATATTTTTAATAAATAATTACAACAGTAAAAATCAGTGTTATATTAAATTATAAAACTCATTAAGTGCAAGACAAATTATATAGACCAGTTAAATAAGTCAGCCTCCTCCAAAGTAGGTCCATTTTTTTTTTATTGAATGCATTTCTTTCTAGAAGTCTTATCAGATTTAGTTAACTTATGCGATAGCCGGTTGCGTGTCTTCTGGAAATGGTTAAGTATTCTAGGTATGGTTTCCATTTTTCGATATAGTTCGTTCAGATCGTTTTCAGAACAGTCGAAAGCTGCTAACTATAATTGAAAAAATGAAAGTAAGGTTTATAGGGTATATAGGTACGTTCATTTTAATTATTCTCTAAAAACAGATTATTCTTTTGCTTTGATCTACTTACGACATTATATTTAATTTTGTGTAATGATCACCGAATGATTTGGTCATAGAGTAATATCGGTTTCATGTCCAACTTGTAAATGTAATAGACTATTATAGGTTTTAAATTATATTTTTTGAATTCTTTCTTTTATATAGGTATAAATTGCTGTGAGCCTTTTTTATGTTTCCTGTTCATATTATTATTTTATTAATTTTTCTTATCTAGAACTATATCGAGATAAATTTCTGAAAAGAAAACTTTTAATATTTGTGCATTTATGCCCATGGACTGTAAAGAGTACGGCTAGTGTTTCTTGATTATATAGTACAGTAGTATCATTTCCATTTTAATGTGTGCAACTCAGTATTTAGTTGAAGTAATAATGAAACAATTCTACTTCTAGCAGAAGTAGCAGTTTTTGAACAGCTAAATTTTATTTAGCAGTCTAATAATAACTCCTTCTGTGTCATTAATAGAATAAGTCATCTATTTTTTTTTAATTAATTATGGACTTTAGTAAATGATAATTTTTTACTATAATTATAATCAATATATTATCAATAAAGAAGTTAAAGTTAAGTGACATCCAGCTTCATATCTTTGTCAATTATAACCGGAACTGTCATTCTTCAATGTAATATAATTATTGCGAACTTAGGAAATTTCAGCTTTCTTAGCTAATTGAAATGGATTTGTTGTTCGCCTTCCCACTTACCTGCTTCGATAGTGAATATTAACTTATAGTTTTTAGTAATAGATTCCTGTTCAAAATGATTTAAGCAGAGAATTGATGATGGTTATCTTGTCATCTATTCAAGTGCTCTTTTGATTCTTTTTAAAAAAAATATACTCAGTTAAAGAACTAAAATGTACTAGAGTTGTTTTATAAGAATGAAGAGCTATCAAAAACCGGCCTTATAAAAATCTGATATGGTTTTATGTAGGGTCTTGCAGACTCCATACTATTCACATTAAAGTTAACTAGGTGTTTACATGGACTAGAATTTAGTAAGATGTTTATGTTCGAATCTAGAATAGTAATATTTTCAAATTTTATTTGTAAAGAAAAATTTTTATGAGATGATCAAAAAGTGTGGGTCTGTTTAAAAATTCTATAGGGTTACAAGCTTAAAATAAATTATATGACTTATTTAAGGTGAGTAGTTACTTACCCATTTGGGTGTCTTAATAAAGTGTTCTTCAGTTACTAAAAACTATATTTGTTCTAGCTCAATTGTATTTTTTTGAGATTGCTTTTAAATATTTTATTTAAATTAGAAAAAAAAAAATATGCATTAAACAATACATATATAACTCGTCATGTCCCACTTTTTATTATAAATTTTCCATATCCGAATTAATTCAGTAGCATTCAGCTTTGTTTAGCAAATTGACGAACCATTCATTACCATTTAGTGTCATTTATCAAAGTCTGCTTCGATGGGAGCACATCCTTTGGGTTTCGTACTCTTAACGATGCCATCTATTTGCTCCATTGCTGTGCCTACAAGTTCCGTACATTATTCTAATCAAAAGTAAAACGTCTGATTTCAGGAATGTGTTGTGCAAATATGAAAGCACAATGCAAATAGTGAGACAAATGCAGTAGTAGACGGGCACTTGTAGTCATGCTGAAGCTTTGTGCCTTATGTAGTACTTAAGGCGATACAATACTAAACTATGTTTTAAGTACGAGCGAATACTTTTGTTGTGTTATTTTTTGGTTTTACACTGTCTAGCCCAAAGTCTAGACAAGTGCACACCACGAACAATACAAGTTGTTCCGCACGCTGCATGCAATGTACTCGCATGTATCCCATCCAATCCAATCCTGCCTGTGAACGTTCAAAAAGCCTGTGAATGTTTCATTTTTGTGTATCTTTTCTTATTTTTATTTCATATACTATTTTCTTTTTTTTTGTTTTTTTTTTGTAGCATAAATTTGCAACATAAAATCCTGCTTCCTCATCGATGTTTTCAATGTGATTGTACGTCTGTGGGTGCTGATTTTTCCCATCGGGCGTTGATGAATTTTGTTGATGCTCACGTTGGTATTTCCAATTTGCATTGTTGCTGTAATCACCGGTCCACTTAATTGGTATTGTTGAGTATATTTTCCTGTATTTGGGCCATCAAAAAATTTTGGAACGAAGTACCTTATCAATTGATTTATGTTGAAATATGGTATGAGTACTACAACAATGGTATGAAGACAATGTAGCTAATATTGATTTAGTTTACTTTTCGAGTTTATAATTATTTATATTGTGTGTTGTTTATATATGTAAATATATTTATTTATATAAATATTTACGAATTTAATTAAAGCATGGCCAAATGGTAAAAATAAAAAGTACATTTAAATTTTTTTTTTGCAATGCATAGCTATATTATCTTCCGGATATAGCCAAGTTTATAGAATTGGCAGGTTGGTTTCTCTTTACCCAACGAGGGAGTCGTGTCTTTACGCGTTGGTTGTACGCTGATTTCTAGTGTAGTACAAACGCTAATCCTGTGGTACCACAATGGACCGTTATTTGAGCTTAAGTCGGTTTTGGGCACAAGTCGCCACTTCAACCTATCCTAACCTATCTATAACATCAGTATATATTCGTTTTCTAAATACCATAGGGTACCGGTAATTTGCCAAAAATATAAAACAAAATCATTACAGTACCGAATCCAACGGCGCATTAGGTGCTTACTAGTAACGTTTTCAGATTAAAATGAAAAGCCTTTATACCAGCGTAATGTGAATATCCAGAATTCATCTACATATTTTTATTACCTTTTTTATTTCTCTTTTATTCTACCTGGTTACTGCATTATATATAATTTTATAAGTTCAATACAAATTGTCGAGAAAAAATAATGAAATTTTGTCTTTCATTTTGGCTTCTCTAACAGCAGCATATAACATATGTAGTCACTTTGTTTGGAATGACGATGACACCATGAAACATTACCTATACTTTTGTTTAACCCTCTCAAGACTCATACTTAAAGTACTCGAGTTAGACATTGTGAAGAGCTCAAAAATATCAACACCTCTTTCAAACATTCCTCGTTTTCTCAAAGAAGCTGAATTTATATAAATCTGTTAACTTCATCAGGGCTGCTTGAGAGATAAAATGAGCTAATTGTTTGAGCAAATTTCATATACAAGTATTGTAGATTTGAGTTGTGTGTTTTAGTGCATTGTAAAGTAAACATAGCTATCCACCTTTTTTCTATCGGATAGAAAATCGCAGCTTCCATTTATACTGACCTATACTTCACTTATAATACTTAGAGTCTGTCGACAAAAAAATCATTAAAAATAATAACTAATGATTTATGTTAGTGTTTGAGTTATACTAACAAAATAGCTATCAGTTTTAAAGACTTTGTGTTGAAATTCAAATGGTCCTACTTATATGCAGTGGTTAGAAAGTAGAATTTTTCGATGAATAGTTAATTTACTAATACGAGGCTTTTCCTTATATATTACTTATACGACATATGTTTATGTTGCATGGAAGTTCTTTAATGTTCTTAAGCATTTTTTGCTCCTATTGCCATACCTAAATATTGGTTATATGTTAGCTTAGATTATTGAGGTAGTCGGTTTAGTTCATCAGCTCTAATACGTCGTTGCAAGTTCCTTCTTATGCCATATCTTAACATACGAACTTAGTAAATCAAGTTAAATCACTAACTGTAGAAAAAATAAAATCAGTTCAAAGCAGAAAATTTTTATTAATTAAAAAAAATGTGATCAAACAATAATAATTAAAAAAATTTAATATTGACTCGCCCCAGCTAGAATTTGAACTCGGGTTGTCGGCGTTGAAGTGTTTTATTTTGATTTTTTCGGTTTAAAAAAAATAAATATCGTATATAAAAATATTATTTTTCATTTTAGAAAGGTAGTAATTAGGAAGGTAGTAATTTAAACATAGTGCACAGTAATTTAAAAAAATAAAAATAAATATTATTTAAAAATTTTTTTAATATTAATTTTAATAATCGAAGTGGAGCCATTGGCAACTCAACCGCATTTCACACATAAAAACTCTTGATTAAATTTGGAAATTAATTAATTAGTTTCTTAATTAAGTAAGTTATTTCGTTTTTATATAAATTTTTATATTAATTAAAATTTTATTTTAAACGAAATATATTTATATAAATAGTAAAAATTAAAAAAAAAAATAAAAATTTAGAAATGAAAAAATATACATATATTTTTTCGGCTAAGAAAAAAAGAATAAGATACCTATCATCTTATTCTATTTTATATTCATAAGTAATACTGAATGTTCTTTTACAGATTGTGTTTATATAATAAATAAAAAAAAATATTTATATAAAATATACAAATATTCTTAACTAAAATATGCGCTCTTAACAAGCATATTTTTTATAGTTATTTGAATGCATGGAAAATGCTTTTGACAACTTAAAATATATGCTGTTTACAAGCATTTTTACGAACAGTTACGAACAATTACGAACAATTACGAACAGTTACGAACAGTTACGAACAGTTTTATATACAAAACACTTTACACCATAGGGTGGTGAGAAGCACTAGGTACTTGAGCTTTGAAATTTGTCAAGATGTGTCCAGAATACCAAAAAGCTTTCTGCTTTATAAAAATTAAACATTTTATTAAAGAGTTTGACAAATCTGTCAAGTGCACAGAATAGGTCCGTTAATCTATAATTATTTTTTTTCATAATAATTAATTTGTAATATCGCTTCATCATTTAACGTCGATTTTTTCATTATAGAAATTGATCTCCCCCGTTCTATGGACAATGTAATCAACTGATTGTAATTGAGATCACATTCTTGCGTCGGGTTCTTTGTGATACCACTGCCACTAATTATTTAGTGGTTTGATTCCAATTTTAAATTAAATCAGGGTAGCTACATAAAAAGTGTTCCAATATTTTTTCTATTTCTTTATCCCTACAACTTCTATGGTACTCAGGAGACGTACTTGTAACCTAAGATCATGTCTGCCAAAGAGCTAGTCGTTCGTATATTTAGGTACTTCGATCTACTCTTAACTTACATCAGAGTGGCTATAGAAGATGTCTCGTCCCTACAATGTTTACACTTCTTATAAGAAGGTGCTCGGAGTCTAAGAGCATGCAAGTCAATGAATAACCAATGAGCGGACCCTTAGTTGGTTTATATAATTATTATTTTCACGTATTGCGCCTATGCATTATTAAGTATTGCTAGATAAATTTTAATATTTCTGCTCGAAAGTTAGGTATTTTCTGGCATAAATGTCATACAACGTTTAAGTTTACGGGAGTTTTTTGTATACACATCGATTTTAAATTGCTTCTTTGCTAAAAAATAATATTAAATAATGAACATTTTCGTGCGGAATTATGAGTCTTCCACCCTATAGCCCAGTTTTGGGACCGTATGACTTCTTGTTTTGATTAGTGTTTTTTTTACGCCCGAACAGACCGTTGAGAGATTCAAAATCCCTTCTTTTAGAGATCCCAACTTCAGAGTGGCAAAACTGTTTAGAAAATTGGTTCAATCGAATGCGAAAATGTATAGATCATCAAGGAGAATACTTTTCATTGCTAGGCGAAAGACTTCTAAGGCAGCCCTCGTACACTGTGTGTACTTTTTGATGGTCTTTTATTTAATCCAGAAAAAACTTACATGCATACACCTGATATAAAGTTCTCAATATATATTTTGCAAATTTAAAGTTTCCTACAAAGAAAGTCTTATGTTTTTCGTGTGACTAGATTAAGATGGTTTTATCATCTGCGCGGACGGTATTAGAAGTCGATTAAGTTTAATCTTCATTTTTATTGCTTCATAACTTTTTGAAAGTTTTGTCAAAAACTTAGTATTTATTGTTATCTTCTCTTGTTTTTATTAATTGTTATTGCTTCTGATGTTGTCAGTGGCATTCACTTTGCGAAGTCAATTGCAATTCATTTGATTCCATTGCACAAAGGACACCGCCTTCCACTAATGGGAAGTAGTGTCAATTTAATTATGTACATAGTTCCTTCATTTCCGCTGTGAGGACTCGTTCCTACACAAAGCAACCGCAGTGTGGCAACTTTGTTGTATAAAAAAGTTACAAAGCGACACCAATCAAAGTTTCTTAAATCAGCCACAATCGTCATTACAAGTTTCCGTTTCCGCTTGCCATTACACCGAACAAAATCGTAAAATCGTAAAATGGTAAAATCGTAAAATGGTAAAATGGCAAAATAACAAACTTTTAGTTTTTAGTTTTTATGTTGGCATTCAATCAAAACTGTCAAGGTCTCATTGCGTTTTGCATTGCAATGCGTTTGTGTCTGCACTCGAAGTGAAAAATGAATCCCAATTCGAGAAGCGTCAAATGCAGTTCCAGCCAGCGTGCAAACACAGCACAGCGAGGAGCATTTGTACCAGTCAAGAGCAGCCGAAATCATTAAACTTTTTAAACTCCAGGCGACGCCGTCTATGTTGGCGGCTCAAAACTTATGCAAAACTCAAAACTATGCGACCACGACGAGACAAATTCACTTTGCACTGAAACTGAAAAGCAGAAAGTTTGAAAAGAATTTCTGTGAATTTCACCAATGCAATTCAGGACTCCTAGGTTTGCTCCTGCCTTCATTTAATTCATTATTTTGTGATTTCTTCGGTTTGATTGTGCTGGGTGCCTTCCAACTGTTTTTTAATAGCAAAACTTTTTAGGTTCGACTTTGTGGTGCTTCGGAGAGATTTTCGCCAGCAAATCGACATTTAATTAGTTTTGAAATTAGTGTTAAGCCATTTGAGGGGCATTCTTTAAATTGTTTAGTTGGAGTGGAATTCTCAAATCTTGTGGATTAGCTCAGTATTAAGATTTTTAATCGCGTTAATTAATATTTTAAGTTGTTTTGTTTAATGAATGAGAATTGTTTGCAATTTGCGCGAAATGAATAGAAAACCCAAAACTTTTGCTTTGAAACCTGAAACCTGAGAAGATACTCGGCTTATAAATTGCAAGTAGTTTACATTTGTAGTGAAATTAATTGTAAACAGTGCAACGTATTCCCTTCTCTTTGTACTTGAGTCGGAGAAAAGAAACTTTTGTCTTCCTTTGGGAATAATTTTGTAGTTTAGGTTTTCTGTTTTTCTGTTTCTCATAGAAAAGTTTTAATTGAAAGACCAAAATTTGTATCCTACTACAACGGAAATTCAATTCATAGAATAAGAGTTACTTTGATAAAAACTATTTTAATTACTATAAAAGTAATTGAAGCAATGAGAAATACAAAAATAATAGTAATAAATAAGCCATTATGTTCTAAATTGTTCTTTTTAATGAAATTATGCTTATATCGATATATTCTAAAACTTAAAATCAATTATCGATGAATTCATTGTTTAACCTCAAAAGGAGTTAAGTTGAAAGAAGTATTTCTGAACACTGTGGGACCTTTGAGTTGACCAAATTTGGAGCAACTATCTATTACATGTACACTACGAGCAGAAAATTTTACAGTGACCCTTAATTAGCATGAGGAACACTCACATCTATAAATTGTCCTCCCTACAATCATTAAAGAATTAAGCAACTGATTGGTCTTGATTGTTCATACATCAGACCTTCTTAGACAATTGCTGTATTCATAAGATACGATTAAACAAGTAGGCTATAAACTTAATAAAGGGATACCTTTCAACGATTGCTGCTGATCTCTGTTAGTCAGAGGAAATCATCAAAATAATCCTAAAGTAGCATGAAGAACGCTCATATCTATAAATTGTCTTCCCAAAAAATAATATAAGAATTAAGCACCTGATTGGGCTTGATCGTTCATACATTGGACTGTCTAATACAATTGCTGTATTCATAAGATACGATTAAATAAATAGGCACGTCGACTGAATAGTAACACCTTTCAACGATTGCTGCTGATCTCTGGTAGTTAGAGAAAGCCATCAAAATATTGCTCACCTGTACTGTTATTGTCTGGTAAAAGCTATAAGACTTACTTAAGCATTAAAGAAAATGTATATACGAGAGTCACTATTTATATTTTAAGCCTAATAATAAAAAATACTAACTTGTCTTTGAAAATTGCTTTATTGTTTTTCGAAGTATTCTCCTTTATAATAAATACACTTTGGCATGCATTTCAATCTTTTACCAAAGCATTTTTTCCAATCTTCTTTAGACTACTCCAAAACATTGATTTTAAATGCAACAACGGCTTCTGCTTCTGCCGCCGACAAAAGTTGTTATCCACACAATTTATACTTGCCGTTCGGGAACAAGAAGTTATTGGGTGCCAAATTAGGACTGTACGGCGGATGACCCATTAAATCGGTTTTTTAAATGTTCAAATAGTCAGTTGTTAAACGAAATGTGTGAGCACTCAGATTGTTTTGATGGAGATGGAGAGTGACTCGACGGCGCTTGTTTGTTTTCCTTATTTTACTGAAGACTTCCGGTAAAAAAATGATTGTATACCATTCGGAATTGATCGTTTTACTCGTACGTTCCTGTCATGGTATAATTGCCACATCACCAGTTTTTCTGAAGAAACAAGTGAGTATTTGTTTCGAAGTGCTTAGAGCGTGAACAACTTTTGTTGGATTTGTTTCATCTTGAAACACCCATACAGTCGACTGATGTTTACGTTCCTGCGTATATGCGTATGCATATACGTGTATCCATGATTCGTCATCTGTTACAGTCTATTACAGTCTTTTGAAGCGTCGCCATTGTATTTCTTGAGCATTTGTGTGCACCAGTCGACAAGAACATATTCTTGTCAAATTATGGGGGATCCAACGAGAACAAACCTTTTTCGTGGTTAAATGGTTGTGCAATATATATATGTTAGTCGAACTAATGTTTAGGGTTTCCTCAATCTCAAAGTATTTTGCATGACGATCTTGCATTATTAGTTTTTGCATTAATGATTTTGGACAACCATCACGAGTATGAATTGCGTCAGTGAGCGAACTGCAGTCACTATTAAAATTATTGTACCAGTTAATGAACATTGGCTCTGAGCTTCAAATTTGGCAGGGCATGAGCTTGACGTTTGGTACTTGCTTTTCCAAAAAATTATTTTCAAATAATTGTATATAAGAAATAATTCCAAGACCACTGATGATGGATATTTGACAATATTGGAAATAGCTAAAAATTCAATTAATGAAAAATAATAAAAAAATTTGTTGTTGTATTTCACTATTGTTCAAAACCTCTGTAATAAATTATGTAGTGAAATATGGAATTAATTATTTTTTCACTAGTTTTAGAAATCACGCGCCGGATTTTATAAATTAAATGGAGCGTTTAAATAAAAGAAACCCTTAAATATAAACTAAACTCCTAACTTTTTCGTTTTTACATGTTGTAAATTAGACTGGCCATAAGTTGTATGGGAAAAAATTTTTTTTTGATTTTTATATGTTTCTGCTTGTTAAAATATTCCTTTTGATGATAAATGAAGGAAAATAAAATTTCAGATCGATCGCATTGTGCCAACCCGTGCCGAGTTGAGCTCAAAGTTGTAAAAGTACCTCAATATAGAAAAAGTCATCAAAATTACTACTTTGCTCGAAAAATATATTACTAACAGTCTTATTTCAGGAATATTTTTGACTAATTTACATTATTTATATGTTTTCACCTAATTATATTCTATTTTGTTTGTTTTACTGTTCTAGTTTTTAAAATTTTTCATGTTTTCGGCTTAGTAGTGACGATTTAGTATGAGATGGATACATGTGTCGATAATATTCAACAACTTGCAATAAATACTGTTTGTCTTTTTCGTCATATGTTAAGGCTCAGTTGAAGTCAGTGATTAACTTAACAGCTCTTTCTGCTGGATCGTTTACACCTGTCAGATTTTTACAAATTTGCAGGCCAGAAGAATAATCATCTCGTTCACCCCATGATGACGGATCGTACTTTAAAAAATCGGAGCTAATTTCCAATCGAAGAAAAAACCGTTTCGTCTTACAAGTAACAAAATAGCTGAGATCCTTATCTTCGAGCTTCATTATGTCTTCGATTGTCGTTTCGAATTTTTTTGAAAATGGAATATCGTCATCCTTAGTTTTTTCCAAAGCCATAACCATCTTTCCTTTAGTATCCAGTGGAACTTCAGAGTCGAAAAATACTGAGCCAAATGCTTCTTCTGACAAATACCACAAGTGATTTTTGAGTTTTTCTAATAAAACCGCTGAAATTCGTTTATCAAAATACTGGATTGCATCTTTAATTAGTTGTAAATCCCTACGTGGCGCTTCAATTGCGTGCTGGCATGTAAAATAATACTGTACGTAATAGCGAGTTAGAAAAATACAAATATTGCGTATGGCGTTTAATTCTTTTGCCGTCAGCTTGAATTCATCTCGAAAGAGAAACATTTTATAAACATAAATTCCTTTTGCCATAAATCTGGCATGTGAAGTTGCTCCACTGTTTGAAATTTGGATCATCTCCACCAATGAAAAGAAGAGAAAGCTGTAATAATTCTTTATAATCTAGTCGAGTATGATGAGATTTCAAGTTTGAAAGGCAAAACTTTTTGTGCATTTCGATGTCACTTATGCTTATCACGTTTTGCAAAATTTCATCTCGAATTCCACTTTTGAAGTTTTTAGTATCGATATCTCTCCATTTCCGAGCAAAACGCTCAAAAATTGAAATTTCTGGAGCCGATGAGGTACCAAAATTCAGTTCAAAAACAGCTTTTAGAAATATTTCGCTGATATGATGGCGGCATGGCAGAAAAAGTAATTCACGCCCCAATTTCTGCTCGAGCAAAAAGGCGGCACCCTTGTGAATACCAGTATTAGAACTTGTTGTATCAAAGCAAATAAATTCAACTAAGTTGTCTAATTTCCAAGTAATTAAAAATCGATGAATTGCATGTGCGATTTTGTTGCCAGTGCTGTTATCTAGTTTCGGAATACCAAGTATTTTTTCGGTTTTTTCTCCTGTGACGACAAGAGCAAGTCGAGCAACCTTTTCTTTACCCTTCATTTCTGGTAGAAGTTTTCCATCCCAATGAAATACAAAAACTTGAGGGATCTGCAATTAAATATCTTAAATAAAACTTAAAAAGTAAAAACTTTGATAATTTACATCGAAATTCTTCAACATATCATGCGCTTTTCTGCGTCGGTATTCTTTTCTCATCAGGTGAACAGTTGTACGATTCAGAACAAGATCTTCTACGCGATGACCTAAAGCAGCTGCTGTTGCACTTATGAAATGAATCGCATCTCTGGTAGAAATTTTAGATTTATCCATGCAAGCAAGCATTCTATCATCAATGAAATGCATTTTTCCTCGTAAATTACTATTTGGTATTCCAATTGAAATATTTTCTTCTATTGCTACTTCCGAGGACGATGGATATTCCATAAAATCTTCACTATTATCGCTATGCTCAATATCGACTCTAGAATCTGTCGCTGCTATTCGAAAAATATATTTTCATGTATGATTATTAAAAACAAATAAAGAAACGTCAATCATTGATTCTTATATGTTATTACCTGGAACGCTTGTATATAAATCTTCCATATATTGCTGTTTACGTTTATCAACTTTCTCCAATAGTTCTAACTCGCGCTTTTCTTTTTGAAATAATTTTTTATCAATGCCTGCTATGCTTCCTGGTCGGCCTTTCTTTCTTTGTTGAATCAAGAAAGCTTTATCTTCTTGTATATTCATTGTTTTAACATCTATATCTTCTTGGAATATCTTCTTGAATATTCATTGTTTTAACAGCAGTAGGTGGTGCGATATCGAATATAAAATGTTCTATCTTTTCACGGAAGTTTTTTCTCATTGTCAATTTGACTGTCAATAAACAACTATAACAGCAATGTTACTACTCAGCTTTCGTAATACGAAATTCATGTGTGTTGCAATTTTTACTTCGTATCAAAAATTATGTAGGAAATATAAGCAGACGTAAGTGAATTCAATATCATAACGTAAAAACATTTAAATAATGTAAATTAGTCAAAAATATTCCTGAAATAAAACTGTTAGTAATATATTTTACGAGCAAAGTAGTAATTTTGATGACTTTTTCTATATTGAGGTACTTTTACAACTTTGAGCTCAACTCGGCAAGGGTTGGCACAATGCGATCGATCTGAAATTTTATTTTCCTTCATTTATCATCAAAAGGAATATTTTAACAAGCAGAAACATATGAAAATCAAAAAAAAATTTTTTGCGGCCACTCTATTGTAAATAGAGTTTATGTATTATAACTAAAGTAATATTGCAAAAACCACTTTAAATTCCTAAAAGCAAATATCGCAAGCAAATGTTTCCATTGCATCTACACATCTATTGCCATTCAAAGTTGCTCAGTTGTTGAGCACAACATGACGTATGAGTAACATTTGAATATGAAATTCTGTTTAATTAAAGAAATCCACAAACTGAAAGAGCAAAAAAAGTAAAATGACTTTTAATGACTTTCAATGATGCTTTATTAGCATTTAATGCCATTTAACACCGCTCAGAAATGCTGCGCAGCCAGAATCCTCAGAATCGTCAGGACATAAGGACGAAGGACCAAGCATCACATTGTGTTGGCATTGTTATGTAAATTCGAATTTCAACAAAGAACTGCTGCCAGTCACAACAGTTGCTTGTGTGGATTTTGATTAAATAATAGAACTGCAAGAGTGCATAGCGTGCAGACAATGTACATTAGAGAAGTCAACAGCAATGCATTCAACTCCGAGCAAATGCAAGACCAGAGGTGTTTGCCGTTGCAATGTGATACTGCAACAGTTGCAAGCCACAATTGAGGCTATTGAACTGCACTCAATTTGAAGGGCAATTGTAGGAGAAACTGTGTAGGACAAATGTGAGTCAAATAATAATAAAAGTGTAAATTTACAACAGAAATTGATAAGAGTACGCGAAGGTTATTAATTATAAATTTTCGCTTTGTCAAATGCATTTCAAATGCAAGGATTTTATTTCCGTCGTCCCACACGAAACCGATAGCTGAGTTCATTCATTGCACTCTTCATGTCCGCATTGCACTTGTGTCTTAAGTTAGTGGTTTCGTTTACGTTCATTGTACATTTTGTCCTTCTGCTTGATTTTAAAGGACGAATGTGCAATAACCATTGCACAGTCATATACCCGGTGTGCTATATTGCAGGCTTCACTATCTTAATGCCTTTGCATGCAATGCACTGCATACAGCTGCCTTGTGCTTCACTCTTCTAAGCTTCTAAGTTTAAAGCAAATGCAATTTCAATGCACTCCTCTTCTTGTGATTTCAGTCAACGAAACGCTTTATTCCCTTTATTCCTGAAATTTATAGTCGACATTGTATGGTCCTTGCATAGAATCGAGTGCATGAACTCGCTATTGCCGTGCTTAGCAATCTTTTGTGCCATAAGTGCTAACGTCAGTAAGTTTTAGTTTCAAAATTTATATTTCACGAGTTCGTTTCTGGATTTTCAAACTCCTCCTTCTTTTATTGTCTATTCAGGATTTTTTTATTCCTATGTTGGTTTTATTTTCCTTGTTTCAATTTTGAAGGTGAACTTTGCGTTTGCTTTTTGAAATGATTTTTAAATTATATTCATAAGATATAAAATTAGAAGGAGAATTGCTATGCTTTTAAATCTATTTAAGTTAATTGAGTAATTCACACAATTAGTAATTATGAGAAGTATTTTAATGGAAGGATGAAGTTGAAAAAATATCACTTAAGGAAACTGTTCAGTTCATGAAAGAATAATACAAAAGCTTATGAGATACGAGTGGAAATATTTAAAGCATATTGTGTTCACATCATGAATACACTCTACAATAGCTGGTTGTAGTGGTTACAGTATCTGTGGTCTATAGATATTCTTCCGCCGCCCATAATTAGCGATTATTCGACGTTTTACTGCTATATTTTTCGCAGTATTTTTCCATTCTTTGAATTTAGGTAATTTAACAAATGATTCATCACTATCGATTAACAGTCTGATAAACCGGTAAAAAGTTACCTAAACAGATGAAAATAAAAAATAAATCGATCCCGTTGAATGGTAGTTAAACAGATCTTTCGTTTTTACAGATAAATAGTCTGACGAACTGTTAAAATAGTACCTAAAGAGATAAAAAGAAATACTATATTTATTCCATTGGATGGTAATCTAACAGATCTTTCGTTTAAGAGATCTTTCATCTGTAAGAGATGAATAGTCTGACGAACTGTTAAAAAGGTGTATAAAGAATAAAAAGAATAACTAAAACCAACCCGTTAGATGGTAATCTAAGAAATCTTTCGTTCTTACCGATGAATAATCTGAAAAAAAGCTAAAAAGTACCTAAACAGGTAGTTTAACAGATCTTTCGTTCTTATCGTGAATAGTAGAATAAAAAGATTAACTAAATCCATCCCGTTGGATGGTAATTTAAAAGATCTTTCGTTCTTATCGATGAATAGTCCTTCAAACTGTCAAAAAAGTTCTTCCATAAAATTCTATTTTTGGTTTTTTTGAAGCCAAAACCAGATAAATACAGATAAAACGTTCAACTTTTTCTTTCTCTGTATATTTATAAAACTTTTACAGTAAGTATTGAAAAGAATACACTGTTATTCTGCGAGGGTTCTTACACACCAGGATAAGACAGAACTGCAATAAGCCCTACAGTATGCCGTTTTAAGTTTTCTAATCTGCTTGCGGTCCGTTTTTAATGAGTTTTCTAGATCCAGGCTTACTGTTAAGTAATATATGACCTAAATGTCGTCCATTTATTTTTTCCAAACTAAAGAAAATAAAGTTTAGTAGTTCTCTTAACGATTTTCAGGAGAACGTTTTTTGTTCTTTTTGTTTTTTGTACTCCTAGAGATACATCCAGAAAAGCACTAAGGTGGGCCAATTCATGTGCTTTTTCATTTTCTTTAGTGTGAATATATCCGAGAATCCAGATAACTCGATTAATATCAGTTAGTCGCCTAAGCTCGCAAATTTCTGCTATGCATTCTTTAACAAGCTTGACTTGATTAGATTCCATACAATATTTATAATAAAATAAGATACTAAATAAAAAGGTGATATTAATAATATTAATAACAATTAAGATATATAAAAAGTTTCAGTTTGGAATTTTAGAAACCACTTCGAGATGATTATTAGCGAGAGTGTAATTTCTTTACATTTGATTGGGTACTCATTAAATATTTGCACTGGCTTAAGATTACACCAAAATCTGTAGAGAATATTGCACCTCTTGTTTCGATGCCTATGCATGAAGTTTTGGATCAGATTTTATTTAGTGGTTTAAAATTGAAGACAAATATTCACGTACTATGCTTTTTTCTTGCTGTAGATGGAAAGCATCGAAAGCCACAGTGTGAGAGTTGATCCCACTAAAAACACATCTTCTTTGTATAGATATATAGAGAACAGAACTCAAAGGTTCAGCGCTTGACACCCCATTGCAGTAGTAAAGAACTGAAAGAAAAGTTGATAGGTTTAGATAGTCATTTATATTTAGTTAAATATTTATTAATATTTAAATTTATTAAAACCTAATAAGCAATGGCGAAATAATTTCCATAAAAGAATTGGGGTTGGTGAAAACTTGCAGAAGAACTATTTAATTTACTTCACTTAAATGCTGTAAATAGAGAGAAATAGAGAGAGAACTATAAATCCGAGTTGTCTACTGAGCCCATAGTAGTTGCACCTATTAGCAATGCTGATTCATCGTCTGATCTACAGCCTGATATTGTTGTTGTTTGCTACAATGGTGTCAAAATAGATGTAATCGTTGACAGATACAAAAGTATAGTCGCTGACCTCTTGCTCGACTATCAAGCGATACACTTTTCTACCACTAGTCGACGTATGCTTCGAGGTAAGATTGAGATAGGTGCAAACTCTACGTTTGTGGTAATAGCGACCGCGATTACAGAGCGGAATATATGACGGGTGGGCATACTCTCTCTCAAAAAAGAAGGCTAGGTGGTGTGGGGGCCTGTGACTCATAGTTTCAAGCAGCATTGTTGGGAGGTGGTCTGCTTGTAAGATGTGCAAGTGCTTGGAAGATGGGAGCATTTCGATCGCATCTGTGTCCGTAGTTCACAGACGTGATGTTAAGACATTACTATTACTATTAAGATATATATCCAAATATTTAAACTATATAAGGATTCAAGGAAAAATTATAAGAAAGTTTTCTAATAATCAGGTTTAATGAATTCCTTGTTATTACACCATCTCGATTTACTTTGAAAGTTTTTTCAAAATCATGGCAACTCTAAACCGTTGTATTCATTTTTTCAGTCAATTTTTGTTTACATAAAATATAAATTTATGACTAATAATGCAACATTATTTATGTCATAACGATATTGTTGGAACGGAAACAGTAGCTCAGTGAAGTAAATAAAATCTGAACAAAAAATCCTGAGTAAATTCATAAGAGTTAAGGAAAAAAGATTACAAAAGAATATGCTCATCCGCTGCAGACATCAACAACATGAATTATAAGCAACAGAGAAAAAAAAGGAGAAAATGCAAAAAAGAAAGGAAAACAATTACAACAACAATAAGCATAAATAAACACACATAAATTTGTATCGCCGAACATTTTAAATAATAAATTGTCTCTTTCGGAATTTGCTCCAAATGTAATTCTACTACGAATCGGTAGGTGCACGAGTCTGACAGCATATGTCCATATGTGTGTGTGTGTGTTTGTGTTTGTGGGGAAGCAAATAAATCAGTGTTTATGGTTAAATAATTATATAAACCGATATATGCATGTGTGTGTGGTCTGGCAAGTCTTTTGGGGCGTATTTCATTGCAGCTATGTTATCAAAATCAAGCAAAAATAAAAAAACAAAGATTAAAACAAACGAAAATCGTAACAAAATTTACTACTGCTGCAAATACCAAGGAGCTTTACTGTACAGCTTTACTAGTGACGGAGGCAGCGGTTAAGGATCACGGCGCAGTTTACAGGGCGATGCACAAATTATCTTACCATGCTGATGATTGCTTCGCATTGTTGTTTTTGTTGTTGTTGTATTTCAATTGTAATTGTTATTGTTAATGCATTGTGCTAAACTAGGTCTTCTGCGCTGCTACAATATAATTTTGATGTGTCTACATTGTTTTTGTTGTTTGTGTGTTGTTGTTGTTGTTGTTTTTATGCTTGTTAAGGGTTTGCCTTTATTTTTGTGGTTTCTGTTGACGTAGCATTGTTGTTATTTTGAAGTTTTTTGTTTTTGTTTTTGTGTTTGTTTTTTAGTCTACTGCTGCGTTTGCTTCATCGTCTTCTTCTTGTTGTTAATATTTTTGTTAGTGTCTACTGTATGCGCTGCTGAGTGCAACTCTGTCTGCTCTGCTCGAAGTGCATTTTATGCGCTTGCATGTGCATGTGCATGTGCATGTGTGCATGCGTTTGTGAATATGTGCTGTTGTTATTGTCGCCGCCATTGTTCTTATGAGTTTCAAGCCAAACTTCCTTTTTTGTATTTTTTGTGCCGAAAAGTGAAGTCTAAGGACTTTCGTCTGAGTGGGTTTTCAGTGTTAATTCAAGCGATTGTTATTTTTTTTTCGTATTTTTTATTTTATAAAATTTTTTTATTTGTTTCATTTTAGTAGAAATTTTGTGCAATATTTTTCTTTTTTGTTTGTCTCGTCGTCTTCAAATTTATGCAAAGTGTAAGTAAGCAGAAATTATGTAGATTAGAGGCGTTTATGGGTGTGGAATGGTTCATTTGTTTTATTAGACTAAGTAGAGGCGTAAATTGCACATAAGTTTCCTACAAAAGCAAATACAGTGAAACTTTGTTACTCTTGTTAATTTTTAAGTACTAAATTCTTTTTTATTTTAGATTTATTTTTTATTGCTCAAAAAATATATACGCAGGATTTGTGTTTTAGTGTCGAGAGTTTAAATTTTTCACTTTAAGTGCATCGTTAGTGTATACAGAGTTGTGACTGTAGTTGTGACGCATCACTTGACTTCTTCTTTGTCTTCTTTTGTGAATTTTGAAGCATGTACATATGGCACTAAATACGAAATTTCATGTAAAATTAATTAATAATCTGCCTTACTAAAGGTATAATGAGAAACAGCATTAAAAAGGCCTTTGGCTTTTTTCTAGTACAAGTATAACCTAGTTTTGGAAGAGTACTATTTGGCAAGTATCATTCTATAGAAGATTAAAATCCTTTAACTTAATGTGTGAAATAGAATTGTTTGATGTTACTGACGTTAAATATCATAACTTTATATCTGGAGGTTACTAAAATATCAAATTAGAAGTGTGATCTGGTATGTGAACAATTAAAATCACAGCTTTCTTACTGTAATTATATTTAAACTCATATTTATCATCAGTTTTTTTATTTGAATATGCTTTTGCTAACTACCATATTTCAAAGATGGTACTAGACGTTGCCCGATTTGACAGAATTAAAATTAGATGATCAAAATTCAGTATTTCTTGAACCCTGTAGAGATACTTAATATTTCGTCAGTTTATGCGATGGGTTCTCCTTGAAATGTATTTTGAATGTTTCAGTCTATCGAAATTTTTCTAAATTTGGAGTTAAACATGGTATTCTATTTTTTGGAATATCTCAAAAACTATAATATGTTTAAAAATAAAATTTGGAATACAAAATACTTTCACTATACCCCACTAAAACTCCCACCAATTTTTTTTACTTCTAAAAAATTGGTTAACTTCTATTGGACTATATATATTACATATATATAAATAAAACTTTTGTTAAATTATTATTATTATTATTATAAACTTTTGTCATTATTAACTAAGTTATTTTTAATTTTCAAAACTATTTTATTTAAAAGAAAAATATAATTTAATATTTAGTTTAATTATCATTAAACATAATGATTAGTCATTATCATCAATTATTAGACATTATTATTAATTATTATAATCATTTATAATCAAATTATTTCCAATTTTATAAAATTTAAGCGCAATTTAGTTTTTGCGATAATTAGGTTATCTTTAAACCTATATATTTTTAATAGAACTAATCGAAAAATTATGATTTTTTTGTTTCTTAAGTCTAAAGATACAGTTTAATAAACGTATACCGATAATATTTTTCTTACCTATAGTCAAATGTTAAAGGTTTACAAAAAACAACAAATTGTCCACTGCTACCTATTTAGTAAGAGACTTGTAGTACGCCCAAGAGACTTAAGACCAAATATAACAAAATTGGGCCGAATGGGGCAAACTTTCTTCTTCTTTCTTTGGTTTATTTATTAAATATTTCTAAATAGAATTTGACAATAATTTTGCGAATCCTAAAAAACTAACATGTATGCTATTGAGCTAAAGTATTCATATATAACAATGATTTTTTTTAAGGCGGTTAAGTGCAGTTGTAGAAGATAACTGTCGAACATGAGAATTTGGATGCGACTTGAGTCTCACTTGGAATTTAGGTGTATATTGACGAATAACTTCTTTAAGAGTTGGTAGATTTAGGACTTTGTGTAGGTTTTTGTTTTTGACATACCACGGAGCGCACGTAGCTTGTTGGAGAATTTTATTTTGTGCGCTCTGGATTTTTTCTATATTTGTGTTACACGCTGAGTACCACAGTTCTATGTTATGTCATAGGTCCAAATTACCTTTAATATTGAGTTGTTAATTAACTATTAACTATATATTTAAGATTTAATTGGCATCTTTTGGCTTCAATATGACTTGTCCACGTGGTTCTAGATGAATTCACAGATATTTCACAGAATGTGATTAAGCTATGTCCACATTATTGATTTTAACTGCAGGGCTTATTTCTCTTCTTATGTAGATTAAAAGTTACTTTAACACATTTACTGTTATTCACCTTGATTCTCCATTTAGTAAGCAACTCTTCAATCAAACCAAGATGCCTGGATGAATTTTGTGATGCTATAGTACAGTTACGGTTGGTACTGACTATAGCAGTGTCGTCAGCAAATTGTTTGGGTATAGTGAGTCACGTAGGATTTTAGAAGTTTATAAACGTTTTTCGGCAGCAAGTGCGTTATATTAACTAAAAGCCCTTCAAGCCACACTTTATCAAATGCCTGCGATTCATCAAGAAAAACTGCTGTACAGTATTGTTTTGAATGTAAAGCAAAGTGTATTTCATTAGCGATGCTAAGGACCTGTTCAATTGTTCCATACCCTTTGCGAAAACCAATTTATTGATCCGGAATCAAATTTTCTATCGGTGAGGAAATCAGATTTTTTTTTGTTAGAAGTTAGAACATTTTTGAGATTTGAGGCAATAGATTACTTATTGGTCCATGTGATATAGCAACTAAAGGATCTTTTCCAGGCTTCGGAATAATTTTTAGCGTTTTAATTTTTTTATTAGAAGTTTTTCGAAAATTTTTGATATTTGTGGCAATAGACTTATTGGTCGATATGAATCAGTTGCTAGAAGGATCTTTTCCAGGCTTCGGGTACATTTTCATCAATGACATTTTCCAATGTATCGGAAAGTACTTAAGAGATAAAATGCTGTTGAAAATGGTGAGACTGAGGACGAACAGTGTGTCCGGCAAGTGTTTAAACATTTTCCCATTTATTTGATCTTGCATATAGGGTAAATGTTAAATGTTAAAATTTAAACGAAAATTTTTGAAGTTAATTCATTTCATAAAAATGAAATATGAAATTAATGCACACACATAATCCTAAAGTGCAACTTGGCAAAGTGCAGTTGCTAAATTTACTTGTCGTTCGCGTATTGGATAATGCAGCTGTGGATTTGTTTTTGCAGCTGCGTTTACGCAGGCGATTCCACATGTGACGAAGAAACGAACGTTGTTTCTTGTGGCTTCTCTTCTCAAACTGAAATCAAAATGCAATTCAGATAGAAAAACAAGAATCTTTCATGTCTTTTGATTTTTAATTGCATTGTTTTGTTTTTGTTTTTGTTGCATGTTTTGTGCAAAACATTTGGTTAAAATTAATGTTGTATTTATTTTTGGGGCTCTGCAGCAATGCAAGTCCAACAACAACAACAAATGCAGCAATAACAACAAAAAATCAGCAAAACAACAGAAAAACAAGAACAACAAAAGGAACAATTAGCGAAAAAAATGCCCGCTGCATTAACAAAAGTGACAATAATAAAGATAAACCGTACAAGATGTCTGCCAGACATTGGCAAAGTGAAAAAAATTTCCTCCCAAACATAAAACCCAAGAAATTTTGAAAAAAAAATTTTTTTTTTTGCAGTTGTTTTAATTATTTTTTGTTTGTTATTTTTAAAAATAATAAATGCTTTTAATTTATTTTTAAGTACGAAAATAATTTTCACAAACGCATTCGCGTTCTTTGGGGGCACATTCGTGCCTTCTCTATTTACTTTTTTATTTTGTTTAAAGATTTCTATTTGACGTTTTTTTTCTCAGTGTAAAATATTGAAGACAAATGGGAAATATTTGCGTTAGTTGTGAATTTAGTTGAAAACGGGACGCACGTTTCGGGCTAGAAAAAGTCGAGACATTCTGAAAATTTTAGATATTTTGGATATATAAAAATATTTATGAAAATCATTATTAAATAATTTATATAAAATTATTGTTTTAATTTGCTTACTAAATTGATCGTGCGCCTAATGTGTTTCGCGGCAAAAAGTGTTAACTTAAGACGACAAAAGAAAATGTGTGCAGCAACCCCCAAAGGCGATGGCATGCCCCTACTGCATTCTGCCGGTGTTTCTTCAAAATTCAATGTTATTTTTTTAATTTAAAAATTTTAATAACCAATTTTACTTATTAAACTTAACTAAAAAACAAATGAAATCTATAATTATTGAAAAATGTCGAATTAGAGCAAATTTTTCTGCGGTTACACGCTCTCTCAATGTCAAATTAACCGCAAAGAATGCAACTTGCCGCTGTGTACGAGGCATGCGTCGAAAGTATTCAATAAATTTAGATAACGAAATATGCCGAAAAGCAATGCGAAATATTCTTGCGTTCGTTCAATTTCTTCTTCTTGGTTTAATGTCAACGTATTAGCTTTTCTCGCGTGATCGGTATTTTTACTCTCAGCAAATATTTTTTATTTTTTTTATTGGAATAATTTCTTCATTAAAAAGTTTTTTTTTCTTGTTTTTGTTTTTTTTTTGTGCTTTTTCCTAATTGTCGCTCGATTGAGTTTCTGACAAATTGCCTATTGCATATTGCAAAATTCCTTCTGCACTTAACGCGAGTGATGAATGCGTGCGTGCCTACGTTTGTGTTCCCCCGTTAAGCGTCCCCCGTTGAACGTTTAACGCGTTTCTCGTCGGTTTGTTACCGTGACAGTAAAATTTGGTTGCCTTCCTTGGAATTTTCTATAGACATGTGCTTAGTTTGTTTTGGGATTTTTCTTAAATTAATTTGATTTATTTTTGCGTGAATATTTTCGTATAAATAAAGTTCGAAGATATTTAAAGAAAAAAAAAATATTCTCAATTTAAAAATAATACGAATGTGAGTGTAAAATTTGGATTTAGATTATTTAAATTATTTATTCTGGATGCTGTGCACAAGAGTGGAAATTCTTTACAAAGTGGAAGCTAAACGATGTGAGTATAAATTTGAGGCATTCAGAAAGGAATTTTTTGATAATGTTATGTTTTGATAGTCTTAATGAGTTAAAAACATCTAAAACTTTTTTTAAAATGTAATGTCAAGAAGGTCATTTTATGATTCGATTGCTTATGGGATATTCAAGCTTTCTAATGTTTATCTTTTGAGTGGCGATTAGCCATCTAAATACCCGTTTTGTAATAGCCCAACATCCACAGATTATATACTTATAATATACTTATACTTATAGATTATAAGTATATAATCTGTGGATGTGGACAATTGTAAATTACCAATTCCACGACTTTAATTCTTTCCGAAATAAAAAAAGTTCAAATATTTTACTTCCCAGTATATTAAAAACTATTTATACATTCTGCTCAAAAACTACACGGATTTTGTAAATAAAACACACAAATTTAAATTTTATTTCAAATTTATTTTATCTCCTTCAAAATATGCTCTTCTTAAGCGATACACATATGCCAACGCTTAACCCAATCTTCCATACACTTTTCGTAGGCCCGTGAAGGTATGGCTTTTAGTTACTTCAGCGAATTCTCTTTTACCGATTTAATCGACTCAAAACGCTTACCACGAAAGGGCAATTTGAGTTTCGGGAACAGGATAAAGTCGCACGGATCCAGATCAGACGAATATGGTGCCTGAACGATGGCAGTGGTGCCGTGTTTGGTTAAAAAATCACGTACAACAAGAATTTTTCATAGTAAAAATCGCTAAATGCACTTGAGGTAGTCTTACATTAATAGCTGCTGTAAACAAACTAATTGACAGATGGCGCTCAAATTTGTACCAAATGTCAGGAAAGGGTGTACCAACATAACAAAAAAAAATTTTTTGAAAAAGGTTTATTACTTAAAGAAAAGTTAACAAACAACAAAATCCGGATACTTTTTGAGCATGAAAATTAATTTTAAAGTTAACTAAGAATGTGGACGGTTATCGAATAGCAAAGAAAGAAAGGACGAACACAAAAATTTATTTAATTCATTGAAATTTGGCTGACCATACAACGCTGTTTCGAGTATTGCCAAGTGCTCATCATCAGTGGTCTTAGGAAATAATCGAATTTCTTGATTAGTTTATAGTCCGTATATAATTTGTTTGGATTGAAGGTGCTAGTCGTGCCTGTCTAATCAAAAGCGATGACTAATCCTTTTTTTCTTTGTTATTCGAAAACCCTCTAAATTTTAAAAATAGCTTCTTTGTCATTATAAGAAAGCGTAGTTTTTTCGGCTTTTGTTCTATTTTTAAGAACATGTTACTTACTTACCTATTTGAACAAAACAACCTTATACAGGGCATTGGCCTGACTCAGAATATCTTTTGAGAAACCACTTCTTCTCTAGTCTCATGCATCAAAAGTGTTCAGTGCTTCTTCATTTTGACCACTCCATAGGAGACACAGTCTGCCTCTATGCCTTCTTCCTCCAACTATCGCTTCAAATACATTTTTCGTTTTAGCATCGTCATCTTATTCCAAAAATAAGTGCCATGAAATTATCCCGATGTCTTCAAAACAAAACCTTAAATTTGATTGGGAATAATTCAAAAAATGTTCAGATTTGGCATCTTTATGAATTAATTTTTTAATTCCAGCTTTTGTCTGGCTTAACTTTTTTAATTGACCTTCACTTTTAGTTCAATTTGAACTTTCGATTGGTAATTGTCAAGAAAGAATTTATAAACAATAATTCCAAAACTAGTGTATAAATTGTGAATACTAAAAACATTTCAAGAGATCAACTCATCTAAGACAGTCTTTAATAGACTCTTTACTCTGACCAAGCGATTTTCTAAGGCTAAGGTTAGTTAAGACACTATCTCAAAAAAATGAGATACTTATCTTCAGAGTTCAATCGCTACCGCTTTTCTGAAATACCTAGATGTTGAAATGTTTGAACTCATTTTCTTTGAATGCTCGAAACTTATCTAAGAACCGTAGACTTAACTATGTGGGGTACCGACTTATTGGTCCTCATTATATATGAAACAATTCAGAACCCTCAAAGGTGCTTAAGTTCATTAAAATCCTTATGATCGGTTAAAACAATCGGGGTAAGTGCAATAAATTAACTGATTAGTGATGTATAGTACTCCTTACTTTATCACTGTAATGTGTATAGTCTTCTTCTGTGTGAATGAAACATAATAGCTCTTTTTTGGTCAATTTTGATCTCTTTTCTTGCAGTTTTCTGTTTTAAAAGCTAAGTTATTTGTGGTAGTTGAAGTGAAAATTAACAAAAGGTTGAAATGGTAGTGGCTCATAATGGATGAGATCGACCAAACATTACGCATCACCTTTAGGATTTTTTAATTATGAGTACGGAAATAATTAATTTACTTTAGTCCAAAAAGGAACCTTAAGAGTCGTTAGGCAAAAGTAAAAATGTGATTTTCTTTTTGCATTTACCAAATATTATTTGCTCTGCATCATAAACTCTTATAGTCCTTTGAGTATATCTGCATTTGTCTAAATGATACAAAGTATTACAGAGAAAAATAGACTTTGCCAGCTGATGAACATAATCTTAAGCCTTTATATGCTCAGCAATCTGCTAGCAAAATAAATATATTGCACTTATGTGCTTATTTGTATTTCCATCCATCCGTATGTCTGTCTGTCTGTCTGTCTATCTGTTTGTCTGTCTTTTTGTCTGCTGACATATACTATTGTATACACAAGAGAACAATTTTTTATTATTGTTTTTGTCTCTTATTGTCGATGTAGTTGCTACTATTTTTGTCTAGCAAACATATCTACTAAACTCAAAATCCCTTCAGCATTGTAGACACACAACACAGCAACTTTGGCATCAACAACAACAAAGTCAACAATGGCAACAACAGCAACAACAACAATATTAGATCAGCAACATTTGCACAATATTGTATGCGAGCATAAAACATTATTACAGCAGGAAACAAACTAAAATTGGAACAAAAATTATTGTTATTCACATGACGCGTCAACGACAACAACATAACAGCAACAGCAACAGCAATAGCATAAGCATCAGCAATACAACAGCAGCAAAACAACAACACTGTGATTGCAATAAGTACAGCAAAATGAGTAGAATAACAGCAACAATATCAGCAACATAAACAATAAAGACAGCCAGCGAACAATTTTCGCTTTATTTTTTGTTTTAGCAGACATTCTTTCAAGAATTTATGTTCAGATAAATATAAATTTAGACTTTTTAAAAAATGTGTAGCGCATAAAACTGCTAAAAAATTTAGATAAAAACTATATTACGAGTATAACGAATCTATATAAACTATATAAATATACGAGTATATATGCGAAGACGCTTTTGCATATGATTCATGCAGTCATGGGATTGAGTTGATTTAACACAGTGATGTTGAGTCAAATTGGCACATTAATATACCCAACAAGTATCTGAATATCTTTCGGTTTACAGCTTATTTATTTAATTTTTTTTCCATTTTGTTCGTTTTGTTGTTTGTTTGTTGTTTATTAATACAAACGACTTACCACCGACAAACAACTGGAAGTCAAAGCAACAATTTTAATTTAAAAGGGGATCGTCAGCATGTCATCCTCATCAGCATCATTAACATTGAAAGAATTATCTGGTACGTCATTGAACTAAAATGCATATAAATAACCAATACTGTGGCTGCTACTGTTCTGAGATTTACGCATTCCAGCTAAGCCAGGCTAATTATAGTTAAGTAACTTATTGTGTCCCATTCACCCTATAAAAAGGTTGTTAAGAAATTTTGAAACCTTAGAAATAATAACGAAATAATTACGTAGTAATAAGGCAGATTACCACGATACGAACTAGCGCTATTACGGAACTGTTATTGTAGAACTATCATTCGTATGCCAATAGGCCACAGTCTATTAGTCGTACACCCGCACAAGTTGATTTGGCCGGAAATGCAGGGAGCTGAGAATAAAGTAATGTTTGGAATATCTCATAGACAATTGTTTTAACAAACAACCTTAATATGCTGCAGATTTCAAAATTTGAGAAGTCAGACGACACTTCAGACATAAAATCGCAAAAATCCTTTTGATTCGTTAAAACACTGATGTCTTTAATAACGTCTACTAGAAAATATGTAGACGATTTGTGGATGTCTATTGCATCCGGTTGAACCATATTATATGAACATCTGATATTATTCAGCAAATTAGCAATCAGTTATTTAGGTAACTTGTTCATGTCGTACGTAGAATTCTCAAAAAGAGCTGTTTGAAACGGCAATTGAAAGAATATGAACTAAAGGACGCTGTTCTCGAATTGGTGCTCAAGTTGAGCCCAAAATAATAGGATAAGGAGCATTTTTTATTTCCCACGATTTTTAAAAATAAATATGGTCATGTCATGGTCATGTCGTACGGATTAAAGGCAAAATTCTCAAAAAGAGTTGTTTGAAACGGTAGTCGTCATTATTGGGTTGTGGATCATCAAAACAACAGATCATCAAAAACAAGATGAAGGGCATTTTTTATTCCACAATTTTCAAAAATAAATAATTATTGTTGTAATTCATAACTTGATGAGACTGATAAATAGTGTTGGAACAAGAATTTAACGAATAGCTCTTTGACATAACGGATAACTTACTTAGTTGGTTAAATCAGACGGAAATCGTCTAATCTACTAACTTCCCCCAGCCAGCTGCTTGCTAACTGGTTAAACCAGGTTATACCAATTAATTGTTTACTGGAGGAGGCTACTTGCTAGTGTAATCACCTGAATCTTTCATTAATGTTACGAAGTTCCACCAACAGAAGTAGCTAGCTATTTGCTGACAAGCTAGAGAAAAGTACTGCCTAACAAGCTAAAGGGGGCTATTTGCTGATTTAATGTCGTAAGTTAGCAGAACTGAGTGCCTTATATCATGGGTAACCTAGTCCTTCCAAGGTCGAGATCCCTCTATCGCGTATTGTACCAAATCAAATATCTTTTAAGCGGAGCATTTTCTTTCATTCCCACAACATGATCAACCGCGCCGGTTGGTTGGGTTGGTTTATTATTTTACTTAACTCTCTGTACTCGATGCCAACAAATATGCTTTTATAGGTTTTTCGAAAAATGTTTCTCTCAAATATTGGTGAGTGGAAACATAAAGCAAAGTAGTATCTACTGTTTTGATTCCCACAAGATATGCCAACACCTAAACCCTAAAAATTGATGAAAAATAATTGTATAGTACTGACATTCCGGAATAGAAAAACGAAAAGTACGAGCAATCTGCAACCTAATTGTTATTGCGTTTCATGGCATACTCAGTGCATCTTAGTGTGCTGCGCGTTCCGTCTCTTAGTATACTGAGCATGACGCTTCTAGGAAGATGTTTCCAGCAAATTTTCCGAATTTTATTTTAGATTGTGATACCAAAACAGACACTGCCTTAATCTGCAGATGGCTTCAGGAGTTTTAGCATGAAGAGCTGTTTGTTAGCTATTGAAGTTATTTGAGGGAGAATAGTTATTTGAAGTTTGAATATTAAATGAGGTCCTGTTCCTGGTCATGAACCCAATAATTGAAGAATATATCAATAAAGTGTTTTTTGGGGAGAGTACTTAGTTTTTGGCAAAAAAATTTCGTCATCTCTAAGCAGTAAAGTGCTTGAGATGTTTTATACTCCTCACTGTGACCAGAGATGTTTGCTATAGATATTAACATGTTCAGTAATCAATAAGATGATCAAATTGAAGTCAACTTATTAAAAAATATATAAATAAAAAGCAATGTGAGAGTACGTAAGGATAGCTTGGCAGGGAGACATGGACAGGATAGCTTGACAGTGCTAAATGTAACTGTCATCACTTCCATTGATGTGAGTAAGAGTAAGGCTATGTGATCACAGAATTTGTCAGAAAAATACGTTTAGAAAAATATTATATTTCAATGTCATTTTAAATTTGATTGGTCCATTAATATTATTATTATAGTAATTAATAATTAAATTTTAGTTTAATATATGTCTGTGTAATAATAATAACTGTATTAGTGACTCAATGACATAACTTTCTAATATATTTTCAAACTACTTATATAATGTTAATTTATGTTATCTCATACGTTTAAATAAATTAGTGCTGAGTGTAGCGCATTTGAGTATCGGTAAAGATCAATCAAAGCAATCAATCCACTTTAATTCTCTTACTAATTTTTTATTACAAGCGAGCTTCGCGTGTAAGAATTCTTATCTGATTCTTGTTTATCTTTGTCTCGGATCATTTTAATTTTTATTTTTACACAGATTTCTTTTCATAGATAACGTTTAAAAGTCAACTTGAAATGTAAATTTATGGGATTTGCGAAGAGATCAGACTTAAATTAATAACATGACATAAATAAACTTTAAAGTGAGCTTAAAAGATTTATCATTTCAACTCAATAATTCAGTAGCCGTTTACGTTTTGCTTGAGAAAACAAAATAATATATGAATAAATATAAATAAAATAAAATTGGAGTGAGATAAGTCACGGAACTGTGGAGAACGCGTAACTATGGTATGAATTTCATGGATTATTTAAATATCAAATTAATTGAAGCAAACATCAAATCTAATTAAATATACACTTCTACTAGTATACTCATAAGGATTAAGCCGAATCGTTGACGATTTACAGACTGATTTAATAAACCGGATAGATTTGAAGTCATTAACTTTGCTCTTATTTGTAGGAGTACCTCATAAATATGACTTCTATCTTAAGAGTATATTTTGATTTTAAAACTTTATAAGCAAAATTATTATAAAGTATTAAAATTATTTGCGGATTATATGGTACGTTAGTAGTAGCTTTAAGAGATCGGTGTATTATCATTTATTAAAGAATTTTAGAAACACTAGAAAATGTTATCGTATATACTTATAAGTGAAGATTAGGTGTCTTAATGCTTTAGACGGATTAGTTTATTTAATTAATTAAGTGAGATTAAATGACACTTGCAGTTATACAAAGTTGTACATTTTATGGTTTTAAAGATAAACTTAAACATAATATACTTGTGACAATAACTTTAATCTAAATTTTATTTTTGGAAGAGTTGTTGATCTCAGGATTATCCACATAAATGCATGAACATCATCTTTTGCATTTGGTTAGGTTGGAGTAATGTCTTTGTCCCAATAACTAACTTAAACTAAAATAATGGCCCGTTGTGACAACACCGATTCGCATTGTTAAAACGCAGACTAGAAGCTTGGCATAGGAACAATGCTGTAAGGCACGACTACGTTATTCAAGAAAAACTGAACCAACCTGATAAGTCGCTAAATATGCAGGATGACCAATTTATCAGGTCGGTAAAAAAAGGAGCTTCAAAGATTTCTTCTTTTAGTCAATGATTGGCTACTGTGACACATAAAGTGGACACAGTCCCGACGAAAGTCATTATAATCAATACAGTAGTCCTGAGCAGGTTACGCCTTAGTTAAAACAGCTGAGTGGTACGTTTCTTTTTCAGTTTGGTACAGGTCGATCATGAGATTTGCTATAAAGGTTTATATATCCAAGTTGGTTTAGGTAATTTATTCCGTAGTACTACAAAAAAGTCCAGTGTTGAGAAATCGGTTTTCGTTGGTTTTATTTCCGAAAAATTTTTACACAACAAAATCAAAACATCCATATCCATATCATCCATATCTTAAACCATATATCAAAAAAATTTAGTAATAATGTGGCTATAGTAATCAGAATCAAAGAATCATATCTTACTCATTTTGAGAAAACACGACCAATCACACCTTAAGACCTTGCCTTGCCCTATACCTTAAGATCTTACAGTCTTTGATATATATATTACAGGCACAGTGTTGCCAACTCAGAACTACAAAAAGAATAATTTTATGTTACCATCAAATTTCTCTGTATTTTTTAAAAAAATTCTTCATGTATTTTTCAACATGACCAAGCCAGCGAAGCTTGAACTACATCAATGCCGTGATAAAGCTCGTACAGTCTGTGGGTTTATGTCTAGGCTTAGGAGAAGGTCTCGGCGAAGAACTAGAGCTTTTCTCTTAAAAATTCAATTGCTATTTCATCATTCTATATTACAGGATTGCCAATGTTCTAATTGTTTCGGTACATACCATCAATGGCATTAAAATTGCTGGAGTTGTTTGTACAAGGAAATTAGTAAATATGTGTAGAGGATGGTTTAATCATTCATAAATTATAAATGAATTTCATAAAGCAAATGATAATGATGGAGCTAATGTTAAGTTCACCTATGTTTTTGCGCCGTACAGAAATACAGTTATTATGAGTGACATATAGACAACATTTTTTGTTGTCTATAATGATAGAGAACTCTATATCTCAATTGCCTACTGAGCTTATAATAGCATAATAGCTATTATAAGCTCAAATGGTAATGGTGATTCTTTGCCTGATCTCCAGGCTGTTACAGTTGGTTACTGCTACTATGCTAAGATAAATGAAATCCTCGACAGATTCGAACTGTAGTCGTCAGCAACCAGCTTGGCATATATAACTCTAAATTGCATACTGAGCTCATAGTAGCAGCTATTGGCAATTATATGTTATTATTTGTCCGATCTATAGGCTGTCATCGTTGTTGTTCATTACTAATGTGGATTCGAGTACAGCCGCCAGCTATCAGTTCAGCGTCCGAGTGTCGCACATTTCTACCAGTAGTCGATTCTTATAGTCGATACCACCAGTAGTGCTCTTATTCTCTGCCACCCCATTTTCGTAAATTAGACAATACTTAAAATATATATTATTTTAATATAATTATTTTAATTATTATTATTTATTTTATAAGTGTATTTCTTTTTATAATTTTTGGCAGATATCACATTACTGAATTTGTGTTTATTATTTTAATACAAGTATTTGAATTATTAAAATTTATTTTATGAGCCATCTTTTTTCTTTAATTTTAGACTTAAATCGATTATAAATATCTACATAAAATTATGCATTCAATTCAATTTCTGGGTAAAGATTCGCATAGAATTGAGAAGAGCAAATTATTAAAACGCCAACGCATTGGCTCAAATCATGGTCTTCCTGAACGATAAATAATCACAGTTGCACCCTGCGTATTCTTTGGCTTTGTGAGAAAATAAAATAATTGAAATATAATTCTATATGGAAAACAATAATAATAAAAAATATTATTATTTAAATTGGCACTTTTGTGTGCTACGCTGCAGCACTTTACGTCAATATCCGTAATTAAGACGCTGTGGCCCCCACGTATGCAGCCAAAGGCGCCGCGGGGGTCTATTCACTAGTAGCGTTTATTATACCGCTTCTGGCAACAACAATTTTGTGGTCGGCTCAAGCCCTCGCGGTGCCAATTTTGTGCACTAATAATAACGAATCGTTTCACATTAACAATAACATTAACAATAATAAAATATTAATTACCCATACAACAAAAACAGCAACAACAACCGTAATAAAATTAACTAATACAATTACGCCATTTTTAAATGTACATTTAAAAAATAATCGTACGACAAAAGCGCCACCTACAATTATTGTTGCACCAACAACAATAAAGCTGCCAATAAATTCATGGCAAAAAAATATTGCAAACATAAAAAATTGTAAATATTTGACATGGTACAAAATTTTAGGAATTCCTCCAGAAAACCACACAAAAATAAAATCAATTGGAAACGTAGAAAACGGCGTTACAGGCTGCAATAGTAAAAACAATAATAATAATAATAATAATAAAAATAATAATAAAAATAATAATAAAAATAATAATTCAAGCAATAATAAAATATTATTTAATGATAATACAAAAGTTAGTTACAGTGTAAATAAAAAATTGTATGAAAATATAAAGAAATCATTTGAGAAAAATGTTACAAGTAAAATTTGTGAAAATCTTTTCAGTGTAAATAATGTAAATAATGCTAGAAATAATTCTAGTAAATTTAATTTAGGTAGAAATATACGAAATGTACGGCAAAGTGAACGTATTAATATATATAACAACAGCCAGAATAGCAGCAGCAACAATCCCAATTCCAATCCCAATCGCAATCGCAATCGCAATAAAAATCGCATTCACAATCTCAACCGCAATCGCAGCAGTCAAAAGACTGTTGCATATAAAAATGTTAAAAATAAAATTACAAATTCAAAATTGCAAATACAATTGCAATCAGAATTTCAGTCTCGAAATCATTTGAATATAAAATCGAGTGTATCTTATGCGCCTTTGGCGGCAAATGTCTGGCAAAAGCCAAATCGCATAAATCAGCAACACCAACAACCGCAACAGAATTCCCAAGAAACATTGTTGAAAGCAACACAAACACTAACAACAATTAAAACAGCTGCACAATTGCTATCATCATCATCAGCATCAGCATCAGCACCAACATCAGCACCAACAACAGCACCAACATCAGCTTCAGCCTCAGTACCAAGTGCACAAGTAGCACCAGCACCAGCACCAGCACCAGTACCGACACTGGCACCAACATTGCTATCATCGTCGTCAAAATTGTCTTCGTCGACTTTATTAACGTCAATAGGCGCGTCATCGGTAACAATAGAGCGTAGAGTGGCATTTGAAAATGGCACTACGGAAACACCATTAAGTACATCGACCACAACCGCCAGAATTGATTACAATTTAATTACAGACCATCATTACGATCAGCTGAAAGACCAAACGTTTTGGCAGAAATACGGTGAGTAGGTATGATCTTTTTTATACTATTACATTAACTATCTACATATATACGACTATCTATTTATCGAACTATCTATCTATATATAATATTGAATATTGTAATCTCTTGTTGTTTAAAAGTTGTCTATAAATTTAATTACAATATAATTAATAAAAATTAATATTTAACTAAATATTTAAATAATAATTATTTTATTTTATTTAATTATTAACAATTCTTAATATATTGTTACATGACTTGATTATTATAAAACTGTAAAAAGCGTATAAATAGATTCTTTGCATTTTATATATTAAATATTTTAAAGCCATAATTTTCAGTTAATAACTTATTTGAATTGAAAAAAAAATTTTTAAACTTTAATGATAATAATATGTATAAATAAAAGATTTTGCAATATCTTGTTGTTGTTGTTTAATTCCGCAAGGATCTGCTTGTTCATCGACCTTGACGAATGGCACCGGGACGCAGACCCGGCCGTTCTTGAAACCTTCGGTCAAATATTCGTGTTTTTCTGTATTTACAGATTAGAATGACAGAAATCTGAACTCTCAAGCAGGGTTGGATTTGTAATTAGGAATGCATATTTCCTAATCTCTTCGATTTAATGAATCTGACATGCATTAATATCAATGTAAATCGCATTGATTTTAAAACTTAGATTGTACTTTTTAATCCTTACAATCACTTCAAAAGCTGGATTGAGTTTATAAATTAAAGAAACCGTTTCTAGTCTGTAAAAATTGTACTAAATATTACATTTACTTAATAGAGTATCTCAGTTCTCAGTATGTCAGTATATATATACATTTCAGTAGTTTTTCCTAAAAGTTCAGTTATACCAATCTGATCTGTAATAAATTGTTTGAAGGTTGGGTCTGATTCCTAACGTATATAGTATACTTTTTTCTCATTTTAATTATGCCGCTTTATTGTCCAAGGATTATTCTTAAGATTGATACGATCTACATTCTTTTTAACTCTTATCTATCATTAAGATTATATTAATCTGGTATGAAATGATTACTCTACCCTCTACTTTTGGCTTATAATTTAAATTGGACTCTTTTTTATTAAATCGATTATTCTAAACTGATCTGTAAGGATTACTGTAAGGACTGAGTACAGTTTGAAATTTACATAACTTTTGCAGAAGACTTCACTTTAAAATTTATGTTTCATTTTTGTCTTTTATATATGTTAATCCTAATTCAATCTTAAACACAGCTTGTTAAATAGTTTTATATACATCAAGCATTATTTTTATTTAGTTGAACTCTTTAGATATATCTATGACTATGTTTCACAAAAATAAATAAATTTGTTTTTTAATATTTAAAGATACTAGAAAATCGATATTGTTTTTGTCGAAAAAAGTAATAGAGAGTCTGTGGTCAAATATGTTGCACATACATGTAATATATATAAATTTAATAACAGTCTTGAATATATTTCATGTATTATCAGAATGAGTTCTCTTATATTATTATATATAATTATTTATAAAGTTAAATAATGAAAAAGTGTTAATTAAAAATCAATGTGATATGGTAACCACTTTAAATTAGGTATATTTTTCGCTTTATCTGCGACTATATTGTCTCATCAACGACTACCCTTCTAATCACTGGGAGATGTATTCAATACTTTACCATTTTAACAAACCTTTTGCTTCTGTTGTGTTTTTTTATACTTTGAGAAAAGTTTTATAATTATTTACAACTCTTAATCTTCAACAGTATCAAGATTTAAAGATAACAGTAACAAGGTTTCCTTCTTTAGCTAGATTCGATAGATGTTTTTAACTCCGCAATATCCAGTGAGAAACCCTGTGACAAGTCGAATACCTTTTCTGTTTATCATTAGAAGCTCCCAAGTTCTGGCTTTTGATCGATTTTGCATAAACTCTTTAGCTTCTTTGCAGGCAATTACATTATCCCAATCAGTCTGAGCTGCTTTTTCCAGCCATTCATTAAATTTAAGTTTGAAAAAATTTTCATGAAGGACCGTAGAATAGTTTTGGCCTAATATAATATATGACTGTCTATCCGGATACAACGGAATTAGGCAACATCTCTCCAAAGGATAAATTAGCATTCTTAACTGCTACTCGTCTATGGAACTGTGAAGTGGGTATGTCACAATAATACTCAAAGGATGCAGTGACAAGGTGACTAGTTCCCAACCCAATCTAATCTAAGCTAATCTAAGTGGTCCCAGACACTATTGAATAAAAGTGCTTTAGACATTCACTAGTGAATGTCTAATTTAGCCTTAATTGAATTGAGAAAATGTATTATAAAAACAAAGAATTTGGTTATTTAGTTAGTCTTTACATATGTCCTTCGCAGGTTTCATTCATGAATTTATTGTCGTCAGTTGGTGATTTCAAATGACGTCAGTAATTCGTTAAGTGATCCTAACCTTCTATCGAAGAAAGCTGAGTGCCAAACTATCTCTTAGCACCTTTCTAGTCAAAATTTTTTCATCTCAGCATCTATTGTTACTGATACACTAAACCGCATATATGTTATATATGTCAGCCAACTTGCCAAGAATGTTATTTTTTGAGAATGTTAACAGCACATAATTATTCATGCTGTGTATATATCAAGTGCAGAGGTTAATTTAAATAAAATAGATAAAAAAAGATATCTAAAATATTTAAATATCTTTTGAAGACATATGAACTTCTTTGACCAATAAGCACAAACGTTGGTTAAAATTTTTAAGTAAACAGATTTAAATTGAGATTTCTTAAATATGTGATTTAAAATGCTTTAGTATAATATACTTATCTCAATAGTTTGCTTAACTATTCTCAATTATATATCATATATATGTATATATTTCAAATAATTTCAACTATTCGTGCATGTTTAATTAAATTAACCTCTCGCCTTGGAAACAGATTTGTAGCTTTATTACTAAAACCGTAAACAAAGTCAATTAAATTCAATAAATTTGTTGCATTTTCAATGTGATTGCATTAAAAGTTTTAGCTTTTCAGATAAACTTCGACTGGACAGTGCTCAGCCATGTTTTAATTATTCAAATCCATGTCATGTCTCGAGATATTTTTATGCATGGCTAATGTGCAATACTTGTTGTTACAATATTCAAAAACCGAACACTAAGCACACACTCACCAGACAATATACTACTCATGGTATTCCCAGTCAAATCGAAAATAAGTCCGCCAATCCGCCAATCCGCCATATCACCATATCGCCATACCGTCAGTCAGACACTCAGTCATTCGGTTCGGTTGTGAATCAAGCCCAATCCCTTGGAATATGAACCACCTACACAGCTTGTTTGCATGCACTCGTAAAATTGCCAGTAACACTGAACATAAAACCAGAACAGCCACTGTCGTCGTACCACATGTGGCGGGATTGGTTTCGTATAGTTGTTGTTGATGTTGTTGTTGTGGCATATTCAGTGCCTTAAAATATCTCATACTGTTTGGCATTTTACTTTGTTATAATTTTGTTATTGTTGTTGCATTTGCAGTTGTTTTTAGACATTGTGGGCTCCAACAGCGTCAGACTGTCTGGTATGTCTTGCCATAGCCTGCACTTTACTGAATTGTTAAGCATGCAATGGACGCTTGCAATGAAAACGGTACAACGACGACCGCTGACAGAGCCCACAGACATGCAACTTTCGACGGGGATTTCAAAAAAAAAAAACAAAAAAAAACATCATTTATAAACTTACACATAAGTACAAATGAGCGATTGTGCTATATAACCGCATTAAACTGAATTAAAAATATCTTTTTTAACAAAAAAAAAAAAAAAAATTCTGTAAAATAATGCACATTAAAACGAACCAAGAGGTATTTGTATAATATATATGTATGTATGATTTAAATAAATATATTGTATGTAGAATATATATGTATTTAAATACTTTTAATTTTATTCTTTTATTTTGTAGTTACATGATTAAAATGAAATTATTTTTAATTTTGCTTTATGTGATTTTTTTTTGGGATTTATTTCGTGGCATTGTGTTCAGTGCATCCTCGAAAGGCCCCGAGTCGTCCACCATTGACTCTGGTATATGTGCCTTAACTTCACGCAAACGGTCAGGCCACAGTGCGGCTAATCGTTTTCCAATTAAGCGCAGTTAAATTATTTATGAAGTGTTGGACTGTGGTCAAGGTACTCGTATTATTATAATTCATTTAGCCTTAATTGAATTGAGAAAATGTATTATAAATTTTGAATAATCCGTCTGATAGAGCTGCGGTCTGACATGCGTGATTTGTGCTGAAGTGAATGTGTCTACAAGTGCGTCTGTACAAATTTAATTATTTATTTAAAATTCAGTAAATTATGTTGTGTTTGAAGGACAATTTCGGTTTTACCAAATATGTGATTCAAGTTATCATTCCAAATGTCTATTTATGTCACATATCTGATTTATTATTTAAAGCATATGTCATATGCCAGATTTATGAGTAGATGTGCTGTTTTGCTGAACGAGTAGCAAAGAGTGGTTGTTGGTAATAAAGTTCAATATAAATATTTTGGAAAATAAATATTTTGATATATTTTTTGTTTAATTAACTAATATTTATGGTTTGATAAACAATATAAATGCATTAGTATTGATTAGCTTAATCACGTTGTTATAATGTTTAACCACTGAAACACATTTAATTCCTTTCTAATCCGGAATTCATAACACAAAAAATTTTCGAATTTTTAGTAAATATTATATATTTTCAGAGTATTAATTATTGGTGCTGTGACTGTCTGGCTTTGATTTAAGTGTCTTCTATACACATAAAAATGATGTGTAGTAGAGAAGATTTGCTATAGTCGATTACTAGATTACTAGGAGCTCGTTTCTGATATTAGTAAATTTGTGATTTTGGCATTCACTTCAATAACTAATTATTGTCTTTTCACATACGGTCAGTTTGTAACAGAAAAGTACTGCTAAAGTCGAATACTAGATCAAAAGTTCGTCACTGATATTAGGAAATCTAGGATTCTGGATTGCACTTGAAGAGCTAAGTATCTATTGTTCAAATATGATTAGTAGCACAATATTAGTTGTAATTATTAGATTATTAATAGCACATTAATAGATAGATATAGAATCTAGAATAGATAGAAAAAATCTATTATAGTAGTAGTGCTATATTCCGTTAAGTTTTAAAACTAACTTATGTATAAATTAATTAAGCAAATTTGTTAACTTAAACACGGCTCCGAAGTGTATTCTCTGTAATTTGGCTAGGACTTGTGACACAGCGGTTTGGACTTTTTTCTTCTTCATATGAGCTCATTGCTTCGCGATATTCTGCCCTAAATGTTCCGGTTGTAGTATCAACTATTGATAGTCTAATCTCTTTCAAGGTAGTCGATGAACAGAATTCTACGCGCATCGTAAAATAGGAATGCCATAATCTTGCCAGCTCTCTTTTGCCTTTTTGATTGCTTTTGGTACTCACCTATTCGGCTGACTGACGATTCGACCCTGGCGTGACTTGGTGGATCCTACTTTCATTCATTATTAGTTATCGGTGGAAAATATTTATTTTATCACAAAACATTGTTGTTTTCGATTCGCTGTCACCAAATACTACTCCCACTTCGAAAAAAGCTTACTCATAGATAAATGTTCATTCAAAATGAATCTGACAGATTTTCTTGAAATCTTTAAGATGTTAAATATCTTCTACATTTTCACTATAAAATTTCCTAAAACGATTTTGTGGGCTTTTTTTAATGTTTTCCGGTATCACTACCGTTTTCGGCTGACCAGCGCGTTTGGCGATTGGTGTTTGATCGGCAGCACTTAAAGTAGGTAATCCATTTCTCTATTATTTGTGTCAATTGATCAGAGTCTTGTTAGGTTTTGCTAACGCGGTATTTTGTTCCATTAAAAAGCAATGAGAAATCAAGATATAAAATTGCTGTGTAAATAAATTCATTGTTGTAAAAACATAAAAAGTAGCACTGCTGCATCATTTGAAAGTTTTCACTTCCAAATCGGGTTTTCAATAGAGGCGCTGCCACTGTATCATTCTACAGACTTATTTGCCGAAATATCATTATGTTATACCTATGTTCGAACGAAGATAAGATGTATTTATTATAGACCAATTCCATTTTAAAACGGTTGATCAGAAAAGATTCTGAAAAAGACGATCAATGCTTAGAGACATCGATATTTAAATCAATTCAAATAATGATTAAATGTATATCTACATAACCTTCACCAGGGCTACATATATATGATATATATAAATATATATATGCATATTTTGCAATTCATATAGTTTTGTAATACGGTATAAATAAAACTATTATAAAGATTGGTTGTACTCGATTAGATGCAATAACAACAGAAAATTATTGTTTAAAATCTGGTACTACCATTTTTTTTTTACTGTAATCTCCGTGGAAATAATTGCTTTATTAGAAGCAATTAAAATTGTAAATGACCAGAAAGGTAAATTTATTATATACACTGATTTAGCAGCCAAAGCTATATCTATACATATTAGTATTAGTTTTACAAACTAAACTATAATTTTTAATAAAGAAAATTAAACATTTCCATTGCATTCAAACAAATCTAAATACTTTTATTAAATTAATTAATCAATTATTGTACAGTATTGCTTTTATAACAATTCAGCAGCAAACCAAACAAGAATTATAAATTTAAGTGTATTTATAAATACAAACGCATTGACTGATATATTCTCAATACCATATACTGTTATTGTGAAGTATTTAATTTTCTTCCATATATATTCGATACATGTAACTATATAAACGTTTTGTACAATTAACATATTTTTTTTAACGTTATAAAAACACACTATCATTATGATTGGAAAATCATATCATCAATTAGAAACAATGTGTATTAAGTTCCCGTCAAAGTCAATCTATTAAATATGTATATTTATATTAAAGTAATTCAATTTGAGTTTGTCATAAGGAATTTAGATACTTTATACTAACATGACGACAAAGCTTATGAGAATTATAAATGTGCATATATCACATTGAGTGCTGCCCATTTACGCAGTACATGTTAATTTGATGTATTACTATTCTTCCTGAGTTTGTTGGTGATTTAGGGAAGTCGGTTTAAAAATGAATAAATTTTTAATATTACAATTTCTGGTACGCCGATTTTATAGCATATGAAAACTGTATATTTGTAATTTGATATTTAAAAAATATGATGTGATAGTTTATGAATAGTAAATAAATTTAAGTGTTTTAATTGAAATGAATATGTTTTTATGTTTTTCATAATTGTGAGTATCATTTTAGAAAGACCATACTTAACTATTTATTAAATAATATTTGCAATTATTTTATTTAATAATATGATTAAATATCTTATATTATATATTATACATATATAGTATTATATCTTATAATATATTATATATATAGATAATATATAATAATATATTATTTATAATGAAGATGACCTTTCAAGGAGTGTAGCTTACAAAGAACATATTATATATAGCCAACTGTGGTAGTTTTGGTTCCGACATAAGCCTTGAAATAAGCAAGTGTAATCGTATTTTAAGTATGTTCTTGTTTGGTGCTTAATTTTCGGTACTGAAAACATTTATATATTAATTCCTCTTAATTTCTTTATAAGAAATAGGACCTATAGTATTCTATAGAGCACTGACGAGACTATGGTGAGTAATTTAGAATCTTTTCAACAAGTGATTCTTAGTGAAACATCCTTTTCTTGTCATTTTGATAAAAGAAATTTAAATTTCTTTCATCTTTCAAGTACACGAAAAGGTGGCTACAAGGTAAGAGTTTAGACAAAAGCCTAAAATATCTATAAAACATTAAGAGAGAGAGAGAGAAATATAGAGAGATATATAGAAAAAGAGAGGTACAAAGACAGAAAAAGAAGTGGATGCACGGTTGCCACTTGAAAATTTTTTTCTGTACCAAAATTGGTTTAAAAAGGTACCATTTCTGTAAAAAAAGGTCCAAAATTTTTTTGGACCTTTTTGTTTTCTCGTTCTGTGTTTTTCATAGTGTTATAAATGAACAAAATATAAAATAGTGCAAAGTTGCATTTATAAAAAAAATTAATTGGAAATATCCACAATAAAGTTGGGTCGTCAAAAATGTACCATTTTTTGAACATGAGTACCAAACGAAAAAAATAAAAAAAAAAGTACCAATTTTGGTACTAAAGTACCATAAGTGGCAACCGTGTGTATGACATCGAGTAGAGACAATACACTGTTAGAAGAGTCTATTGTGTTCTAGTTATGTAGGAGTGCGACTACCTTAAATATTAGGGTTTTGTAGACGCCATCTACTGGTAAGAATACACATTAGGTAAAAGGAGTTAACATTTGCATAGTTTCTTTGTAAAATTGCACCAAAAAAAGGCGCTTTACATATAGTAAGTAAAAAATATACATTACAGATGTTCCTACAAAAGAATAGTTTTGAAACAAAAATAGGCAACTTCAGAAATTAACTTTCAACTCGTTGAACTTGTTTATTTCAAATAAAGCTGTAGTTTATAAGCTCGTTCTAATTTAAAAAGCACGGCAAGTGCTTTAGTTAGTGTCACTAATTAAATAAAAAGTGACAAAAAACCTGGAACTTGAGTTTTAAAATTTTGTGCAGCCTTGGTTACTTGTGGTAAAACACGATAAGTCATTGCTTGTAATTTGACAGGCACGAGTTCTATGTTAAACCTGGCACTTGCAGTCCAAACAAATTATATACGGACTATAAACTACCATAATTAAGAAATTCAAATATTTCCTAAGACCACTGATGATGATGAATACTTGGCAATAAACGAAACAACGTTGTATGGTCAGTCAAATATGAATAAATTAAATAAAATTTTTGTCTTTGTCTTTTTTTGCTATTCGAATCCACCTAACTTTTAAATAGTTGCTGTTCGTCATAAAGACGCGTCAGTGTCGGCAAGAAAAAATTAACATTAATAGTTCCAGTTATATACGACTGTCATGATCTAAATATTATTAGGATCTTAAAGTGCCATCGCTATTATTATTAATTTAATCCTAAGTATTTTAAGATGGCATCTAACATATCCACTAGAATGTTTGATATAATCGATCGCTACCTATATCTATGATCATGTTATACAGGGTATGTATTTTTATAGACCATCAAACAAATTAGGTTGATTGACAAAGATATTAATAACGTTCATAATTAATTTTGGTAATTAATATTAGTTACACCTACGAATAAATCCATGATGAAAACTATTAAATTGTTAATATTCGATTATAATTAATTGTATAAAGTCTCGTCGCATATTAGCATGTAACATAAGTCTATTAAACAGAAGTGATAAATTAATTTTTTAACCGTCGAGTTCAATTAACTTTATAATAAATATACTAAATATTTCATAAGCAACTTAAAATGATATTTTTTACCCCAAAGCCTTAATGATAACCAAGCCAAGTCTAATTAATTTTTTAAAAATTAGTTTTTAAAATGTCGTTGAAATTCTTAATTACAAATTGCCAACTGCGCCTACTGTATGTAGTATGCCCCCACTGTATCGATCAAGCTTACGCATTTGTAGACATTATGACTCGTTGGCATGTTTTTGCGCTGTGGCACAATAAATTAAAATAGCACTAAAAAGTTAAACACAACCCAAACAAGACCAAAGCAGAGCACAATACGGCACAACGGAGCAGAGTAGAGTAAAAGCCGCGCAACGCAGCGCAATGTAGCGCAATGCAGAGCAGACAGTCAGACTGATAAACCCAATAAACATATCAAAATATAAATACGAGCTCCAAAACCAAATGCAACTGTTGCTACTGTTTTTGCGGCAGCCCCGTATGCCTGCTCCAATAAATTGCTGTGCTTTGAATTTCTGATGAGAATGGAGTTGCTTAACTGATTGCATGCGTGTATGCAAGTTTGCCTGCTGGGTTGTATGTGTGCATGTGAGAATTTCTTCATGTGCATTTGAAACCGTGTACGTGTGCATATACGCGTGGCAGCTAACTGACATTTGCACATTTGCGTTTTTGCGTTTTTGCGCTATTGCGTTTTTGCGTATTTGCGTAGAGCAAAAATTAAATGGCACAGAACTTTGACACTCTTTGGCATGAAACGCAGGCAGATAATAAAATAGATTTGAATGCCTTCAAAGGAAGTTAAATATGGCAATTGTCTGCTTGTTAGATAATCCAAGCCATTTTTGTTTAAGAGAAAACAAAGTGAAGACAATAAAAAATAAATTTTTTTTTAGTAAAAAATACGTTAAGCAGAAGTTGACAGCTGGATTTTGTCAAAGCAAAAATTCCATGTTGTCTACTAAAGCCGCTTTTTGGCTACACAATAATTTTTTTTATATTTCAAGTTTTTTACATTTTATATTTCATTTTTAATTTTTTCTTTTCGTTATTAGTCAGTGTCTACTTTATGCGGAAGGCCGCATTTTTGTCTGTCTGTCTGCTGTCTGTCGTTTGTCCGTTTATGTGTTTGTCTCTTTTTAAGTCACAGTCTAGACATAAAATAACAGTGCCTGCGACAGACTCCTGTTTAAGCCAGTATGTGAAAATGTTGGCTTACATCATGTTTCTGCGCAAAAGCAAACCTGCAGAGTGCAGATAGTTTCGCAGTTACCATCTAAATGCAGATTGATTGACAGCATTAGATCAAACTGTATTTGATTTATTGGTGCAATACCTCATAAGTCATAAATACCCAGACAGGAAACGTTTTTATATGAATATATGTTTATTAGCGCATGTGCAATATTTTCCTATTACGGTGAAATAATTTAAATAAATTAGAAATCATATTTTCGAATAACACATCTACACCAGTTAAGCAAAATATGTGTCCGTTTGCAAGATTTATAGCAGTGATGCCAATATTTTAGACTGTAGTAAGACAGTTTAACAAGAGTAAGAGACTTTAGCATGAGACTTTAGCAAGAGACTTTAGCAAGAGACTTTAGCAGTAGACTTTAGCATGAGACTTTAGCAAGAGACGTTAGCAAGAGACTTTAGCAAGAGATTTTAGCAACAGACTTTTGCAAGAGACGTTAGCAAGACACTTTAGCAAGAGACTTTAGCAAAAGACTTTAGCAAAAGACTTTAGCAAGAGACTTTAGCAAAAGACTTTAGCAAAAGACTTTAACAAGACACTTTAGCGAGAGACTTTAGCAAGAGACTTTAGCAAGAGACCTTAGCAAGAGACTGTAGTAAGACAGTTTAACAAGAGACTTTAGCAAGAGACGTTAGCAAGAGACTCTAACAAGAGACTTTAACAAGAGACTTTAACAATAGAAATTCGCAAGAGATTTGTATTTTTTGTCGCACTATGAAGCGACCGAATACACCTAGCTTGAGTTAAGTAGTCATGATTTTGTTAAAAGATTGTCGTGATTGTGTATTAGAGATTGTGTGGTTAATGGAATTCATTATCTAGCTATTTGCGGCAGCTACTTAACATAGGGATCACTAAATATTTTCATTATTTTTATTCTTAACTATTTTTCTCCAATTGTTTGTTATTTTTGTAATGTTACTGAGTCGTTTTGTAGTTGGTCTTTATGTTTTTAGTTATATTCACTTGGTTTCTATTTAAAAATTCTTTTGTTCCATCGATTGTCTCTCATACGAGCTACAATAAATGTCCAGTCCATCGCCAATTACATTTGGATATTCTTAAGATTATATCTGTCACTTAAATTTATTCACTCGCAGTTTCATCTGGTAACTGGTCTGCCATGACAAATTATGAGGTTAGAATATTTCCAAGATAACGCATGCCTATCGTAAGTCGTGACTAAAATCTAGTAGGCACCACCCGATACACCCGATACTGAACAACAACTACAAAAATTTGATTAATTTATTGAATTTGGCTGAGTATTGTTTCGAGTTCTGTCAAGTACTCATTATTAGTGATCTTAGAAAAACTTATTTTTATTAGCAATTTCTTTAACCGATTAATGTTTATTATAATAAAGATTATAGTTTCAATCTATTTGGACTTTGGATAGGCTGTGCATCCACTGTGACCTGAAAGATCTTTTGTGCAGCCTTTTGCCCAACTAATCCAATTTCAAACTTTTGAAGAATTTTGTGACAACTGAGCAGGTGTATAAAACGTGCTCTGCTGTTTCCTGTTGCTCTTTGACAGAGTCGGCAGGAATCGTTGTCTGCTACAACAATCTTTTTCAGATAGTATCGCCTGTTGGTAGTCTGTTGACAGTTCCGTGTAGAGTTTGATATCTGTTCTGCTTAAGTTTCAAACAACTTCAACCTTTATATGTTCAGGGATAATAAGCTTTTTTGACTACTGTATGCCTTTTTGGGTTTTCCAGAAGGCAGTTACGCTGGTTTGTCGATAACTCCGCAGAAGTGTTCCGGGCTTACGAAAGGTGTTTTTGTTTTCTTGTTGGTCACAATATTTACCTTTTCATAGCCTACGTACCCCTCATGTTCCGGTATCCAAGGACTTCCGTAAGTTATCTACACTTGCATTATTCTACTTGCAAAAAACAAACGAAACAAAACCTTTCTATTAGTATCTATTAGTATATGGATTATAGTCGTAATCTATTTTCCTTTTCTTTAGTTAGATAAACTTGCAATAGTTTGCAATAGTAATTCCTTCATATTAATATGCTTATGTACAGTTTTTTTTTGTCTATGTCGTACTTTCTTAGGTTAGGTAAATGTGCATTACTTTACTTTGCAAAAAACGAATAGAAAATCTAACCGAGAAGTTATTAGCTGGACTTTAGGAACAAAACCACCTAAACAGGAGAAAAAATTTGTAGTCGAAATTAATTCTTTGGACAGCTGCAGCGGAAGTACTTTTCACCCTTTGTGCAAATTATGTCAATTATCTTTTGTTATGAACTGTCAAAGTGTTGAATATGTTCAGCGATGCATGTTGGTAATATGCACAAAGCGAACTTGGCTGTCTGTCCCTCTGTTGCATGCACGTCTATCTGTCTTTGTGTTTATCTGTCCATCAGCCTGTCTGCAAATGCAATTATGGACTTAAATCGAATGGACATGCTTAATATTGACCAAATTGACATGATAACACAAGCATACAAACTGATACACATGCATATCAATGCGCACAAGCGTACATATGCCAGTACGCAACTGCAATAGCAAACTCAAAGATACATTCCGTAATCGTGTGCATGCATGAATAGTGACAAAAGAAGCAAAAAACCAACAAAAAAAACCGAATATGTATGTTAAAAAATGAGTACAAGGCAAATACATGCCAGTGAGCATTTCTGTACAAAATGCACTGCCAGTCTGTCTGCGCCTGTAATTGCATGAAAATGCATATGTCAAATTAACTTTGACTGACAATTTACATGCAGCAAATGTCGACAAAGGATGCATAATCCTATATTCAAATTCTTGATGCATTCAAGCGTTAATTCATATTATGCACAAATGCACGTTGATTGCTATATGCGCCGATACGCAGTCGTATTAATGCAGTTGTCTGAATTATAGACTTTTATTGAAGTTTTTACTGTTTTAGATACATAGATACTCGCACTTCGGTGCTGGTGCTGGCGTGGCGCTGGCGCAAAGATTGAAGTAGACGTTTCACAATTATGCAACTCGTTTTAAGCTTAAAACGGCTTATAATACCATTTGTGGCAATGCTTTCAAATGCGTACATTTGTAATGGAGTCACTTAACTATAATTGATATGAGCACGTAGTAATGAATCTGCTATTTAAGTAGTTATTTCAGCCATTTTAGCAGTTTTAACAGTTTCGATAGATAAATAACGAAATTTTCAGTTTGCTTTAGACAACATAATTTTAATTCGAAAGTGTAGCTTAAATTGCATAAGTTGAGATTAAATTTGCTTGAATTTAAATCTTTATGAAATGTGCAATAAACAAGTGATATCCGTATTAAATTTGACATTTAAAGTTGTTTTGCAAGATGTTAACAAATAATTAAAATAGTTTTTGATTATATATACATACATAAGTGCAATACGTATAGTAGAAATAATGAAATAGAGTTAAATATGAAGTTATCACTCAAGATTTTTACGTTTTTCTACACATTCACATTTTCCACTAAAAGTATCTTAACACTTTTTAATCAACCTAATATGTAAAAGTAGTACATACCTATAAAGATAGTTTGATAATAAATAGAACACTTTAAAACAGAAAATGCTTACTAAAATAAATGCTTACTAAGTAAATAACTTTACTGAATCGCTTCAATTGATGAATTAAGTTTATGATAATCATCACTTACCTTGTGCCAAAATTCATTAGTAATAAATCTTTATTTGAGAACTCTATCGATTCCATTAAAACTGTGTTGAACTCAACAAAAATCAAACAAGATTTTCATTAAATTCCTGGAGCTGAGTATCCCGAAAATGTCCATTTAGCACACTTTGGCTGAGAATTTAGATATTTTCGCCTTCACCATTTCACCATTGTGAATAAAATAAAGATAAAAATTTTCGTGAACATACGAGTGGAAGGTATGTACCGATACCCTGATGGACTGTCACTTTAAACACAATAAATCGGCTTCTACTGTTTGAAATGTCATGTATTTTTGCCGATATACATAAAGCATTTCGGGGACGAACAAATAATTTAAAAGGTGTATGCTGACATCCTAATAGTCCATAGACTGTCACTTCAAATGGAATGGCTCGATTCTTATACGTCGATTTTTATAGAAGTAAAACAATTAACTTAGCCAGTCACTTAATTGCTAAGATATAGAATGACTACAAATATCTAATATTAAAAAGCAATGTTTGTTTTGGAACCCAACTTGTCTCTATTCGGATTAATGTTCTATTTATTGTCAAGCATTAAAATGCGGTATAAATACATTAATTTAGATTGGAGTGGTGGCCTTATGCCAAAAGTTCACTTGACCTCAACTAATGGCCCGTTTTGATAGCACCGATTAGCGTTGTTCATATGTAGACTAGAAGGCCAAGTGAAAGTGAACCAATCTGAGAATTCTATAAATTGAGTCAAGTCTCTCATTTTTCAGGATGACTGCTAACAGAGCTTGGTTGATAAGAAAAGGGTTCCAAAGATTTTTAGTTTTCTCCTAACATATGGTGTGTATTAGCACACGAAGGGGAATTAAGTTCCTTCCTCATCCGCAGAGTCACAACCACGATTAAAGTCATTAAATGATTCAGTCATTTATTGTGTCATAACGTGTTTTCCTAATAAGCAGTTACCCGTCAACCTCGATACGGTTGTATTGAGCAGGTTACGTCTAGTTGAACCAGCTGACTTGTATGTTTTAAGTTCAGTTTGATCCAAATCGATCTTGTCATCTTACAGAAGGGTTTATTTGTTCAAATTTACTCAGATATTTACTTTTGGTTGTTATCTTGGCCATTGCAAGTGAGATATTAATATCTGAGAAATAAATATCAGGCAGTGGAGTGCTTGACTTGGCAAGATCATCTGTCCTGCAGTTGCCTGAAATGTTCCAGTGTGGGGTGTAAATGAAATAAAAGTTAAGTGGAATGAAATAGTGGCAATCTGTAAAAGAATGTAGTGAGTCTGTACATACAATGAATTATTACTATTTTTTAAGATTAGATTTAAGTTAAGATGTAGTCATAAAGAAATTAAAACACACTTCTATAATAAAATAAGTTTTTTATTATAAATTAATATAAGCACTGTTTTGCAGGTTACACACACTTTCAAAACAAATACCGTACCATTTAAGGACGTTTTGTTGATGCAATGGTCTTTTAACAGTTTTTTATACATTTTCAGTGCTGCAGATGAGAAAATCTTATTTGTTGACATATCAACCAAGTGAAAAATGTCTGACAGCACTGAAAAAAATTTATGTGAAATGTATCTAAAGTTGTATCATCATTCATTATCAATAACTATTATCAGAATCATCATTATTGTATTGATCGCCCAAACTTTTAACTGTCAGCGATTGTCAGGTTAAGTTTGGTTACACCGTCGATTCTAAGTAACCACTTAGGTCTATTGGCCAATTGTGTTACCATAAAAAAACTTAGAGATTTAAAATCAATCTTGAATCTATTGCAAAGTGCTTAATGCTCTAAAGTTGACCATGATTCTCGAAAAAGAAAATAGTGAGAAATTCCTGTTTTGAGGATCTATTTTAACAACCCAATAATAGTAAATCGGTGTCACGCATGTGCTGTATACTAACAAAGCAGTTGAGATGGAACTTTCAGTGGGCTCTCCACAACTGCGAATGAGTGATCAAACAGGAGACTTAATCTTCAAGCATGGTTCCCTAATCACCAAACCTACTATAAGACTGATATCAGTAATTCGGTGCCTCATATGCGCTAGGTACTAACAAAATAGTTGAGATGGAACTTTCAGTGGGCTCTCCACAACTGTGAATGCATGATCAAACAGGAGACTTAACTTCAAACATGGTACCCTGATCAGCTGTAATCGGACAGCAAACCTACCTGATATAAACTGATATCAGCGGTTGTTGAACGATTCGTATTGAAATATGGCAAAACGTAAACCAAAAATGTGTTGTGTCGGATGATAGTTCTGTTAGACATATGTCACTGAAACAGTGCTGCCAAACAAGGATTATGAAATGGATAACTCTATGCATTTTGTACACAAAATCCCAAAACCACAAAAATTATAAAATTATTTTAAAAATAAAATGAAATAAATGAAATCATATCAAATGAAATTAAATATAATTTTCAACATATGTGACAAGCGACAATAAAAACATTGCTGCGATATCTAAATTTGTATCTAATTGTGCACAATTTTCCCATACCCAGTGCAGCGATTCAGCAATTACAAAAGCAACAAATTAACCACTTCTCAGCCTTTAGAAAAGCGTGTGCACCGACATAACATAGTCGCATTTAACGAAACATTGTTTCGTTTGCACTTGTTTATTTGTTTGTCCGTATGTCCGTCTGTCTCTATTTCTGTCTGTCTGTCTGTCGGTCGATCGATCTGTCTATTTGTCCACTTGTTTGCTCGTTTGTCCACACGTTTAGTTATGTTTAGGTATGTTTGCGAGTGTGTATGTTTGTGTGTGAGTGTGTGTGTGTGTGCGTGTGACTGTGTGCAATGCCTATTCGGCTGGCTTTGTGTGTTTGTCAAACAAAAACAGTTAAAATCGAAATCAAAGCGAAAACAATGACACAGTAGCTGCACAGAGAGAATTACACGAAGCGCACTGTGCACGAGAAAAAAAACAGTCTAGACACAGACTAGACTCCATAAAAATAATTATTATCGGTTGCAATTTCTTCTTCAATTTTTCTTTATTTCTCGCTTCACGTTACTTTTTCCATATTTTTTAGCAGTCAATTTTTTCTTTTTTTCGTTTTGTCTTTTTGTTGTTTGTTGTTTGCGTTTTGTTTCGTTTTCGGTTTTACCTCGTTGACGTGTTTTAAAATTGCTAACCAAGCGGCGGCTATTTACTGCTTGGTCCGCTGCTGCAATCAGCAGTTTGCACTGATTTGGCATTACTGCGGAGTGGTTTTTTTCCACTCCGACTACTGACTGCCGACTGCCGACTACCGACTACCGATTGTCTGTTGGATTGTTGTTGGTATGATTTTGATTGTGCGGATTGCATGGAATGCATTTTCTGAGAAAGTATTAAGTTAATTTCTCTGCTTTTAATACTCGGTAAGCAGATTGACTGTAATTGAATGCAGGTCTTCAATCTGATTAGTTTTTAATGGGCGAACTTAATGCACCACAACTCGTAAATTTATGTTTGTGCGAATACCTTTGAAGAACATTAGAGTACACACTTCCATATAACATCTATAAGCAGTTATTATGATAAAGATATACTAGTACTAGTAGTTATCTGTTGAAAGTATCTTTTGTTATTAACGATGGTCACAGTGAAAAAATTGAGATATATTCGAAACTCTTTTTTTTTTCATTCCATTGCGTTCCCAGGAGAACATTGGGCCATAATATTCGAAATTAGTCATCTAAAATTTAGATTTTAAAATAAATATATTATTGCTTAAAAATAGGTTTTAAAGGGGAAAGAAGTAAGAGGCAATAGGAAAGAGAATATATTCTCTATAGATATATTATTGCTTAAAAATAGATTTTAAATAAGAAGAATAGATTTTATTATAATAATTAAAAAAAATTATTAAAATTCCATTATACTTTTATGATATTTTCATTTTATTTCATAATATCTAAAATATTCAAAATATTCAAACCAGAATTTTTTGAACGTATGAGTAACATTTTTACATAGCAATTCTAGTTAGTAAGTAACCGCCAAAAACTTTTCTAGGAGTATAAAAGTCATGTTTCTTTTATAGTCAGTTTTTGTTTTTTAGTATTTTAACTTTTATTTCGTATGTTGTATTGTGTGTGTTTCAAGACGTGTTTCGGCAAATTTGCCTTTGCCTCTAACAGGAGAATTCATAATATGTTTCTTTCTTTTATAAGTAAAACACAAACCACAGGAGTACAACACTCCTACTAATCTGCAGGCAAACGATGAGATGCCAGCATCGACAGACAAACGATGAGGTGCCAGACATAACAGATTGGCAGCAAGATTGGCTCATATAACCGTGAACGATTATATGAGTCCCTGATTCACTCCAGAGTTAAAAACTACGAAGAGGTCACAGATATTTTAACAGCTACTTTTATCGTAAATGCAATGTAGAGTCAACAAATTGCACATATTGCAGAGATAACGCAATAACTGAAGATAACGCGAACCACACGTTCTTCGAGTGCAATAAGTGGCTACCTGTAAGAGAAGTGCTAGCAATGAAAGTTTAAGTTTTTTCCCCAAACACAATCAGAGAATAAATTGTCGATACCAAATTAAGCTAGGATTTCATAGTAATATTTGCTGTAATGATCCTTACTTAGGCTAAAATAGCTGGACCTGAAGTTGGAGTTGGAGCAAGTAGTTACATCACGACAAGCCAAAGTATAACCTTAACCACTTAAAGCGGTAGTGAGGACTGGACGCAGATCACGCCGATGGAAATCTTAATTGACTAAAAGGGACTTTACTGCAAAATGATATTAACGCAGTCCCGTGGTAGGACAAAGTCTCTAGGAATGAGGGGGAGAGGCTTAGTTTATATCGAATATATCTTTCGTAAATTGAATGTAAAGTAATATTAAAGCAGTCCTGTGGTAAGACAAGGTTTTTAGGAATGAGGGAGAAAGACTTAGTTCGTATCGACTATATCTTTCGTTCTTGGATTTAAGTGTAACGGTATGAGTTTTACAGGTGTTTAAACTATATTACCTTGTTATTACCTTGTCTTTCCATATATCTTGTAATTTCATTATATAGACTATTAAGAGTTTTTTATATATCATATTTTTTTCAGATATTAGATGATTTATGCTTCGAGTAATCTCATTTACTATTCCGTTTCTTTAACATTCTTATAGCTCATTTATTAATTGATATGTGTGTTTGTGGTTAATCTTTTCAAGACTTTCTGCTCTAATTTTTAGACCTAATATGGTATGAGTTGATTGTCTTTAATGGATCTCTAATTCTTCAGTATTTTAACTTACTTCCCAATGATCTGTAAAGTCATAATTTGGTATTAATTGCTGTCTTCATGTATATTATTAGTTTCGGAAATAATCCTTACAGCATTAAACTTACCCAGGCAACTCTTTGAAACTATTTTAAATCTGATTTTCATTACATTTTACTGAAAAGCAGTGTTAGAATATGTGTCCAGTATATAAATAGAATTAATTTTCATTTTACTCCATTAATAGCCCATGTTTATGTACTAGTAATGAGTTTAATTGTACTATATACTGAAGGAACTGATAATCTTTTCAGTTGGATATCAACAAAACTATAAACAAAGAAAAGCTCTCCTATAGATTTTTACAGAATATTCAGACACGTAAAAACTTTTTTACATGCTTAAATCAATTGTTGTCAATGAAAACGGCAAAATCTTGATTTAATTAATAAAACTTCATTCAAATTTGAATTTTGAAGTTAATTATGACGATTACTTTATAGATACTCTTTATTTTGTCTGCGCATATAACTGTATCGAGTATTGCTAAATACCTATCAACAGTAGTGCTGGAATTGTTTCTTATATTTTATTATATTATTATTATTTTATAATTTTTTGAGATTGAAAGTGTCAAGGGTTGACTCGTATTCTGCCAAATTAGAAGTTCAGACTCAGTGTTCTTTAGTTAACTTTAGTCAACTGACCCAAAACGATATTTTATTTATATGTTCGAACCAAAACTCGAAAAATTGATTTAACTGCAATGGGAACATGGTGTTAAAGTTGCATTACGGACGAAGAAGAAAGGGTCTTGTTAGATGGGAATATTTTTAATATAAAATCTTAATATGTTCTGTTCTATAATCTATGATTTATATGTTATAGAAATCATTTATATTTATAAATGGCATAATATAGAAATCTGTGATTGTCTATCCGAGTCAACTCGATTCCAAATTTAGAGGGACAGTCATGTGATTTGATATGTTGTTATTAGAAATTTTTTTCAAAAAAGGAAGAAGGATTGAAACAAATGAAGGCTTCACTTTATAGTTCCGTTTTAAGGTAAGATATTTAAAATTCTTCTGATTTAAATTAATGATAATCGGCTCATCTTAAGTATAGTCTTCACAAATTTAATGTCTTTCCTTAAGCTTAAGACTAATTTTTAATGAAGTGTTCTTTTTCACTAATGAGAATTTTTTTTTAATTTTTTTTTATTCCATTGTGACTGCTGTGGAATTAAGTAATCAATAAATTAATTAAAAAATCAAGGTCTTATAAATAGTTTTAATATTATTTTGCCATCATTTTGTACCATTCAGAGTGCAAATATTTATTGTCAGCACGCCAGATCCTTGAATCGAAATTAAGCTTATTATGATATTATGACATTGAACTACATTATGAAATACTTATCCATCTTTCACAGTACGTTTTATAATTTGTCTTTGAATTTATCTACGAATTTATTTATACTCGTACCAATATGAACTTATTATAAGCCGCATACTTGCTGTCTGCCTGCCAGTGCCACTTATTGATTGCCCGGTTTGGTAAATGTCTGCGGATTGCAGTTGCTTACTAAATATCTGCTCGTACGACGGGTGTCTGGAAATTCTCAATCGCAGTTGGGGCCAGTTTGTTGTCTGTCCAACTGTCATTTTATAGTGCCTTGCACTTTGTACGGTATTATGTTATTATACCAATTATGGTTACAGTGTATCACCAAAGCAATTGGTTTTATGGGTGCAACACGACACAGCAAGGTTTCATTGAGTTTAAATGGCGAAATGCATTCAATGGAAATGTAGTTTAGTTATATTTTTTTATTATTATTTTTGTTCGACTTTAACGGAGAAGCCCTTTTAATTTATTTATACGCTTTGTTCACTGATTTCAACTTATGATTACACTTAAATTTTTTAAATAGTATCTTTTTTTCTGAAGAATTGTCGGTGCATCAAACTCAGCTCGCATTGCAATTACAAACATTTTAATGCAATTAACACACCTGTACGCGTATAAAATAACCGACATCGCAGTTTAAAACTCAGAATTGAGAATTTAGAATTCAGAATTCTGAATTATTTCTGTCTTTGTGAAACTTTTGCCGACTGTTTATCGGAATCTGTTCCCTTTTAAATGAACCGCTCCGTGAAAAGTGAAGAAGTCGAAACCATTACCGCGTCCGACTGGTGACACACGTGTAGACTTATTTTGCAGTCTTAAATATAATTTTTTCTTTTTCTTAAAAGTTTTATATTGAGTTTTGGACGAGGTTTCCATTTTTTAGAGTTCTTGGTTGCTATGTGCTGACAGTTTTTAAACGCAACTTAAGAACTTCGTGCAATTCTGCAATTAAGTTTATTTCACTTTTTGATAAAAAATTTGTAAAATTAATATTAATTTTTACTTAAAAAAAAAAATTCAATAAATAAAGTATTGAGTGTGTTATTTAATACCTTAAGTTGATTACATAGGTATTAAACACGTGTAGTAAAGAATTCAAACTGCATATATAAAAATCAATACCTGTGCATTAGTTTATATTCTAAAGGGTCGAAATCACGAATTTGATACCAAGAGAATTTCTAAAAATATTGTTTTCATAATTTATAATGTACTCTCCATATGGGACTTTAAGATCATCTCCTAGGAGTGACATGAAAAGATTACTCGACATCGAAATTCTTATATCAGTAATAATGCACAGATGGGAGAAGTCGATTAACTTAATTTCTGTTCGACACTCAGATGAATGTATGGAAATAAAAATAAATTGTATGAACATAAAAATTAGTTACATCCTAAGCTTTAAGTTTCATGCTTTTAGATTCTGTGTAAAATGTTCTTAAGATTATGTTTTTTCATTGCGGCATATTCGTCTAAATAAACACTAATTGCAATGTGATAATGAAATGTCTGTTGTGGCATATGAGCCTAAATAAACACTATTTACAATAAGATAATGCAACATCTATTGCAACTTTTGCGTCTAAATAAACAATAATTACAATGAGATAATAAAATATTTGTTGCAACACATACGCCTAAATAATTATCTTAAAATAATTAAGGATGTTCCTAGCTGAACATCTTAATAACTCTACGATAAGATATATAAATACATACTTGAATAGACTATCTAGACCAGTACCTCAAAAGCAGTAGTTGTAAATTCGGATAGTGATAAGAACATATACAGCTTAATTACAGTAAATAGAGAGATACTGTGGAGGGTTTTACCTCAACCCAATCAAGAGGTGATTTGAGAGAGAATTCATATGAAAGATTTCATGTGATGGATTGTGGTATCGTATCAAACATCTTCTTGAAAGACATACAAAAGACTTTTTAATTTGAGTTATTGGTACATAAATTCATTGGGGTTTTTTTCACTTATTACAGATTTCTTTGGGTAAATGGTAAATTCTAAAGGACATATTTGATGTTTATATTTGAGAAAAAGCTAAACTCCCCTAATACCTGGTTTACCTGGTTTATAGGCATATAGTCAATGTGATGATCTATATCTGTAAATATATTAGTTTTGTACAAAAGTTTAATTAATTTATGTACCAATATTCCAGTAAGTCTAAGAACAATGAAATGCGTCCTTATGAACTTAACCTCAATTAAAATTTAGCAAAGCTTCAATCCTTTTTATTAGTTATATGACTATATTATGTTTATTTAACTATATTATAGTTTGGATAAGCAGAAAAAATTATCTTAAATTTACTATAATGAGCAAGCATAAGATAGAATAATGTAATATAAATGAGAGGTCCGAATACTGATAAGGTAAAATACTATTAATGGGTAGACCAACGATAACAGAAAAATGTTTTTTTTTCTTGAATCTGGCTTTTTACCTGCGGATAACAAATCTATTTCATCGTTAATGTTAGAGTATTGTGTGTATTTAATAACATCGCTGTCATTTCTGGGTGCCTCGTTTCAAAATCATTGGTATTTTCCGAATTTATCTCTTTTATGACCAAATACTTTTTCTGGGGAATTTATTTTAAAGAGAAAGATATATTGCTCATACAAACGATGTATTATATTATTAAATATTAAAAAAAAATATCACTTGAAGTACACTTTATTTATTTTATTACTCATCCTTAGAAATATATATATTAACAGTCGCACGTAGAATATTATAAGCATACCATGATGAATGTATAATGTAATCACCACTTGGAAACGGTAGGACCCTCGTAAAGGAGTTATCCATGGACTGTGAATTCAGTTTATCCACAATTATGTCATGCTGAAATATTTTTATTAAAAACCATTATTTATATATATTTTAAATTAAATACAAACATTAAATGGACAAGTGTGATTTATATTTGAATAAACCTTAAAAATTTCGTAAAAAAAAGTAATAAGACGATTTTTGGGCGATTTAAGATACTTGCAGCCGTCAATTGTAAAATTATACAAAAATGGTTTATACCCACTCTCCTTCTTTGAAAGAGCAAATCCAACCTGTAAGTATTGTTAAGACATTTTGTTACAAAGGTAGAATATATTAAATAAACCACTTACATGGATAACTGTAACGGGAATTTTATATAACCTGACTTTTAATGAAAAATATTTATAAGTGCGATTAATCGATTTCAGATAGCAATACTCAAAATCTGAGAATGATGGATCTCGTGTTTCACATTTAATATTCGTAAATCTAAGTTCAGTGTGAATCTTAAAGGAAAACAAGGATAAATTAAGAAAATCTGATTTATATATATAAAATAGTTTAACTTACAATAGGAATGATTATTAATAACACAAATAAACTATGCCCATCCATTTCGAACTAAATTTAAATGATTCGAGCATTTATTTTTATTATTTTGAAACATAGGTTGTAAAGCGATAGGAACTGAATTAAAATGAAATTAAAACGAGATTTTTATCTATGGAAATGATTTTTATATAAAATTATTCTGTAGCTTTTCTGGTTAAATATTCCAACGTTCCACATAAGGCTAACTAATTTATATATCATTATTCCACTTGCAATCAATTATTTCAGGAAGATTAATTTCAGTTAATTGTTTTGCACCATTAAACAGTTTTAGAAAAGTTTGTAATTAGTAATAAATATATGTTATTTTTACTTTAATATGGTATTTATTTCGAAATATTTAAGAAATTTAAGAAATATTTATTTAAATTTTTAAAATTTTCCATTTATAATTTTTCCACTCCATTATAAAATTTTAATCAGGAATCAAAAATATGTTCGAAATCCATTTCGTCGTATTACTTCTAATTTTTATTAAAATATTTTAATTTGTTGAAAGTATTTTCATTTCACTTTTATGGTATGGTATTTATATACCATATATATATTTATATAGAAAGGTATTCGTTCTAATATTAGACAGATTTTAACATCATATAAACTTTGCATATAATTAGGTTAGATTAGGTTACAGCTGCCATTCTAAAAATTCTATGTGTTATCATAAAAGAAACTTAAAGGTTTCAAACATTTTAACACTTACCAAAGATTAAAATCTTTCTTTCTTAATAGAAATAAACTTTTTTTTAATAGAATGCCACCAACTTGAATACAGATGTCTGTATATCGTTGAGTCTTCCCATCTTCTCATCGTTGAGTCTTGACATCTTATGATGTCAGCGATATGGTTAGATTAATTAGGTATTCCTAATGATTACTTAAGGCTGCCTTAACTACAACTCTATCCTCTAAGATGGTACCCATCTATTCTCCTGCTCCAAAGCACTTATTTTTTCGGCCTTGAATCTGTTGTTATTATTATTATTATTAAAGTTTAAGCGTGAAATTGCCCAACAGCCGGTACTGCGGCCAGAAGAGTCCTATTATACGAGATTCACTATTGATCACACAAAGTCTCTTAAAGCTTTGTGAATAAAGTCTAGAACTAAATTTAGAGAAGAGTTCTTAATCTGTTCTAATGGCAGAAGTTCCAAATGAAACGAGTTTATTGTGATTATAATATGGTATTCAATTTATGAATACTATTGTCTACTGATCTATCAGTTGAGCTACCAATGCTGTAAGGAATAAAAAACACAATATAAGAATATCAAATATTTTTATAATAATATAATAATAAACTGACAGATTTACCAATACCGAGTTATCAAATCTCAAAATAGTTACAGGATCCTCGAGGAGGTATGAGGTCAATTATTGCTTAGTCTGATAAAGTGATAAACAATAATCTAGTCAAGGTGTAAAGAGACGTTTTGAAAATACCTTGAGTTAAAAAAGAGTATAAGTGCTTAAGTGCATTAGCTCAAAACTGCTTCAACATAATAATAATAGTTTTATTAATAATATCTAATTTAATAATTTTTTTAATTAACAGTTTTTTATTTCTTTTGATTTAATAATTAATGTATTTTGATAAAATAATTTTCATTAGAAAAATTTATGTTTGTATCTACAAACATTTTTACATAGTCTGTGTAATAGAATAATATTTTGGTCAAATTTTGGATGGACGAGTAGGTTAATGAACTTACGTCTATTACTGTATCGCAAAAATAATAATAGTTATTTTTTGATTTATTTTCAGTGATGAGGAAGTTTTTATTAAGAAAAACTATTTTTTAATATGTAGAAGATCATTAGATTTTATTTTATTTTATTGAATTGCAACAGCAAAATTTTTTTTCACAAAAAGAACAGTGCTGAAATTCTACAATTAATAATAATTATAATTAATTAATTTAATTATTTTGTAGCTGGTTTATAGTTCCGTTCTATCTTATACATTAAGACCGAAAAGTTTTCGGAAATTCTCATTTAAAATTCGCGCGCTGTATATTTTTCGATATTTTAAGTTTATGTAGTTTGGCAGCACTGTCCTTAATTACTATGCCAAAAATGAGCGCGATCTGTCAGACAGTTCGTTTACGGCAGCTGTTGAAACCAGTTCACCTCAGTAGGGCGTTGCGAAAAAAACAATGGAAAAAAATATTGAACAAAGAGTTTGCATCAAATTTTGTGTTTCGAACGAAATTTCGTGTGCAGAATCGTTGCGAATGCTACAAAAGGCTTATGGGGAATCAGTTTTATCGAAAACTCAAGTTTATGAGTGGTACAAAGCCTTCCAGGACGGTCGTACGACCGTCGAAGACATTTCGCAACGCACTACTGAGGTGAACTGGTTTCAACAGCTGCCGTAAACGAACTGTCTGACAGATCGAGCTCATTTTTGGCATAGTAATTAAGGACAGTGCTGCCAAACTACATAAACTTAAAATATCGAAAAATATACAGCGCGCGAATTTTAAATGAGAATTTCCGAAAACTTTCAGTCTTAATGTATATATAATTCTTCTGTACGTGTGTTGACAGTGAACTCCTCCTAAACGGCTGAACCGATTTTTGATGAAATTTTTTGTGTGTGTTCAAGTGGATTCAAGGAAGGTTTAGATTCACAATTTGGCCCACTGGATAATGTCTTTTTAATTAATTTTTTATTTTTTGGTATCCATATACATTTTTATTAGAAATTTAAAATTTATTCATGCTTACTTTGATATGTTTAAAAAGTTTAAAATCTCTAAAATGAATCGTAAAACTGCCATTTCATAAAATCAACATTGCTTAAGTAGATTTAAATTCCGCAGCATAATTATAGGTGAGCCAATTTTTAATCTTAAGTTATGTGGTGGTATTCCTGGTAAATCCAGCGAATTCAAAAATTCAACAGGCACTCATTCGAAACAACGTTCGCCGGGTCAGCTAGTAGTAATATAAAATAGCAAGGGAATTTGTAAATGAACTTTCACAGCAATTTAACAAAACTCGAAGTCAGAGCATACAAATCAAATATGGCTTTGGGGCAGTTAGCTAATGAACACTGACTCAAAGCTTCAAATTTAGTAAGGTAGAAGCTCAACTTCCAGTCTATAAAAATTTTTTACGAATAATTAAATACAAGAAATAGTTCCAAGACCACTGATGATGGATGTTTGGCAATACTCGAGATAGCTGTATAGTTAGTCAAAAATTTAATTTATTGAAAAAAAAATAAAGTTTCCTGTAGTTCAGCACTGTTAAAAAACCTCAATAATTATTTCTATTTGAAAAGACTATGTTGTCATAAAAAAAGTTATTTGAAAAAAATTTTATCTTGCATAGAATGAAATAATTACTCTCGTAGGTATATCTTTCTACATCAGCGTTTGTAATGGCATTCACTTTTTACTATTTAGTAAGGAATTAATTACCATGAAAATATTTCTAATCTATTAAATATGGTATTCCTTTGAGATATTCGATGCATTTTCCACAAAACTGTTTCTCTTCTATCTTCTATCTCATATTTCAGTAAGTCTTTTAACCGCCGCTTGAGCGGTTTCCTGATTGCATACTGAAAGGGCGCAAAAAATATCTTTGATAAAATACATAAAAGTGCTTACTGACTTAAACAAATACAAATTTGCAATTTTTTTCATTTTTATAATTTTTTATGCCATAAACTGCATTAAAAGGTAAAAAAGGTGCAACCAACTGCAACGCAAACAGTTCGTTAACTTCAAATTGTCGCTTGATTTGGCTTAAATGTCGGTGAAGAACAAAAGGGAGAGCGGCAATTTTGCTTTGTAGTACTCCATGAAGTCGGGATTCTTTGAGTTTGCATTACAATTGCGTCAAGTACTCATATTTACCAATAAGTGTCAATTTTATGCCAAAGTTTATCCAACAAAGCCATATTAAATTATGGCTAACATATGCACTGTGGCTAAAACGGTAGATACACAGATACACAAATATGATTAACAACCGACGGAAAAAATTTCCGAAAAAATGAAAGAAAATTTGTGCGAGAAGACAATTTTTTTGTTACCAAAAATATAAAAAAAATTAAAAAAAAACTTTTTTTTTGCTGAAGATTAACATTTGCCGTCATTGTGTGCCTAAAATATTTACGAGCGGATACACAAGTGAATAAGGCACAAGTATGAACGAACAGCTTTTTTCTTTCAGATGAAATCACAAAAAAAAGTCAAATGCCAAAATAAGACGTACGGGCAGACGGACTAGCAAACATAAACCGAAAAAACCCCACGTAAAATAAACGTACGAGCGACAAGAATAATATTTAATGTGGACCGTCTAGACATTTGGACAGACTTGCGCGGTGTTCACACCGGCAACGTGCTCTTTGCGAAAATCGGTTGCTCATCATATGCTCATCGCATATCGTTTGTTCGCATATCTTCGCTTGTATCAGATAATTAAGCTTTTAATGTTTAAATTTTTATTTTCAAACGTTTATCGTTAGTAATACATAATAAGTGTTGGTATATTATTCATAAACGTATATCGAAGACTGGAAAATGAATATATCTAACGTCCATTTTCAAGACATATGAAATGACATTTTTATAAACAAGAGGGGAGAGGGGAGACAAGTCAAAGACAACGAATTGTATGGTATTATATATAATATTATATTGTTTGTTTATATACGAATGTAAAAATTTATTTCATTATAATTAATTAGTTAAGAGTGTTCAAACATCGTCGTTCAGGCTTAAAAACCAGACCATCGAACATGTAAATAACTTTTGTTACCTTGGTAGTATTGTTCCAACCGATAGCGGTGAACTGTCACTACAAACGAAAATGCATGTTAATAATATGAGAGTGAAGTACATACTATTGTATAGATCTGAAATTTGGCGGGCTAATTCGACAATAGCGTGAAAGCTACAGAGTGTCACGAATAGAAGCTTACGAAATATTCTGCGAATCTGCTGGCAAGGAAAGGCGTTGTTTCATACATAGACTAAAAGGTCAGTATACGATCAACGCCGAAAGGTAACGATTCCCTTATTAGGTGAAGTTGAACCAACCTGACGGTTCTATGAACTTAGATTTGTTGTAGATTTGTAGACTATGTTTTTTTATCTTTTTCAAATTTCGACTTAAAATTTATACAGAATTGACTGCTAAACAGCGTCTGAGTCAGTTTTTATTTATACAATAGTATTTACAATATAACTCGCTTTAAGGATTATTTAGAGGTTTTTGCGGTTATAGCGCAACAGCCTATTTTCCTTACCACTGACTACTTCACTGATACTATAACGAATATACGCCATAGTATACTTAAATATTAAAAGATACCTGATCACTGCATCACATTTCAAACTAAAGTTGTGGGAGCGAAAGCTAACTTTGAAGATTATTTTTTATTGCATAGGAAAAAAAAGTATTCTATTCTGGACAGTTAAAATAGTTTTAGAGTCATTGAATTTTGCGGAATTTTCATCTATTTTGTGTTTTGACTGCCACACATCTCTAAACGAGATTTCAAGCTAAAATGGACTTCCGCTAAATTCACAGTCATAGCAGTATCGTAGATAATTGTAGGGCGGATAAAGTTAATTGAAAAAGGTGCATTATAAATATATTACAAAGGATTGATCGATCCATTGATCGATTTCAAAAAATTGCTTACATTGTGTACACAATTATTGGAGTATATCTGTAATCAAATTAAATTATATAGAATAAATTAAATAAATTAAATAGAACATTGGAGGGATCAACGATGTATAAATTTTTGGAGACTTTTAAGCGTTTTAGGTAGCTGTATAAAACAACGACTTCTTACATACGTATACTTTATGTATATTAAACACATGTGCTAATTTTAGATTTACATGAGGTCTTGAACAATAGACAGACGTCGCAGGAAATCCTTATTTGACTTTTTGATAAATTTTTTCGATAATTAGTAACGGTTTGAATATCTAGATCACAAACAATATTATTTCGTATTAAAAACAAATAATTAAGAGGTAGATTTAAAAATATCTTGGTTGTGTTTTTCCAGTGTGCTAGAACATTGTGATCTAACAAGTCTTCTGTGCTAACAACTGATCTTATAAAAACATACAAAATTCAATTCTTCAAATAAAATACGGAATGTCTTTCGCGGTTTCGATTTTCGACTTTCGGTTTTCCTAAAACCAGAACTACATATTCGACATAAGAAAAATAATAAGAACAATTATGCGGGTCCCTTAAATAAATTAAGATGTAATTTTTAACGTGTTTACAACGAAGTACTTTTATTTTTCTTTCGAATCTGTCAAGGATTTCATTTATCTTGGCATCCCCGTAACAAACAAAACAATGTCAACCTGGAGTTCAGAAGGCGAATCACCACTGTCAATAGGTACTACTACGGGCTAAGTCGGCAACTTATGCTGTATATATCAATCATCCTATCAGTGCTTTTATACGGCGCGGAAGTATAGATGCTAACATAGAATGGTGGAGCAGTACTGGAAGTTTTTGAGAGAAACGTTTTAGTTCTGTTTAAAATTTTTGTTGCTCTTTGAGTTGACGGCCAGTTACCGCTGAATGATGAGTTTTATGAATTTAGTAGGAGTTTATTAGAAAGAAGTTGGTTGCAAGCTCTTTGGTCATCTACGAGTTGGCAACGACTACCACGACCTACACGAGCTTTATCATTTATTATGATATTGATATAGTTAGCCGAATTAACATCCAGCGGTTTCACTGGTTTGGTTACGTCGTGAAAATGAATGATGATGCTTTATGGAAAAATGTTTTCAAAGCGGCAGTTGGAGAAAAAGACTTAAAAGTAGATCATGTCTCCGGTAGAGTGATGAATCTGGGAAAGCACTATCTGCACTTCTATCTGCACAAGTCTCGAGAGAGCATATACGCAACAGAGGCGCCTGGGGTGAGATGCTGTGTCAAGTCGAAATCCGGTAACGGATTATTGTGACTGTTTCAGTAAGTGAGCAAGCACTTGTTTTTCCACTATATTTATTTCTGAATATAGCTTACTATTTTGAAAAATTGTAATTTTTTAATAAATTTTTCTAATTTTTTTTTTTATATTAGAATAAGTAAATTAGTCAGTAGATTTAATTATGATGCAATATTTATAGTTAGAATAGTTAGTAGACTTTACTGATTGCTTAATAGAAATCGAAAAAGTAGTTTTTTATGCTCAACTTAGTAGGAAATATTTTCATGATATTAACATTTTTTGTGTAATTTGTCAGTGATATATTAAAATTAAAATTGAAATTAATTATTATTATTATGCACATTTACTTTACACATCAATGAACACAAATTACTATGCATAAGCCTCATAATACCGACGGCCATTACATGTTTGGCTGCATTCCTCGCCAAACACACATTTTGTTTGTAAATAAAATTTCGCACATGTTTCGCTATGTGGCTCTGGCAATAGAGAGAGGAGAACCAGCCATTGTCGGAACACAAAATACACAAACAAAAACAACATAAAATCATTATTACGCAATACCAGAAATCGAATCAATCATACCCACAGTACCCTCCTCAAGAAGACAGCGTTTCGCCCTAATGCTTCCACCTGCTGTTGGCGTCATTTCGTTAATGATGTTCTCTGCTAATAAGCAATTTGGACACACAAACAAAATAATTCCACATTTCTAATAGGAATAAATCGTTAAAATGTTACGTTTCGTTTCGTTACGTTACGTTACGCGGTTCGCTTTAATCAAAGTGTGTATGATTGTGTTGTGTATGTGTGATTGTTTGTATGTGTTTAGTCTACGCTGTAGCGGTTATATTAGATGCCAGACGAGACGAAGAGGCTTGTGTGCTGAGTCGGCTGATGTGGCGAGCTAAACAAATTTTTGCCGGCAAATTGTTAAAGAAAACAGTTGTTGCTGGTTTGCCGGTATTATTGTTGTTGTTGTTGTCGTCGTAGTAGGAAAGACATTAGCAGCAGACGTAGCAGCGACACTAGCGTGCAGCATAGCACATTAGCAGAGTATCTGATATTACGTGATATTGTATGTCCTTGAAGCTTTTGTGCTATATTTTTTGTTGTTGTTGTTAAGATTTTTGTTTCATCATTTTTTTTCTTTTGACTTTTGTATTTATTTTATTTTTGGTATACTTTTTCATTTATTTTGTATATTTTTTATTGCATTATTTTAGGAGAATTTGTTGCCATAAATACTTTTTCTAGGTCATTAGGGAATATTCCCATGTGAGAATATCGTTGGTTAGGTTTCTTTCGTCTGCCTTTTTTTGTTTTTGTTCTTGTTTTTATTTTATTAGAATTTTGTTATTGGTTTTTGGCGTGTTTGCTTACAAAAAATTTATATATAAGAAAAACAACAACAAATATTTGCCGTAAAATAAAAATCATCAGACTGTTAAGGTAAATTATTCAAAATGCAATTGAGCTAAACTTTGTTTATATGTTTAGGCTGGTACGAGTGCCTATCTATATAATAATGTAAATGTGTACATGTCTGTGTGTATATAAATTTATGTGTCCGTGTTTATATACAAATTTGCTTAGTGCTTGTTTCTCTTAATAACCACGTCTGGCGTATTAAAATATTTGATTTTGCAAATCACTTCTCAACTTTATAAGTGCTTGCGTTCGAGACTTAATTTAAGAACTCTTAAAAAACATTTCAAATACATTTTTAAGGTGAAAATATTTAAAAACAAAAAAAAATATTGAATGGCATTTTTTTAGGAACATAACATCAAATCAAAAAGAATGTGAGAAAATAAATATAAAACTTTTTCCGGAAATTTTATAAACATTGCAATTGTGAATTACTTATAATAATAATTTTTTTTGGTTTTTTTAACACGAAATTTTTTTTTATACGTTTTATTTCCTTTATTTGACTTTATTCTTACTGTACTTTTATTTTCCTTCATTTTTTTATTTTCAAATTTTATTGCCAGTTCTTTTGTATGTATTTGTACTTAGATATGAATAACAAGTTCAAGTTCAAGTTCTCTCTATTATACGATTTATCGAAAATTGCTTAGACTACTGGTACTCACTTAATATATTTATTCTAAACTTTAAAAGTTAAATATTTTGAATATTCAAAATACCCAAATAGCCTTAACAATCCGTTACCGGATTTTTACCTGACCCAGTATCCATTTCTAAACGTCTCTGCTGTGTACGCGCTAGTCTCCAGGTATTCTATTCTGTTGTACATCAAGTGTGGTTAATGCTTCGTCAATTTTATCACTCCACCGGAGACATGGTCTATTGTAAACCATTTTTCTCTTACTACTGTTTCAAATACATTTTTTGCTATAGCATCGTCGTCCTTTCTCACGACATTACTGGATGTTAATTCACTGAATTATATCAATGTTGTGATAAAGCTCGTTTAGTTTCGTATTCTCAGGGATGGTATGTGTCTTAAAACCTCCCACTGCTGCTTCGTCATTTTGTGATAACGTTCATATTTTGCATTTATTACATTACATTTATATTACATATAACTTTTTCATTAACTGTTTTCGTTTAGCTTATGTGTTTATTAATCGATCAACTGAAAGAGTTATTAATTTTAATAATTAAAGTAAAGAGTTTATATATTGTAATTTACATATATTATATTATTATATTATATATTCATATCGATGTTTTATTATTAAATATAAAATCCCTATTAGAGATGCGAGAAGCCTATGTTTCAAGTCATTAGATTCTTCGTGGATAAATAGTTTAGTAACCACATATAATTTGGCTTTGGTTACAGCATTTATTATGGGTAGTTTTAGGTCTTTATGCAGTGCCACAAAACCAAATCAATTTGTTCCTATTGTAGCGTTGATATCCATATTGTAGTTGCCATCGATTTAGTAGTATAACGCCGCCGGTATTTTTATACCATAGGCTAAAACTTTTGTCTCATAATTAGTTTTTTTTTTTCATTATAATGTCGATGGTGTTTTAAAAGCTAGGGCCATAAAGTTATTTTCTATATAAATATGAAAATGTGTGCTGTTATTATAAATATTAATATATTCTTCTTTTGCTGAAACTAAATAAAAACAATTTTCTTTCCTTCTTGGTTTTTCCCAATCACTCGATGATAAGTCGATAAAGATATTTATTGCAATGACCCAGACCACGACTGGATATAACCTTAGCAAATCGAGTGAAGAGTCCGTGTCGCTACAGCGCAATGTAGTGTTCACAATCATATTTGGTCCTTTGTATTATAAACAAAATCTCCTGTAATATGATACTAATAGTTCTCACGGATTTAGTAGTGCAATTATAGTTGATTGATATTTGAAATTAATTGAGAATCTTGATGGATTAATTGTAATAAATTCATTTGTGTTATTTTAATCTTTTTATCTTTAGTTCTGGTACATATATTCGACAGAAAAGTCCTAAATTCAATTAAATAAATTTAGGATTTGGAATTGCTTTGTGAAAA
>NC_051846.1:20739214-20751956 GCF_002237135.1 Teleopsis dalmanni
AATATTATTCGTAAAATATTCATTATTATTTTAAAATAGAAAAATTTAGATTTTTTTGTTCATGAACATTTTATATGGAAACTAGCGCATTAGTTCGTTACAGTTGATAATCTCGTTTTTTCTCGCTTACTTACTAAAAAATTTAATATGTAATCATGCGATAGAAAAATAACCCTCGCCGCGCCAAAAAAAAAAAATTATTTAAACGCACTTAAAATAATACCATTTATTGTTAAATTATTTACACCTTCTTATTATGCGAAATAAAACTATTAACTCTTATAATTATTTTTCATTTTAAAAAGCACTTATTTTTTATATTATTTAAATTGTAATTGATATTGCCATTTGAAGTAGTGGCTAGGTGCCGCTACTGTACAAACGCCAGGTCAAAATCAACGAAGCCTATTCACATATTTCATTAGGAAACTATATCAAAAAAGAAACCACACTTTTTTCCAACAATAAATGCAAACTTTTAACAAAACTTACTTTTAACTTTTGTACATATAATTTATTTTTAACTCTTAAATGATTATAAATTTTTATTTTTTCCATTCATATTTAAATTGTAACAGCAGCTTTGCTTATATTGAATGTTTTAATTTAACCGCAAAAGCAACACTGTACGATATTTTATTCATTTAAACTCTAGACACCAGTTTAACGAAGCCGGAACAGTTTGGTTCGCATATGCCGAATATTTTCCCCAGCGCACGTTTTACATTTGCCTGTACGTGCATACGAAAGAGATGACAGTTATAGCTTGCCAAATACGATTGTCGCACAATTAAAATTTTAAGCAACACTAAAGCAAAATGGCTGGCCCTAGCTTCGTTCAATTTCGTCTAACTTAACGTGATTAATTCTTTCGTTTTTTTTTTTTAATAACTGATGAATACTTTTTATGTACATGAATTTCATTTTTAATTTATATTAATTATTAATATTAATTTATACCTCGTATTGAACCATTTATTTATTTTATATTTGCACAAGTATTTATTGCGTACACGTTAGAATGTATGCTACTATAATATACAATCGGCGAGAACAGAAGTGCGGCACTCTCCGCTTTATCGCTAAAAATGCGACTAATAATACCGCTTGCTGCATAAACAGAGTTGCCAAGAAGAATGCACTTTCACAAGTATGAGGGTATTAATTAATGAGCACACCCTACATAACCATATTTCGGTAGAGTCAATATGGACTCTAATGAAAGAGAATATAATGATATGAGAGAATAATGATGTAAATGGTATATTTGTATATATTAAGAGAGATTATTAAAAATTTCGTACATAAATCTAATTTATATGTACTAACTTAAGCGTACATAGATGTTTATCGAAAATATGCTATTGAAAGTATTATTTCAATAATGATATTTTAATAATGATAAATTGAAATGAGTGATATATAATTATTTGATTAGGCAGTAAAATTTTTGCACTATAAAGTGTTTATATATATGTTTTTATTTTTCAAAGTTTATTATATAAAATTGAATTAAAGGAATAAATTTATTTTTTATCGAACTGTATATTCGTTAAGTTCAAATGTTTAGTAACATTCATACTGTCGCATAGATATAGGCGTGTATTACAACAACTGTAAGAACACTGAAAAACGAGAGAGTATTATTAAGTCAACCATTAAAAATAATTTTTAATTCAAATAATATTTAACGAATTTGTTAAAAGTATATCAAAAAAAAAGCGAAAACTTAGCACTATAAAATATACCTATTTATTCGTTATATTGTTTATAGTACTTTATAGTTGATATTAATATATCAAATTAGTTAATTTTTTTTTCTATTTTTTTTTTGACCAAAAATATATAATATTTTTTGATTATTAGCCCGATCAAGAATTATTATGTATCCAACTAGTAAATTTGATTAAAACTTTTTAGAGGAAAAGATATATACCTGTGTTCATATGAGCGCCCACACGTTACAATTATAATGAAGACAATAACATCAGTAACAGCGGCAGTGAAAAATCGGGAATGGTAAAAGAATATAAATAAATAAAATGTTAATTTATTTACTTAAATTTATTAAATTTACAAATATGATTACTACAATAAATAAAAATAAATAATATGACTACCCAATTTTCCATAGAAAACCTACCATAAAATAAACTCAATGCTAAGAAGACGATTATTATTGGTGTTAATAAATAAATTTGAACTATTCATTGTGAAGTGAGAAAGAATATATATTGGGCATATTAAAATATAGCTTGCTAGTTACTTTTTTAAAAGTAAGTCATTTATCCTGGTTCAAGAAATTTTAAAGAGCCCATATGGAAAACTTTCCATTATTTGCATTATATATTTTCAATTATGAGTGAATAATCATTAAAAACTAATAAAAACAATAATTAAAATTATAATGATAAGTATAATGATAATTATATTATTATAAAATAAACATATGTATATTTATTTTTATTAATCACAAAAAATTCCATATCTCTGTGATTATGTATTATATGTACATACTTACATATGTATGTATTTTTCGTTAAAACTTTATATTGTTCGCATAAAGGAAATAAGAGTATTTTTGCATAAAATAGATTAAATTCCTAATTGTTTGTTTTATTTACAAATCGGGTTAATTTATGAAATAAAATAAATATTACTCCGATCACACCAGACAATTTTTCTCATAAACAATAAAAACGGGATGTAAGCAATAATAAAAAAAAATACACACAAACATGGCGCAAATTACCCCACGCAAGCGCAGATATGCAACGAAACTAAAAAAACAACAACAACAATGCGAATGTTTTTGTTTGTGGCAGTGCTATTGTCGCTGAAGTCGTTTCCAAACAACGGAGCTGAAAATGTAAACAAAACATGGAGAATAAAATTAGCAGAAATTCAATTAAAAATGTGAAAAGTAGCAAATAAAAATTAAATTTTCTTTCTTGATATTGAAAAGGAGGATTAATTTTTACAAAATGCGTGCTGTTTTAAAATGGGTAGAAAAAGTGGAATTTCCAAATGATAGCAAAGATGACGAAATCAGGTAAAAAATATAATTAAAAAATGTGTATACATATAATAATAAATATAATTACATATTTTAGCATACGTTCAGTTTGCTATAATCCCAGTGGTAGCATCTTAGTGGTTGCAGCCAAGAATCGTGTACTTATATACGATGCCAACGATGGCTCACTATTGAACACACTGAAAGCCCATAAAGATGTGGTGAATTGTGTAGCATATGCACGCGATGGCAAAAAGTTTGCCAGTGGAGCTGTGGATAAAACTGTAATTGTTTGGTCACCACAATTGGAGGGTCTATTGAAATATGCGTAAGTTGAAGACTAGACGTTTTAAACAGTGGTAATAACAGTGGTTAATTACCATTTCACATGTTACCACTCCAAATAATTTGATTTAATGTAACATTTAAATATTATTACTTTTTCTTCCTTTAAAGACATGGCGATGCAGTACAGTGTATGTCATTTAACCCAGTGTCACATCATTTGGCTTCCTGTTCAAATTCGGATTTTGCTTTTTGGTCAACTGATCAAAAAGGAGTGCAGAAATATAAAGTATATTTGCAAAAAATATATAATTTTTATATAAACTTTAAATCTTTTAGATATCATCACGCGTAAATGCCTGCTGTTGGACCAATGATGGACAATATTTGGTTTTGGGTTTATCAAATGGCACCATATCAATCAGAAATAAAGTATGTATATAATTTTTATTAATACGAGTATTCTTTAAATTTTATTAAAATCTATTAAACTATTTAAATTCATTTAGTCTGGTGAAGAAAAAGGTCGCATTGATCGTCCTGGTGGTCCGAAAAGTACAGTGTTTGGTGTGCAATGTTGTCCAACAACAGTGGCAGGATCTTTTGATTCCATATGCGTTGTTGATTGGAGTCAAACGCTTTCATTTCATACACTAAGTGGTCAAATGATTGGCAAAGAGCGTGCACTTGGTTTTGATCCATTGTCCGTCACTTATTTTCCCAATGGTGAATTCTGTATTGTTAGCGGTTGTGTCGGAACATTACATCTCTTTACAAAGGAAGGTGTACGACTTGGCACATTAGGTGAATCGTTTGATACATGGATATGGTCAGTTGTATTACATCCCAATGGACAATCATATGCTGTTGGCTGTCAGAATGGCACTGTAGCTAGTTTTAATATTGTCTCCAGCACAGTACATGCATTGTATCGTGAACGTTATGCTTTTCGAGAGAATATGTGTGATGTTATTATACAACATCTGATATCTGGACAAAAAGTACGCATCAAATGTCGCGATTTAGTGCAGAAAATTGCTATTTATCGTAATCGTTTAGCTGTTCAATTACCAGAACGTGTAGTACTCTATGAATTAAATTCTGCTGAGGATCAGCCCATGCATTACAGAGTCAAAGAAAAGATACAAAAGAAGTTTGAATGTAGTTTGTTAGTTGTATGTGCAGAGAATATTGTTTTATGTCAGGAGCGACGACTACAGAGTTTAGACTTTAGTGGCATTCTTCAACGTGAGTGGCTAATGGACTCTTTTGTGCGTTATATTAAAGTTATAGGGGGACCAGCCGGACGTGAAGGTCTAATGGTAGGACTCAAAAGTGGACAGGTAAAATATTTTTAGCATACTATTAAAATACTATAATTGTAATTTGTATGTTTATAGGTTTTTCGCATATTTTTGGATAATTCCCTGCCACTGATGATAACTTCAGCCATGTCATCGGTGCGTTGTTTGGATATAAATGCGAATCGTACTAAAATTGCTGTTGTTGATGATGCTGGACGTTTAATTGTACGCGATATTCTAAGTGATACATTACTTTATCAGGTAAGTTTTAATGTACAGTAAAATCTCCGTTAAACATACATCCTTCTTTACTGTGCAGTGTTATTTGTGCTTATTTTATTCTTTCATTCAAAGTATATTACACACTCATCCATCAAAATTGCTGATTCCGTCGGTGTCCTCTTAAGGCTTTACTGTTCATATTTTTAAAATCCTTTCACATTTAAAACTCTGTTAAATGGGCGTTTCTTTAAATGAACAATTCTCTTCGTCTTGCACTATTACCAGTGTCCAGTTCGTATTTTTAATCGAAAAGTGGGTTTTAACAGAATTAAATGGGCTTAATCGGACAAAACTGCTGTCCCACATATGCTCTTATTACTGGTCATCTTAATTAACTGTGCAGTGTTAACCGTTCCCAGCTTTAATATTTAATACAAAGTATTCTCTTATAAATAGACAGCTTCTTGACCAGACAGAATTACTGTTCCGTTTGTGTTTGCTTTCACTGAATATATTATTAATATCTTGTACAGTGAAGGTTTGTTTAACAAAAGCTTTTATACCTGGACATCTTAATTAACCGTGTACTGATAACTGTCCCCAGTTTTAATATGTATTGTAAAATATGTTTTGTTAAACAGACAGTTCTCTTAACCAAACAGTTCTCTTAGCCGGTCCCTCACCACCTCAATAGGACTTCAGTAGCACCCTCTCTGGTAGATGCATGCGTCAATCCTATTTTTCGTATTATAAATACATAGACACCTATTGCAATGGCGCTAACATCAGTGAGGTTAACTATAAACGTGAACTAACCGCCCGTCACACAGGTGCAGTATCCTTTTCAAGACCATGTTTGTATTGCAACAAAGTTCTCAATAGGTTTCGACCTAATATCAATTGTGAAGGACGACACCTTCCAAATGCAGCAAGAACTGTCATAGTTCAATTATATGTACCGCTTAATATATATACACGTGCCCCACGTGCTGCTCTTCCCCCTATGATGTCGCTCAGCTGTTTTCATTCGATCTTTGGCTTCGTCCGATTGAAGTGTCCAAGTTTGGATTAAGGTTTACTTCTATTAAGATCCTTTCCACTTCCCAATCCGTTTTTGCTCCTAAACGATTTCCTGTCCTCTCACACTCCCATCACCTACCCACATTTTAACTCATGCAAACGTTTCTTGATGAAACTAGACATCTCATTGAAGTGTGCAATAAAAATCGTCCCCAGTTTTAATATTTAATACATGGCACACTCTTTTAGAAGGACAGTTTTCTTAAGTAAACCGAATTGGTGGTCACATCGGTATTTACTTAAGGAAGTGTTCAATGCACACATAATTAAAAGTAATGTATTAATAATTTTTAAAGGATAATGGCGTTAACTCTGTCACATGGAATACTTACATGGACTCAATGCTTTGTTATACTCATACAACCGGTGGCTTGAGCGTACGTGTTGGCAATTTACCACCACGTGCACCGCAAAATATGTTAGGAGTTGTAGTAGGTTTATGTGGTGCTACTGCATTCTGCTTACGTGGTAATCTTATGCATAATATACCGTTAGCTTTGGGCGCGACAATGTGGCAATTTATAGAAGCAGGACTTTTTGAGTAAGTTCCTCATACACTGTGTAATAGGCTAATATATATGTGATACTAAGTGAAATTATTATATCTAACATTATAGCGAAGCATATCAGGTGGCCTGCCTTGGAGTGACTAATGCTGATTGGGAAGGATTGGCACAATCTGCTTTGGAGGCAGTTCATTTAAATATAGCTAGAGATGCATATGTTAAAGTCAGAAATCTGCCTTGGTTGCAATTAATAGATAAATTATTAGAAAAACAAAAACGTGCTGAAGTACCCAAAGAAGTCTTACAGGCGGAGACATTTGCTTTTGCCGGTAAATATAAAGAGGCTGCGCGTTACTTCCAAAAATGTTCACAAAATACACGTGCTTTGGAAATGTACTCCGATCTGCGTATGTTTGATTTGGCACAAGAATTTGTGAAAGACGGTAGCGAAGAGGATAAACGGGAATTGGTTAAAAAACGTGCTCAGTGGGCATATTCAGTAAAAGAACCACGTGCTGCAGCTGAATTATTATTATCAGCTGGTGAGAATGATAAGGCTATTGAGATTGTCGCAGAACAAGGTTGGCCTGATATGTAAGTAAAATAACAAAAAAACTATATCCAAAAATATTTTTTATCTTTATAAGTAATTAAATATTTTATTTTTTTTTAGACTTTATGATATTGGCAGACGTTTGAGTCTGAGTGAAAGAAACTCTTTAGAATCTGTAGCAAATCATTTAAAACGTCTCAAAGCTTTACCTCTGGCAGCGGAAATTTTCAAGAAACTAGGCGAGGAAATACAAGTAGTACAGCTACATGTTGAAGCACATGATTGGGCAGAGGCTTTCCGTTTAGCTGAGGACATACCGAAATGTTTGTCCAATGTGTACTACCAACACGGCCAGTGGTTAGCTGAAAATGATCAATTCATTGAAGCGCACAAAGGTTGGTTAATTGTGGTGTTTACGCTGCTATAAAATAGTAAACATATTTTGTTAAATTAAATAATTCAATTTAAATGATTTAAGTATTTTAATCTAAATTATTTACTTCTTTTTTATTTTAGCCTTTTTAAAAGCTGGCAGTATGAAAGATGCAAATCGTTTGCTTAAACAATTAAGCAGTTCTGCTTTAGCTGAGGAGCGTTACTTAGACGCAAGTTACTTCTATTGGCTTCTGGCTAAACAGTATATGGAAATATATTGTGAAAAGGAGTAAGTTTTTGTTCTATTTCATGTTATTTGGTCATGTTTCTTATGATAATTTTCCTTACAGCATACAAAACGCAATCGATCATCATTTAAAGGAATATAAAAATCATTTACGTATAGCGAAGGTTTATTATGCTTATAGCATAATCTTCAATTATATGAAGGAACCATTTACGACATACTCACCTATAAGTCTATTTAACGTTAGTCGATTTATACTTAATGAAGTTGAATTTAAAGGAGCTCCGAAAGGAGTAAGCATGTTGTAAGTTCTATGAATTCGTATGTAAACAATAGTTTTTGTTTCAGTGTATTATATGTATGTAGATTGTATTAAAGTATATATATAATTTAATTCTAAAAAAATTTGTAGAGTAATGTATTTACTTTAAAAATATGCCTTCAGTGCCGTTCTATTCACACTGGCGAAACAGGCGAAGTTTCTACATGCAAACAAATTATGTTTGGTCGTCAACAAACGCTTGCAGTCCCTTAAACCACCAGCTGGAATACAAGAACAAATAGATGTGAGCAAAAATTAAATAAAATTTAATTAAAAGTGTTAATAAACCCTATTTCAATTTCTCAAAAGGTTAATTACTTAAATAGTAAAGCTTGTAAAAGTGGTTTCAATGATCCTGAGGAACTCTTGCCACTATGCTACAAATGCTCCAATTATAGTCAACATTTAAATGGAAATTGTTGTCCGACATGTAAACAGGATTATTTATTTTCATTCATATCATTCGGTATATATAATAATTTTAAATAATATACAATAGCATAACACAGCACTCTCTTCTTGTAGAGATATTACCATTGGTGCAATTCTATCCTGAAGTGGACATTACCGATGCAGAAGCTGAACGTTTATTACTTGCACCACCAAAACAGAATGAAGACATTGATCCTTTTAATGAAGTAATTATATTCAGTAATTTAATATATTAAAAATTAGTTTTTTATATATATAATTTTTTAGGATGTTGCTAGTGCTTTACCATTGAGCCTTGATCGTAGTGCATTACGTGGTATTGATCCTAATCACATATTAATAGTTAAAGGTCGTGAAAAAAATATAAAAAGTTTATATTTTCGGAATATTTTGCCTGATCTACAAGTTACTTTCTGTCCAGAGTGTTTATTGGTATGATTTTAATTATATTTTATTTTTTGCTATTTTGATAACACGTGTCGTTCCACTATTACGAATCGTGTTTGATGTGACTATATATGCACTATATATATTGAACTATATAGTATACAATTGTAACTCAATAATTTTTTTTCGTTTTAGGTGTTTTATGCTGAAGACTTTGAAATGCAAGTATTGCAGAAAGGTTATTGTCCTTTTTGTCGAACATCGTCTGAAAAGCTACTTGAAGAATATTAACTATTATAAGTTATAAATTGGCAAATAGTTTACTTAAATGCACATATAGTACATATATATTATATGAAATGTACGATGAAATTATAGCAACCACTACTGTGTATATTATATAGTGTGTACTCTTTTGAGCGGGTGGCAGACACATCGTTAAACTCTTGATGATTCAAGTGGACTATCCTGACAAGTGGGATAAAATTGTTCCAAATATTGATAAAATATAGTGTTGGAAAAATTGTCAACCCATGGGGAATATCCGTTCTACAGCGATGTCTCTTAGAAGAGTTATCACTGTAATTATTTATTTTATTATATTATAATTGCAATTGTTTAAAGTTCCTTTAATAAATTTATAATTACTTAATAAGACTGTTTAGTCTATAATAATATACAAAACAAAATCATTTTGTTTCATTATCACATCGAATGTGACATGAATTAAGGAAAATTACAAATTTTGATCATCAAGAATTTTGAAAGCATCATGGAATTCGCCTATTTCCTAAGGACTATACACTTCACACTGAGTAATTACAAATCTACTTACAAAAGATACGGTGAGTATATTTTTTTTAATATTTAATTTAATTTAATAAAATATGAGAAGACTCAACGATATGGAGGCACCTGTATGTAAGTTGGCCGCATTCTTTTAGATATCAGTTTACAGATTACAACCAAGTAGGGAACCATTATAGAATAATAAAATCTCCAGTTTAATCACTCTGTCGTAGTTGTGGAGAGAATGTTAAGAGTGTCTCACATCGGCTTTGTTACCCTTTGTTTTAAGGGTTTCTTTTTTTGAGGGTCTTTCCCAACTACAGCAGTTCCCTCTAAAAATCATGAACCGAAAGTTCAAAGTGGTTTTTAATATTTTAAATTTCTGCGCATATTTCTAAATATATTTTCTATTTCTAAAAATATATTCTATTTTTATATGCTTAAACGTTAATTATAGCAAACATTTTTTGATGAATATAGATGTTTCCCAAACAACATGTTTCTGCCCATTCAGCTTATACATCAGATATAATATATTAAATAAATAATAATAAAATATCTATATTATCTATATATTGGAATACCTATATTTAACATTGTCCACGTCTATCAAATTTAAATTCACTATTCATATACTTCAATAGGTTATTATTCTTTAGGTTAAATTCTTTAGTTTATATGGATTAAATTCATCCAATTACTTATTCTAATAAATGATCAACGTTTATTCCGAAATTTGATTTGTATGAAAAACCACTTTGCATTGTAGTCATACAAAAACCTTTGTATCAATCCGTCTCATCGAGATATTCCTCAATGCATTTATACACAAATTTTGTAGCAGTTTTTTTCAACCTAAAATGTACTGAGGACCGGAGAAATATTCAATATATCGGTAAAGTGTTCAATACATTTTGTATGAATCGACATTAATATGTTCCCGAAAAATAATGTAGTTGAAGATGAAAATACAACGACGATTGAGAAACCCTGCTTTATAGTATCTTTCTTTCATGCTTTAGAAACATCTCTGTAGCGTATGAAACTAGCAATAAGGAAAAACCAACTTTGAATCAAGAATTTTATAAAATCAAGTAAAATATTGTCATATATTATTTTTTTATGAAAGTTTCAACAGCAGATAAATTGATTGGAATTTAAATGGAGATAAAATGACTTTCTAAACTAGCCTCATTGAAGTGGCTAGGTTGCTACGCCTACTTCAATTTAAAAGCCCACCCTTCGCCAACCCAATCTTAGGCCTAAACAATCTGCTCTTCTCTCATATTATTATCACCTATACAGATCCTAACTCATGTACATGTCTTTATAATTTATTTTGTGTTATCTGCCCAATAGATCTCTACTGGCTACAACAGCAACATATTTTCTATTTTTAACGAATTGATAAACTAATTATAATCGATTTAAATAAAATATTGAAAATATTTAATAACAAATTAAATAATAAACAAACAAATAATCACCGCTTAATAATATGTATAAAAATAATATTAACATGTCATACATATATATTTCAAATATATACAATTTAATAAAAAAAACATTATTTCTTATGACCAAGTTTCTTCCTGGTAACGTCTATTTTTGATCATTTGTTCAATATATTCTGAATTTTCGTCTAAAACAAAAGTAAATGCTTCTTTCACAGCCTTCGGCATATTATTGGATGAGCCCGCAACTAATATAATAGCTTCTTCATTCAATATTAATTCCTTGAGGTAAGATTTTTGCTGCTTAATCAAATGTTGCACATACACTTTTTCTTCCTGGTCACGTGAAAACGCGACAAATACTTTCACCATCCGTGTTAACCAATTTTCGAATTCAGTTGAAAAATGAAAATCTTTGCTTTTATTTCGACAACCAAAAAATACAACCAACTTAGGATCAAGTGTTGAGTATTTCTTTAGAGCAATTAAGCGACTTTGTATAACACTGCGGAATGGTGCAATACCCGTACCAGGGCCAACCATTATAATGGGTGTATGCTTGTTTTTTGGTAGGCTCATTGTACCCGATTTAATTGTACCTACAATTTTACTATCAACTGCCAGTGCTTTAAGCCAATTTGAGCATAAACCTAAACGTGGTGTAGATAAAATAGTTTTATATTCCACAATCGCTACTAATATGTCAAGTTTCTTCTCTTCTGGTATGGAAGCTATGGAAAAACTTCGTGTTTGTATTGTTCCAAAAAGTTCACATAATATTGGCAGTGTAAGTTTAGAGGTAGCATGTCTAAAGTCTTGTAAAACTTCTAATATGGTGCGACGTGGTCTATTTATATAACTAATAACACTATCAAGCCCTTCAGCAGTAGTGAATTCTGCCAGTTTTTCTTTTTCTAATTCATCCTCGCAATTCAGTGCGAGCAGTTCAAAAGCACGTGGCCTTGGTTTGGCAGTTAAGTCCCATACATACTTGGCTAACATACCTACACTTATAGGTTGTGCATATATTTCTGGCAGTGGCATATCTTCATAAATAGTACTAAGCTCTATAATGGTGTTCGCATTAAAGTTAATATTGTGTTCCTTTATAAGCTCAAAAAAAGCGCTAACATTTGCATCCGAGTTGCAAGGTCTCAATTGTAACACGTCGCCTGGCTGCCAATTCACATCCTTAGAGTGTGTAAAACTAAGTAGACGTACATCTTGGAAATGATCTTCACTTGTGGTACGAAGATTAGTTGTTAGTGTAAAAATTTGTGATTCCTCTTCATTTGACCAACGAAGTATTTCTGCATTGACCAAATTTATTTCCGCAGTGTTCTCTAATATTTTTAGTTGCCATTTGTATATAGGATCGTTAATTTGTTTTCGTTTCAAAAAATGTAGTTTTTCTAGTTCCATCCACAAATTTGTTATCCACGGCAGTGAAACAGCACTTGGTCCATGATCATGTTGATCATCACACAAACCAATTGGTATTAAAGCTTTTGCTCCTAATTGTAATAAGCGTTTATTTAACTTTTTAGCGGCGAAGTTAAATTTGACGTAGCTAGAATCACCAAGTCCTAGTAAGGCAAATGTTAAGCCTTGTAAAGATTCTGTAGGTAAACTTTTTCGCAAAAGGAATTTCCATGTTTTTTTCATGTTATCCGGCTCATCACCATTTCCAGTAGTAGCTACAACAAATATAATTAGGGTTTCTTTGATCAATTGCTCGATTGGAAATTTATCAATAGGTAATACCGGTCC
>NC_051846.1:20752056-20755990 GCF_002237135.1 Teleopsis dalmanni
GGGCAATTGTAGGAGAAACTGTGTAGGACAAATGTGAGTCAAATAATAACAAAAGTGTAAATTTACAACAGAAATTGATAAGAGTACGCGAAGGTTATTAATTATAAATTTTCGCTTTGTCAAATGCATTTCAAATGCAAGGATTTTATTTCCGTCGTCCCACACGAAACCGATAGCTGAGTTCATTCATTGCACTCTTCATGTCCGCATTGCACTTGTGTCTTAAGTTAGTGGTTTCGTTTACGTTCATTGTACATTTTGTCCTTCTGCTTGATTTTAAAGGACGAATGTGCAATAACCGTTGCACAGTCATATACCCGGTGTGCTATATTGCAGGCTTCACTATCTTAATGCCTTTGCATGCAATGCACTGCATACAGCTGCCTTGTGCTTCACTCTTCTAAGCTTCTAAGTTTAAAGCAAATGCAATTTCAATGCACTACTCTTCTTGTGATTTCAGTCAACGAAACGCTTTATTCCCTTTATTCCTGAAATTTATAGTCGACTTTGTATGGTCCTTGCATAGAATCGAGTGCATGAACTCGCTATTGCCGTGCTTAGCAATCTTTTGTGCCATAAGTGCTAACGTCAGTAAGTTTTAGTTTCAAAATTTATATTTCACGAGTTTGTTTCTGGATTTTCAAACTCCTCCTTCTTTTATTGTCTATTCGGGATTTTTTTATTCCTATGTTGGTTTTATTTTCCTTATTTCAATTTTGAAGGTGAACTTTGCGTTTGCTTTTTGAAATGATTTTTAAATTATATTCATAAGATATAAAATTAGAAGGAGAATTGCTATGCTTTTAAAACTATTTAAGTTAATTGAGTAATTCACACAATTAATAATTATGAGAAGTATTTTAATGGAAGGATAAAGTTGAAAAAATATCACTTAAGGAAACTGTTCAGTTCATGAAAGAATAACACAAAAGCTTATGAGATAAGAGTGGAAATATTTAAAGCATATTGTGTTTAAAATATGCATACTCTACAATAGCTGGTGGAATATAGGTGGAATACACTCTACAATAGCTGGTTGTAGTAGTTGCAGTATCTGTGGTCTATAGATATTCTTCCGCCGCCCATAATTAGCGATTATTCGACGTTATACTGCTATATTTTTCGCAAGAAACTTAGAGATAAAAAAACTAAATCCATTCTTTGGATTTAGGTATCAATTAACTGTCTGATAAACCGTTAAAAAGGTACCTAAACAGATGAAAATAAAAACTAAATCGATCCCGTTGAATGGTAGTTAAACAGATCTTTCGTTTTTACAGATGAATAGTCTGACGAACTGTTAAAATAGTACCTAAAGAGATAAAAAGAAATACTATATTCATTCCATTGGATGGTAATCTAAGAGATCTTTCGTCTAAGAGATCTTTCATCTGTAAGAGATGAATAGTCTGACGAACTGTTAAAAAGATACATAAAGAATAAAAAGAATAACTAAAACCAACCCGTTGGATGGTAATCTAAGAAATCTTTCGTTCTTACCGATAAATAATCTGAAAAAAAAGTTAAAAAAGTACCTAAACAGATAAAACAAAGAACTAAATTCATCTCGTTGAATGGTAGTTTAACAGATCTTTCGTTCTTACCATGAATAGTAGAATAAAAAGATTAACTAAATCCATCCCGTTGGATGGTAATTTAAAAGATCTTTCGTTCTTATCGATGAATAGTCCTTCAAATTGTCAAAATAGTTCTTCCATAAAAATGTATTTTTTTTTTGGAAGACAAAACCAGATAAATACAGATAAAACGTTCAACTTTTTCTTTCTCTGTATGTTTATAAAACTTTTACAGTAAGTATTGAAAAGAATACACTGTTATTCTGCGAGGGTTCTTACACACCAGGATAAGACAGAACTGCAATAAGCCTTACAGTATGCCGTTTTATGTTTTCTTATCCGTTTGTGGTCCGTTTTTAAGGAGTTTTCTAGATCCAGGCTGACTGTTAAGTAATATATGACCTAAATGTCTTCCATTTTTTATTTCCAAACTAAAGAAAAAAAGTTTAATAGTTCTCTTAACGATTTTCAGGAGAACAAAAAACGATACCCCTAGGGATACATCCAGAAAAGCAATAAGGTGGGCCAATTCATGTGCTTTTTCATTTTCTTTAGTGTGAATATATCCGAGAATCCAGATAACTCGATTAATATCAGTTAGTCGACTAAGCTCGCAAATTTCTGCTATGCATTCTTTAACGAGCTTGACTTGATTAGATTCTATATAATATTTATAATAAAATAAGATACTAAATAAAAAGGTGATATTAATAATATTAATAACAATTAAGATATATAAAAAGTTTCAGTTTGGAATTTCAGAAACCACTTCGAGATGATTATTAGCGAGGGTGTAATTTCTTTACATTTGATTGGGTACTCATTAAATATTTGCACTGGCTTAAGATTACACCAAAATCTGTAGAGAATGGCATATTGCACCTCTTGTTTCGATGCATATGCATGAAGTTTTGAATCAGATTTTATTTAGTGGTTTAAAATTTAAGACAAATATTCTCGTACTATGCTTTTCTCTTGCTGTAGATGGAAAGCATCGAAAGTCACAGTGTGAGAGTTGATCCCACTAAAAACACATCTTCTTTGTATAGATATATAGAGAACAGAACTCGAAAGTTCAGCGCTTGAAACCCCATTGCAGTAATAAAAGGCTGAAAGAAAAGCAGATAGATTTAGATAGTCATTTATATTAAGTTAAATATTTATTAATATTTAAATTTATTAAAACCTAAAAAGCAATGCCGAAATAATTTCCATAAAAGAATTGGGGTTGGAGAGAGAGAACTATAAATCCGAGTTGTCTACTGAGCCCATAGTAGTCGCACCTTTAGCAATGCTGATTCATCGTCTGATCTAAAGCCTGATATTGTTGTTGTTTGCTACGACGGTGTCAAAATAGATGTAATCGGTGACAGATACGACTATCAACGAACACACTTTTCTACCACTAGTCGACGTATGCTTCGAGGTAAGATTTAGGTAGGTGCAAACTCTACGTTCGTGGTAATAGCGACCGCGATTATAGAGCGGAATATATAACGGGTGGGCAAGCTTCTACTCAAGATAGAAGGATAGGTGGTGTGGGGGCCTGCGACTCATAGTCTGGTGTTTGGGAGTTTTGGGTTAGGCTAAGGCCCCTATGCACTGCGACCAGTTTGATCTAGCAGTATTGTTGGGAAGTGGTCTGCTTGTAAGATGTTCAAGTGCTTGGAAGGTAGGAGAATTTCGATCGCATCTGTGTCCGTAGTTCACAGACGTGATGTTAAGACATTACTATTACTATTAAGATATATATCCAAATATTTAAACTATATAAGGACTCAAGGAAAAACTATAAGAAAGTTTTCTAATGAATCAAGTTTAATCAATTCCTTTTTATTATGTCGTCTCAATTTACTATGAAATTTTTTTGAAAATCATGGCAACTCTAAACCGTTGTATTCGTTTTTTCAGTCAATTTTTGTTTACATAAAATATAAATTTATGACTAATAATGCAACATTATTTATGTCATAACGATATTGTTGGAACGGAAACAGTAGCTCAGTGAAGTAAATAAAATCTGAACAAAAAATCCTGAGTAAATTCATAAGAGTTAAGGAAAAAAGATTACAAAAGAATATGCTCATCCGCTGCAGACATCAACAACATGAATTATAAGCAACAGAGAAAAAAAAGGAGAAAATGCAAAAAAGAAAGGAAAACAATTACAACAACAATAAGCATAAATAAACACACATAAATTTGTATCGCCGAACATTTTAAATAATAAATTGTCTCTTTCGGAATTTGCTCCAAATGTAATTCTACTACGAATCGGTAGGTGCACGAGTCTGACAGCATATGTCCATATATGTGTGTGTGTGTGTTTGTGTTTGTGGGGAAGCAAATAAATCAGT
>NC_051846.1:20756090-20767892 GCF_002237135.1 Teleopsis dalmanni
TTTTTAAGTTTTAATTTAATAATAAAATAAATGAATATATAAAATATATGCAAGTATGATAAAAAAAACCTTTCCTAAAATTATTTTTACTCCTGAATACAAAATGAAATGAGATTTTAAATGAAATAACATATCTTGTAATAAATAAGTCTTACAAATGACAAGTTTTATATCAGTGACTACATGGTAAATGAAATGCCAAGCATATTATTATTATACACATGGGATATTTGATCACGATATTAAAAACTATGATACCCCTAGTAGAACCTGAAGTGTTTCACTAAGTCTTATCTCTACAATAAATATTAAGTATCTATCATAAATCTTAATTTGATTCTGTATTAGTGCAAAGCCCTCTCTCAGCAACGTGCTTTACAGTCTACTGTGCCTTTTTGCAGAACCAGTTTTCTATCAAAGACGATACTTAATTTATTGAGATAGCGGTCTAACCTAAAATGTCTATTAGCATTTAATTTATTTTTCGCAAATAATTTTTTGTCAAGCTCAAACATTTCTTATATCAATTTATACTGTAGGTTCCTATAAGCAATTTAGAAAGTAGTAGATCCAGAAGTTTTTCTTGGCCACAGAATAGTTGTGAACCTACAAGCAATGTTCCTGTTACTTTCTTCGCTGGAGATCAGTTGTTTTCCTTACTTTTTTCACTCCACATAACCTATAGAATCAAAATCTTGATTATTTTGACTCAATATGTTCAGTTTTTACTTTTTATTTGATGAGATTGGAGTGTCTTGGACATTTCAGAAAAGGAGACCCTATAATGGTTATACACCTTCTGGCGAATGCCGGATAATGTGCGAGCAGGTAAGTAAAACTATCTTCTTCGTACTATCTTTATTTCAATTGAAATAGTTGTCATTAACCAGAAACTTTCTGTAATTAGTCGATATCTGATATATAGTTTATATATTACATTTAATTCCAATGTGAACTAGAACTTAACATCCATGTTATTTAGTCGATTTTCAATCTTATCTTGGGACTTTTACTTTAACTAAATTTTTCCAACTGCGTGACACTGTTTATTTCTATTTATTTGATCTTCTATTACTTTCAAATAATATTGAGAAAATGTTCAATTCAATGGTTTCACAAGCGACTGATGATGGATAACAGGCACATTATGCCTAGACAATGTGTCTAGTAATATGAAGAAGGGGCTTAGTTTATGCGAGTCGAGTACTCACTTCCCGGGGCCCCGAAATGTGACAAGTGTGTAGACCCTGCCTCTCCTTCCTCTGCCGCACAAAACCAAAAAATATCTTTTAATTAAATTTATAGATTTTTATTTTAGTTTTTGTTAAGTAAGTAAGTCCACCCTGTAGGTATTATATTATATATTATATTAGTTTTTTAATGGAGTCGTATGTTCTTTAACAATAAGTGCAATTATCTTATTTTGAATTAATTGTGTATATAATGTTTGCAAATTTCTATTGTATATATCAAAGTCCGTATATTTGAAGAAAGACCCTAATTAGCTAAGGCCAAATGATAGACATATCTACATTATATGCATACAATATATTATACAATAAAATTATTTCTGAGGAATGAAATCCCAGCAATGACAAAAAGAAAAAATTTTTTTAAATATATAATTTAAAGAAATTAAATTCGAAACAATGTCTAAAAGTTTTGAATTGCAAATAATAGAGAAAATATCTTTTTATTTCATATGTAAAAGATAAACAATTTTGCCATTCTCTTAAGTAGAATGGCAATAAAAGTCAGTCCGAGTATAATTTATTTGAGTACGCAATGAAATTCCATTCCGTCCTATTCATAAAGTTAATTTCATGTCGAATATTTTTCTTTTCAAAACAATTGCAAAATTGCATGTTTACTCGTAAATGCAAATGAATTCATCGCCGAAGTAGTAAACTTTAGCACTTTGTGAGTTGCCCAAAAACCGAAAATAAAAAAATTTAATGAAATAAAATTATATTAATTGTGTATTCTTTGTGTCTAGACATTCAAGGTATTTTCACGCATTAATCTTCCTCATGTAAGGCAAAGCCAAAGCCAAAGGCAAAGGCAAATTCAAATTTATAAACACTTTTCTTCATTGAACTTTGTTTACAGTAATTTGCAGTGGATTAAGCATTTCAAGCACACAACCTTCCATCGACGAACTTTGCCTCATCGAAGAACTCTTTCAGCCATTGTAAGTAGAACGGAAAGGGCAACTACAGCACACCAAACATTACGAGTACAACACATTTCAATTGATTTCTGTGAGTTCATCATGAGAACGGAGCAGAACGGAGGTTTCAATCCACAACTTTAATAAAATGATCAATTTTTAATATCATTCAAATGGATATAACCATTAAATAAAATTAATAGAAAAAATAAGAAATAATAATAATAAAATATTATTTTACATAAACAAATAGGTTTGAAACAATATATAATATTCAGAATGAGAAGTAATCATGGATATATTACTTGAAGAGAGAAATTAATATAGAGTTTATACTCGACGTAGAGCAATACAACTAAGGTAGATCATTTCTGGACAACAGAAAAAGTAAGTTGCCAAAAAAGAGTATTCTGGACCAGTGTGTAGTGACGTAGCGAGAGAGATCTATCGTTCATTAAGGCAGAACTTGCAACAGTGCGATAAATGGCCGCTAAGACATATATGTTCTATTATTCCTTTAACTTTTTTTTAACAATATTAAATTTATCTTCTAAAGAACGCTTCTTAATAACCTAAATAACTTTCAAAAATATTGTTTATAACAATACCGAAACAAGCTTTTCAAAGATTCTTAAAATCATAATGACAAGGTTGCAATAACCTCAATAGACCATTGTTCCAATTTCAACAAACTCATCAGTTTATCGTTCTAATAAATATTGTGCCAAAACTTACAAAATATCTCTTAAAAACTAAGAAACAAGGCTCTACATATCCTAAATAATTCAAGATATTTTTGTTTACAATAGCAGAACAACCGTTCTTTCTAACCTTTCTGAAAGTTTTTAAAGACTGAGAGACAAAGTTCCAACAACCTCAACAGTTTATCGTTCTAATACCCATCATGACAAAACTTGCAAACTGAAAGGCTCTTGCCTTTTAACAACCTCATCAGTCCATTATTCCAATTAAAATCTTAACAAAATTTAAAAACAGAGGGCCAAGATTCCAACAACTTCATCAGTCTATCATTCCAATCCATATCTTAAAAAATTTAAGATATTTTTATTAATAATGAGGGAACAACCTTTTTGCAAACTAAAGGATCAAATTGCAAGAACCTTAACAGTCGATCGTTCAAATAAATATCTTTAAAAAATTTAAATATTTTTATTTTCAAATACGGAACAACCTTTTTAAATGTCTTTTTTAAGTGACCGGAGTTCAATACACTATATCAGTGTTACGTGGATGGACAAATTGAAAAATAACGTGGTTAACTGAAGCCAATAAATTCAATTAAACTGACAATAAACTATTTATTAACCAGACACAACCAAAGCAGTCAATTAAACACATTAAGGATGGATATTGTTGTAGTTTCATTTATTTTTAGTAATTTTCTTTTCATTGATTGTGCCACCATCTCATTTGACGTAGGTGTATTCTGGTACACATCATCTTCAGCGTCATCGTCAAAAGCAGACATAACGCATGCTTACCTATGTGCAAGTATGATTTTAAATTAAATGAACTGTGCAATAGTGGCAAGACCGAGACCAACTGAACCAACCAAACAACACAATACTAGACTAGCACCTAACAGTTTACCCTTTCTAACGTCTGACGTCCAACGAAGTAAACACAATAGATGAATTGTTTGGGAGCGAAGAACGAGAAACGCAGCATGCACAGCTGCCAAAGTGAATTATCGCTTTGTAAAGTTATGCACTTTGCAGCAGACAGACGTGCCAGCTCTTACATGTCTAGGAGTTTGAGGTAGCAACTGGTAACTGGCAACTGGCAACTGGCAAGTGGTAACTTCAAAATGGCATGTGGGCTGTGGAAATAGTAAGTGGTAAGTGGTAAGTGCTAACACATACGCTCCCTAATGAGACATGTTGTAATGGTTGCGCACTCTAAATTGACGCCAGGACAAAAATTATATATGAGAATTTTGTTGATGAAGTTTAAGCATTTTACCAGTTACTCGTACTTTCCTCACTTCCAAGCCAAAATGCATTTACACATGGAATAACAACAACAGAAACAAAGTTAAATAGTCGTACAGCATAGAAATTCATATTCGTAGGACTATGAATATTTACTCATCTTGAAATGCATAAATTTACCGAAAAATCTGTTGTCAGTTTTGATTATAACGTCTTGCATCCATTGAAGCGGCGGCGGCATTCATGGAATTTCGGTGTGAAAATTAAGCGCAAAGTCATACGCGGATGTGCTAAGGAGTTGGGAGTGGAATACTGGTATTTTGTGATCTTTGAATTTGAGGGAGACCAGTGTGCAGAGGCAGTATAAGCACATTTATTAAATGAATTTTCAAAAACTTTGTTACACTTTATAAAAAGTTTCACAACAAATAGCGAATTTACTGTCTAGACATAGCGGAAGAAAACTTTGGAACGAACGTATGCACCCGGTTTCAATAGTTTTGTTATAGTAAAGTTTTTTTCCGGTATATTTTCTTTGGGCTGATAATAAAGCACAAAGGTGTGCTAAGTGAATAAAGGAAAATTTACACTTTTCATACTTTCGGTAATCATTTTTAGAAAATTTTTGTTGTTTTATATACTAATGGTTTCATAAAACCGATAAAGTCAATTGTGTACTTATAAACGATATATTATAACAACTAACTTCTAACTAATGAAAGAAAAAGTATACTTTAAGTTGGAGTGGAGACCTTGTGCCCAGAAACCACTTAAGCTTGAATAATGTCACGTTGTAGTAAAAGTATAATATATGTTAGGAAAAAAAGTTTTAAGAAGGCTCGGCTTAAACTGTTTTATTTTAAAACACTTATTTTTAACATATACAATATTTAACGTTTAATTTTAATACTAAATATTCTAGATATTTTATATTTAAGACATTAAATATATATAAAAGTTTAAGGTATCATAATATTTTCATGTTATTGAAAGCTCAGATACCAACAAAGAATATTCTCACAGGCCAAGACATACAATTCATCTATTATGTCGGTAGATAAAACGATTTAACTCTTCTGGCCATTTCGACATATCAGAAAAAAAAAATTTTTGTGTGGACGAAATTACAAAAATCATTTCTAATATGGTACCTTGTAGATCTCATTTCTTCACCTGCCTAAATGTGAGACTTACTATTGATGGTTGAATTCAATCTGAATCAAACAATAAATGACGAAATAAGGATCAGGCAAAAAATCAATGTTTTAACCTCGATGACACTAGTTTATGTTCATTGTGTCCAGACCTCTCAAGACTCAGATTAAAATACTAGAGTCCAATGTCGTTAGTACCTTTAACATCACCTCTTTATCTCTTCAAAAATAGCTAAAATTTTTATAACTATCAAAATGGTTCACAGTCACGGTTGCCACTTATGGTACTTTAGTACCAAAATTGGTACTTTTTTTTTTTTTTTCGTTTGGTACTCACTTTCAAAAAATGGTCCATTTTTGACGACCCAACTTTATTGTGGATATTTCCAATTAATTTTTTTTATAAATGCAACTTTGCACTATTTTATATTTTGTTCATTTATAACACTATGAAAAACACAGAACGAGAAAACAAAAAGGTCCAAAAAAATTTTGGACCTTTTTTTACAGAAATGGTACCTTTTTAAACCAATTTTGGTACAGAAAAAAATTTTCAAGTGGCAACCGTGTTCACAGTACATTACATTCTCACAGTTGGAAATTGTTCGTGTTCTCTCTAGTTTATTTTTCAACGCTTTTAAGTACATATTATAATGTATAGCTATTGTGTTACCAATAGAACATCTACATTTTCTGTCAATATTATAAAAAGATTTTTAATATTCCTACTATATTTATATAACCCCACTAAATATTTCAATTACATGCCTAAGGAATAGAATCCTTAAAGTCGTTGGACCCATATTTTAAATAAACAAATTGAAAAGTGAACTTTGGGTTAAGTAACGTTTTCTGTCATTTTTTTTATCTTACAGCAATGAGAAAAACACTTCATAAAACTCGGAACCAGTCAAAATAACTATCCAAAAACAATGTATATGTATATAAATAGGTTCACGCTTATTCTCTATTTCTTTATGATATAATTCCAAATTAAACTTAGTTCTTAATAAAAAATTAATTGTAATCCAAAATCACAAACCTCCAAACCATATTAACAAGATATTAACTAAATAATGATTTAAAGTACATGAAAATTATAAATTTGAAGATATGTATGTATACTATAACGTGTTTCTGTATTCCTTATTCACATTTATAATTTTCATGTACTTTAAATTCTCATTCCTACAAAACGAATCATATACATACAGAACAAACAGAATAGATTTTCTGTATAATTTTAATAAATCCATTTTATGAAAGAACCTACATGAAGATAGTACTAACAATCACGGTTGCCACTTATGGTACTGTAGTACCAAAATTGGTACTTTTATTTTTTTTTTTTTCGTTTGGTACTCATGTTCAAAAAATGGTACATTTTTGACGACCCAACTTTATTGTGGATATTTCCAATTAATTTTTTTTATAAATGGCAACTTTGCACATATTTATAATTTGTTTCATTTATAACACTATGAAAACACAGAACGAGAAAACAAAAAGGTCCAAAAAAATTTTGGACCTTTTTTTACAGAAATGGTACCTTTTTAAACCAATTTTGGTACAGAAAAAAATTTTCAAGTGGCAACCGTGCTAACAATCTAAAAATTTACTTTACAATTAATTTTTTATTATATGATTAGTTTTTTCTTCTTTTCAAATTAGTGCATTGCAAAATACTGACAACAGTGTGTATATTGTATAACTTTCATTAGATCTGCTATTTTGTATTACTTATATTTAATGATAAGACCCATCGTTAGTGTAGCTAAAATAATTCTGTCGATGGAAACTGAAATTTTCAGATTTTTTATGTAAACTATATTTTAATATTGATTCCACCTAAAAGAAAATTGCCTACAAACTCACTGTAAAATATTTCAAAAAAGACTGATTGATTATGGAAGCGCATTTTTATCCGTTCCGGTACTTTATATTAAGAACGGCTTTGAGAACAAGCCGCAACTACAACTTATATTAAGATTGATGACTGATATTTTCGTTATGATATTCATAATTGTTACACCTTTTTCACAAAGCAATTCCAAATCCTAAATTTATTTAATTGAATTTAGGACTTTTCTGACGAATATATGTACCAGAATTAAAGATAAAAGGATTAAAATAACACAAATGAATTTATTACAATTAATCCATCAAGATTCTCAATTAATTTCAAATATCAATCAACTATAATTGCTCTACTAAATCCATGAGAACTATTAGTATCATATTATAGGAGATTTTGGTTATAATACAAAGTACAAATATCATTGTGAACACTCCATTGCTATGTAGCAACACGGACGCTTCACTCGATTTGCTAAGGTCATATCCAGTCGTGGTCTGGGTCATTGCAATAAATATCTTTATCGACTTATCATCGAGTGATTGGGAAAAACCAAGAAAGAAAGAAAATTGTTTTTATTTAATTTCAGCAAAAGAAGAATATATTATTATTTATAATAACAGCACACATTTTCATATTTATATAGAAAATAACTTTATGGCCCTAGCTTTTAAAACACCATCGACGTTATAATGAAAAAAAAAATCCAATTATGAGACAAAAGTTTTACCCTATGATATAAAAATACCGGCGGCGTTATACTACTAAATCGATGGCAACTACAATATGGATATCAACGCTACAATAGGAACAAATTGATTTGGTTTTGTGGCACTGCATAAAGACCTTAAAGTACCCATAATAAATGCTGTAACCAAAGCCGAATTATATGTGGTTACTAAACTATTTATCCGCAAAGAATCTAATGACTATGTTTCATAGGCTTCTCGCATCTCTAATAGGGATTTTATATTTAATAATAAAAAAGCACTATTAATCAAATTTGTACTAATCTGAGAATCACCGAAATAGTTGATTCCCTGCTTAGTTTCATTTTTGTGTACAAATTTTTGTTGTAATCAACTACTAAGCAACTAATCAGTTGCCTGAATACCCCTAATATATAAACTCTTTACTTTAATTATTAAAATTTCTTTTTTAGTACCTAGTGTATTTGCTGAGTTTTTAGATTTTTAATCGCTAAATAGTAAATATTTTTCAGTTGATCGATTAATAAACACATAAGCTAAACGAAATCAGTTAATGAAAAAGTTATATATAATATAAATGTAATGTAATAAATGCAAATGACGAAGCAGCACTTTGAGGTTTTAAGACACATACCATCCCTGAGAATACGAAACTAAACGAGCTTTATCACGACATTGATATAATTCAGTGAATTAACATCCAGTAATGTCGTGAGAATGGACGACGATGCTATAGCGAAAAATGTATTGGAAACAGTAGTAAGAAAAATATTGTTTACAATAGACCATGTCTCCGGTGGAGTGATAAAACATTAACCACACTTGATGTACAACAGAATAGAATAGCTGGAGAATAGCGCGTACACAGCAGAGACGTCTAGAAATGGTTTCTGGGTCAGGTCAAAATCCGGTAACGGATTGTTAAGGCTATTTTAGTATTTTGAATATTCAAAATATTTAACTTTTAAAGTTTAGAATAAATATATTAAGTGAATACCAGTAGTCTAAGCAATTTTCGATGAATCGTATAATAGAGAGAACTTGAACTTGAACTTGTTATTCATATCTAAGTACAAATACATACAAAAGAACTGGCAATAAAATTAGAAAATAAAAAAATGAAGGAAAATAAAAGTGCAGTAAGAATAAAGTCAAATAAAGGAAATAAAATATATAAAAAAAAATTTCGTGTTAAAAAAACCAAAAAAAATTATTATTATAAGTAATTCACAATTGCAATGTTTATAAAATTTTCGGAAAAAGTTTTATATTTATTTTCTCACATTCTTTTTGATTTGATTTTATGTTCCTAAAAAAATGCCATTCCATATTTTTTTGTTTTTAAATATTTTCACCTTAAAAGTGTATTTGAAATGTTTTTTAAGAGTTCTTAAATTAAGTCTCGAACGCAAGCACTTATAAAGTTGAGAAGTGATTTGCAAAATCAAATATTTTAATACGCCAGACGTGGTTATTAAGAGAAACAAGCACTAAGCAAATTTGTATACAAACACGGACACATAAATTTATATACACACAGACATGTACACATTTACATTATTATATAGATAGGCACTCGTACCAGCCTAAACATATAAACAAAGTTTAGCTCAATTGCATTTTGAATAATTTACCTTAACAGTCTGATGATTTTTATTTTACGGCAAATATTTGTTGTTGTTTTTCTTATATATAAATTTTTTGTAAGCAAACACGCCAAAAACCAATAACAAAATTCTAATAAAATAAAAACAAGAACAAAAACAAAAAAAGGCAGACGAAAGAAACCTAACCAACGATATTCTCACATGGGAATATTCCCTAATGACCTAGAAAAAGTATTTATGGCAACAAATTCTCCTAAAATAATGCAATAAAAAATATACAAAATAAATGAAAAAGTATACCAAAAATAAAATAAATACAAAAGTCAAAAGAAAAAAAAAATGATGAAACAGAAATCTCAACAACAACAACAAAAAATATAGCACAAAAGCTTCAAGGACATACAATATCATGTAATATCAAATACTCTGCTAATGTGCTATGCTGCACGCTAGTGTCGCTGCTACGTCTGCTGCTAATGTCTTTCCTACTACGACGACAACAACAACAACAATAATACCGGCAAACCAGCAACAACTGTTTTCTTTAACAATTTGCCGGCAAAAATTTGTTTAGCTCGCCACATCAGCCGACTCAGCACACAAGCCTCTTCGTCTCGTCTGGCATCTAATATAACCGCTACAGCGTAGACTAAACACACACAAACAATCACACATACACAACACAATCATACACACTTTGATTAAAGCGAACCGCGTAACGTAACGTAACGAAACGAAACGTAACATTTTAACGATTTATTCCTATTAGAAATGTGGAAATATTTTGTTTGTGTGTCCAAATTGCTTATTAGCAGAGAACATCATTAACGAAATGACGCCAACAGCAGGTGGAAGCATTAGGGCGAAACGCTGTCTTCTTGAGGAGGGTACTGTGGGTATGATTGATTCGATTTCTGGTATTGCGTAATAATGATTTTATGTTGTTTTTGTTTGTGTATTTTGTGTTCCGACAATGGCTGGTTCTCCTCTCTCTATTGCCAAAGCCACATAGCGAAACATGTGCGAAATTTTATTTACAAACAAAATGTGTGTTTGGCGAGGAATGCAGCCAAACATGTAATGGCCGTCGGTATTATGAGGCTTATGCATAGTAATTTGTGTTCATTGATGTGTAAAGTAAATGTGCATAATAATAATAATTAATTTCAATTTTAAATTTAATATATCACTGACAAATTACACAAAAAAAGTTAATATCATGAAAATATTTCCTACTAAGTTGAGCATAAAAAACTACTTTTTCGATTTCTATTAAGCAATCAGTAAAGTCTACTAACTATTCTAACTATAACTATTACACCATAATTAAATCTACTGACTAATTTACTTATTCTAATATAAAAAAAAAATAAGAAAAATTTATTAAAAAGTTACAATTTTTCAAAATAGTAAACTATGTTCAGAAATAAATATAGTGGAAAAACAATTGCTTCCTTACTTACTTAAATAGCCACAATAACCCGTTACCGGTTTTAGGCCTGACACAGCCCCACCCCAGGCGCCTCTGTTGCGTATATGTTCCCTCGAGACTTGTACATTAAGTGCAGATAGTGCTTTCCCAGCTTCATCACTCTACCGGAGACACGGTCTACTTTTAAGTCTTCTTCTCCAACTGCCGCTTTGAAAACATTTTTCCATAAAGCATCATCATTCATTTTCACGACGTAACCAAGCCAGTGAAACCGCTGGATATTAATTTGCTGAACTACATCAATATCGTGATAAAGCTCGTATAGGTCGTGGTAGTCGTTGCCAACTCGTAGATGACCAAAGTGCTTGCAACCAACTTCTTTCTAATAAACTCCCACTAAACTCATAAAACTCATCATTCAGCGGTAACTGGCCGTCAACTCAAAGAGCAACAAAAATCTTAAACAGAACTAAAACGTTTCTCTCAAAAACTTCCACTACTGCTTCACCATTCTATGTTAGCATCTATACTTCTGCGCCGTATAAAAGCACTGGTAAGATGATTGATATATACAGCATAAGTTGCCGACTTAGCCCGTAGTAGTACCTATTGACAGTGGTGATTCGTCATCTGAACTCCAGGTTGACATCGTTTTGTTTGTTACGGGGGTGTCAAGATAAATGAAATCCTTGACAGATTCGAAAGAAAAATAAAAGTACTTCGTTGTAAACACATTAACACATCTTAATTTATTTAAGGGACCCGCATAATTGTTCTTATTATTTTTCTTAAGTCGAATATGTAGTTCTGGTTTTAGGAAAACCGAAAGTCGAAAATCGAAACAACGAAAGACATTCCGTATTTTATTTGAAGAATTGAATTTCGTATGTTTCTATAAGATCAGTTGTTAGCACAGAAGACT
>NC_051846.1:20767992-20790173 GCF_002237135.1 Teleopsis dalmanni
TTTTTTGGTGATTTAAGGAAGACGGTTTAAAAAAGGATTTACTTTATACTTTACAAGATCTGATATGCCGAGTAACAAAATCTATAAATATATACACGTATTTTTTAAGCTGCACTAACTTCTACACTAATTTTAAAGCAGTGGGGGTGTAATATTTGAATATAGAGATGAGAGAGGACTTCAACGGAGAAAAGTGTTTAAGGAAGCATTGCTCTATTTATGTGTTTAAAAGCATTATAAAGATTGGAATTAGATTAAAAAAGATTGTATATTTCTAACTTGATAGTTTTTTTTAACTACCTACAGTTAAATATATTGAGATATATATATAATGTAATAGTTTATAAATAGTAATTATTTTCTGTATTTTAATTTATATATCTTTTACAAAAATTAAAAATGTGAGTACCATTTTATCATTTATATAAATTTTTAATTAACATTTGCAATTAATTTTTTGAAAATTGTGAATATATATCTTATTTTGCAGTGGAATTATGGTATACATATTATCAAGCATACCTTTCAAAAAAGTGTAGATCACACAGAGCATAATACATATAGCGAACCATGGTGGTTTTGATTCCGACATAAGCCTTGAAATAAGTAAGTGTAATCGTATTTTAAGTATGTCCTTGTCTGGTGCTTAGTTGCTTGTTTGTCCTTTCCTTTTTTATCCTTTCGCATTATTTTTTATTGGAACACTTGTTCAAATTTATTTCTTACGACTTTGCGGTACTAAAAACATTTATGAATATATAACGATAAGGAATTGGACTTATTCTCTTCTTTAGGATGCTAAGGAATAGGATACTAACGATACTATTTTTAAGAATTAATTTTCAATGAAATATCCATTATTTGTCATTTTATTATCAAGAAAAAAACTACTTGTTTCGTTTCTCTATCACAAGAGACACTTATTTAAAGCGTAGGAGATAGAAAGAAAAAGGAAAAGAGAAAAAGAGAGAGAGAGAGAGAGAGAGAGAAATTTTAAAATATTGGTACTTAATGAGTACTTAATTTAAGAAAACAATTTTTTTTTAACTGATTTCCATTGAACCAAGAAAAAGTGTTAGGAACTAATATATTAAGGTAGCCATATTTTTACACCAACTAATAGCCCTTAGACGGATTTTCTAAATATTCAGCTGAGCATTTCTGAGTGTTTTAATATGGTAGAAATTCCGTTCATTCCGAGCCCAAAAGAAAGTTTTTTGACGCATGTGTTTCTGATTACTACTACTTCAATTAATAAGAAATCAAATCTTTTGTCTTGAGTTTTAAAATACTCTCACTATTATCCCTTTTTCTATTTCTTCAATTCTTTATTATAAAATCAAAGTTAGTTATTGAATGAGTAGAGAAAATTGGAAAACTAAACTCGTTAGCTGACATCTCATCATTAGATGCATCCCTAGAGAAGTACTTAACTGTACTTTCTTCTGCTGCATGTGTATTGCAAGATTTACTGCAGTTCTCTTTGATCACTGGTGTATAGTAACCAGTGTTCTATACACTAAATTCATTTAAATACTAATTGTACAAGTTGTGAAAATCACAGGAAAAATAAATTGTTAAGCATTTTCTTTGTGAAAGCCCAGCTCTGGCCTCCAAAAGTTGTAGGATTTCAGGAAAATAATTTTTCGACAGTTTGTCAGGTTGTTCATCGGTATGGACGAGAAAATTTTAACTTGTCTAGATTTGATGGGTGGATTCGATGAGTAGGTCGATGAATTTAGTTTTAGTTTTTTTAAATATAAAGTTTCTGGAGAGGAGTGTGGTTGTAAAACGACGAAAAATCCATAAATGAAGTCAGCGGAGAGATATATGGTGACCTTTCAGTGAAACTAACGATCAACTTTTTTAATATATTTATGTAATAGTAATAAACATATGCGCACCTCTAAGTGAAACTATAGGTGAGGAACTGTGGCTGGATTGAAATTAGTAGTATGAAGAGGAAGTTTCCACTGATTTTATGCTGTGATGAATTAACGTCTTTTTGCACTAAGTGGTCACACATATATGTAAAGTTTATGTTAGTTTATATCAATAAATAATTAATAGATAATAAGTTTATAAAAGTGTAACTACAGTAAAATTCCCAAGACATCGTACGCTTTTAACTGCAACCGATCAGCTTCGTCCTTCTACTTCACATTTACTACTGCCGTCCACTACTGCCATGTCATTTCACTCCATTGGCATACTGCAGCTGCAGTGATGCCACCCTTTTACATATATATGTATATATAAATTTAGGACGAATTAATAGGAAGACTAAGATTAATATTTTATAGCATTCGCCATTTCAAATTAAACTGAATGAGTAAGAAATATGAAATGAAATTTCTAATATAAACTAGTTTTTTCTGTACGAAAATATATAGAGGAAGTATATAGGATAGTACACTGATATTCTACTGCATAGGTAAGTATAAATTATCAACTACAATAATCTATAATAACGCGTACTTCACTTTAACGAATTGTAGTTCATCATGAAAGTATCCAAGCAATCACTGCAATTATTTTCGTGTACATTCGCTTACAGACAAAACAGTGAGATACAAATCAGTAAGTGCGAGTACAACCTGATGCAACCGGAAATTATTGCAATACACCGAATTTACCAAGAAAGAAACTCTAAGAATAGAGGAGCAGTTGTAACGTACATTTATTCAAAGTGGAACACATTAAGAGTATAGATACGTGCATCAAACAAGAGAAGAAACAAGGCGTAATGGAGTAACCACTTGAACTAGAGTCCAATCAAAACAATTGAACGAACTCTTCGATGTCAGCTTTATCATTCTGCTTACCTTATGCCGCAATCTATTACAATTTGTAAAAATGTAAAATGTTAAAGAAAAAAATTTAAAAAACCTTAAGAAATGATTTTATCGATAATACTGTAGTTATGGATCCATCAATTACTTTGCCTGAAGGATTGGCAACTCACAGCGCAAAAAAATTCGCGCTTAATGATAGCCTTTAAGAGAAATACTGTCCTTGTAATCATTACATGAGGACCACTTATAAAATGACAGCAGTAATCAAAATAATTACAAAGTGACAGATCAATGTGACACTCATAATTAGCCACAAATTAATTTAATGATATCAGGCACTCAATACTTGTTTATATTTTATATTTCTTTGTAAACTTGTTTGTATATTTAAAAGATATGCTGAAAAATTATAATTAAAGGCATAAAACTTGCTACTGCAGATATTTCTGGCTAATTATACGATCAGTTTTCCTTTGATAAAGTGAATGTACATATCATATTATAATGATAAAACATATAAGAGATATTAATATGCTATGTCATCATATGAAGAAGAATGAAATTTCAATAATAAAGTAAATTGAAAAAAATTCGTAAGAGATATATGGAGGCTTCATAATAACAAGGCAATATGACATTATCTCCAAATTACACATTTATTCCATATTCAGACTAATGAAATTCATTTTATAACTTACAAGCATTCGAAAATATTTTTAGCAATTAATTTACCCGTGATGGAGTTCGATGTATTACAATAGCACTATATTTAAACAAAAAATCAAATTCAAACCATAGACCGTTATAACAAAAGAGAGAGTATTGCAAAATGCTGTAATTGTGATTTGAAATCTGCATCTACAACAAGTCGGGCTTGCAAAATCAAAGCTCTAATTGAAACGCATCCATGACTCAGTGGATGTTCATTATCCGCTTAGCTAAACATAACACAAACAATCCTTAAATGAATATCCCAATGCAAGCTTAAAGTACGACCATACAAGTTCCAAAACAAAAAATATTTCACCGATATTTCAGAGTGTAGAGCTTGGATATGTTTAAGAGAGTCCTCTTTATTAAGGATTAACGATTCCGAAAGATTGCATATGAACAACGCGTGAATCGTATGTCGGCTGTCCTAGACATTCGATGTGTACGAGTGCTTTGTGAAAGAATGAGGACTCCAGTTGTCGGCTGACTTGCAGTTTGTATGGATTCGATAGAGTTCATTCTATATAGAGAATGAAGACCCATTTTTTGGGTAACTTAGAGCTAAAGGCTGCTATATTTGAAAAACTCATTAATGCTTAAAGAATGAAGATTCCGAAGGCTCACACTCTTACAGCACCGAAACGTTTGTTGGTTAGCTTAAAGCTAAAGTTTGATATGTTCGAGAGAGTTTGTTTTCCTTACAATGTTAAGATTCCATAAATATTTCAATTTGTTATTTAGCGTCAGTTATGACTAAAATCATTATTTATGCAATATAAACTATTGTTTTTAATAGAAAAGTTTTTGGAACAGCTGTGAATTGCAACCACAACATATATTATTTTTGATCAATACAAATTTAACAATTAAAAAAAAATTTTTTAATTAATTAATTCAATTGTTCTATAGCTGGTTTCGTTATAATATAACACAGTAAGTGAATTTGTTAATTAACTTTCACCGCAAATTAACAAAACTCCAAGTTCAAACACACAAGTTAAGTACGGCTTTGGGTCAGTTGGCTGATGACCATTGACTCAAAGGTTTTAATTTGGCAATATAAATATAAAAAATAATTCCAAAATACCATTGATGATATGTGTTTGGAATACTTCAAACAATTGCTGGTTAGTCAATAATTCAATTAACAAAAAATATTAAAAGTTTGTTGTTGCAATTCACCACTGTTAAAAAAACCTATCTATTAATAGGTAGGTACTATCTATAATATATATAATAGATAGGTGCTATCTAATATAATTAGTTTTACAGTGAAATAATTACATATGCACTAGACATATTACATTTGTGCAATAGATCTTTGAGACTTCTACCTTTAATGTGATTCTATAGACCTTGCGTACGGCTTGTATCACATTAGCGGCATTACAACGGGTCATTATTTGTGATTAAATGAGCTTTGGTGCATAAGGTTGGCGCTCCAATCTAACCTAACCTAAATACATATACCGTATTATTGATTATTTAAAAAATAAGTACCTATGAGTATTCTAACTCACGAATTAATTTACTGCTCTACCTAATCATAGGTGTAGTTGGAAGATTTTGACTCAAAAATATTTGCGGACCTAACATATTTTTTAATTATTTTATTTTTAATTATTTAGAAAATAAGTATCTATCAGTACTCCAACTCACGGATTAAGTTCCTGCTCTACCTTAATCATAGGTAGTTATAGAATTTTGACTCAGGCGGACTTACGGATTAAATCACTACTCCACCCTACCATTGATGGTTGGAGAATTCGCTTTTATACGTAAATCCCTTAACTATTTGCAAGATGTGTTGATTAGTTGCTATAATGATCACTTTGAAAAATTGAAATAACTACTTTATACTCAGTAACTTTCTAATAAGTTTGTAACTTTTAATGGGAATTCTTATCCACTTTAACCTAAGAAATTGTCTTGTTAGCGTGCATTCAATTAATTATATTGTGCGTATCCTCTTCGGTACTGTACGTAACAAAAGTTGTCATACACTGCTTATAAAGTAACTATCTCCAACAATGGCTCTAATGCACATAATTGGCTTTATTAAGTTCTTAAGTATCATTAAATATAATAGGACTGTTCATTTTTTTTTTTTAATTTTTTTTTTTGCTTTGTAACTTTCCATTGCAAACGTCGTACCTCTAAACCGAAACCACCTTTTCACCTCAATTCATTGTCACGTATTTAAGTAGACAATTGTCGTCTGTGACTGTTTCAGTTTCAGTTTCAATTTTTTTCTCCTCCTTCCTTTGTTGCAACTACTATACTGGCCACTTCCTTTTGTTGTCTGTGCAATGTGGTCTGTGCAATGCGCTGTGCTGTGCTGCTCTGGTCTTCAGCTGCATGGGTCCAGATTGGCAGTCAGACAAATATGTTTATATGAGCGTATAAATACAAACATCCTGTCCATAACTTTGACTTTGTTGAATTCATTCAGACATGGCACAGCAGTTGTCGATCCATACTGATACGGAGCAACCAAACCGGGCCACACATTCTCCGTAACATATACGTGTTGCATTCTGGTTCGCTTATGTTGAACCAAAAATTCCAAATGCACATAAATTTGAATGTAATCACATTGGCATTGTTGCGTTCTCTGATTTTTGTTACTCTGTCGAGTTAAATTTTGCACTTTATGACGACAAGTATGACGAGTACGATTTCCATTAAAAAAGTACCAGAGAATTTTATTTTATGTCATTTATGCTTTATTATATTTTATTTATGTTTTTTTTTAGTCTATTCAAATATTTAGTAAATTGTGAAAGAAGGGTCGGTAGGGTCGTCCGACTTACTTAACAATTCACTCAGACGATTCATTATTGAGCATTTATGTATCGAGAGCACTCTAGGCACACAATCAATTCTGGCATTGCCTTACATATCACACAGCATAATATCTACATAATTCATCTATTTTTACATTATTATATATATGATATACATATATAATATAAACGAAATAAAAAAAAAATAAGTTTTTCATCATATTCTGTTGTTACTGAAGTGCGCATAAATTTAACAAATTCGAATAAAATCCTTGAAACGCTTGTCTAGATGCTTTTGTGCAGAATAAATTGATTGATTGATTGATTATTGGGATCTGAATTGTGAAGGATAAATGGAATTGAAAGGAAAATCCTATATGCTTAATTGTTACTTATGTAACTATTAATTATTAAATAGATTTTAAAATCTTTTAATATTATTATTTTTATTTAAATAAAATTAATATTTCTTTCATAATTGAAGAATAAAAATGAGGTCAACTCTCTGTAATCCACTAGATAATTTTTTTGATTTAACATTTTGGAGAGAGGCTTGAGTGCTTTGTAAACTGTTGGACCCATTAATAGCCGTTGTGGAATGAGTTGCAAAGTAAAAGTAGGTAAACCTAGACGACATAAAAAATACTCAACAGTCTCATTTCGAATATCAATGAACTTGATCTACAGGACTTCTAATAAAGCAGGAACTTAAATCTGGAAATTTGAAATATGCCATGAAAGATAGAGAGAGAGACTTGACTGTTTTCATAACTACTTTGACTTCTTAATAGCAGTTGTAAAATGGCTTAAAAATTAGCACCCCTCATGAATTTAAATCTGGGGCTAGATAATTTTAAACTGTGACTTAACAGGTATTGATAACTTTTATTCCAAATTTTTGAGAATTTCGGAAAGGCTGAGTGTTCCCTTTTTTAAAGTAATGCAATTGTTAGTCATGTTGACTAAAAAGATACCGACTTTATAATTATTTCTTTATGGCCTAGAATTCATATGATGCATTACATTTTATGTAGATGTCCGGCTTTGATCTAAACTTGGAGAAGAATACTGAACTAGAACTTCATATCTTTGGCAGATGTTAGAAAATTCTAAACAAGAAATATTCTGATGTATGATGTATGAAATTTTTTGCAAATGTCCGTCTTTTAGTTGGATCTTGAAGAAAATACTTCACATAATATTAGGAAATTATTAACAAGAAACATTCTGATCTTCATTTGGAATTACGGATTTGCGAAAAACTTCACATTTTTTTATAGATGACCGGATTAGAATCTGAATAAGGAGTAGAATACTGAACTAGGATCTCATATCTTTGTCTGATATTAGGAAATTCTTCACAAGTAAAATTCGGATCTTCATTTGGAAGGCTAAATGTTTTCTTTTTGGTAAGTTTAAGTTGATAATCATAGTCCACTATGCCATAAGGAATCCAAGACCATGTTTATTTTAAAACTTAACTGATCTAATTTCTTGTGAACTATTCTTTTGTGAATGACTAATAAGACATTACAGGTGAAACGGGAGATCACTCAAAACATATACATACTTTTTCACAATATGATAAGACAAATCAGTAAATCTACTGATGTCCGTCTGTCGGTTTGTATACCTATATCTTTATTTTTTTTGTAAATTACAGTTAAACTAATAAAGGTGCTTATTAAACGTATATTTTTCTACATCATGGTAAGACAAATTGATTAAACGTATTTCGTCTGTCTGTTTGGCAATAATTTATTTTGTGACAAATTTTATTTCAAATTTAATATTTATAAAAAATTATGCGGCTCCACAAAACATAAAATCATCCACTGCGAATCTGCCTGCAACCTGTTGATAAGCTTTCCCCACTTTAGCATAAAGTTTTGAATATTCTCTTTAGCACTATTCTAATCCGTATAATATACTATAATAAATCCTTATAAATAACCCAAAATTACTAGTTGCTTAAATTCAAAAAAACAATTTGCACTTTCACTCCAAACATCATAAACTTCACTCCCAAAAATTGTCAGACAAAAAAGAGAAGGATTAGGCTCCAACAAAGTTAATTAAAATTCTTTCTGTCCTTCATCAAAAATTCTTCCAAATAATTTGCTAATATTAACCACTAATCGTACTCATTCTTCATAAACGTAACAGTACAACTTTGCAGGATATAGAAAGGATATAGAAAGTTTTTCCACTTTAAACAAACTTTTCTAAAAGCAACTTTACAGACAATAATGAGCACATTTAGTCCTGAGACACTCCCACCACACTCTCAACACACCACAAACAAACCAAATGAACACACCTAAACAGTGCGTTCCCTACATGGTGTAGCATATGTGCGATAGCTACATTGCATATGTATGTATGTATATGAACAATCTATACGATGTACATACGCAAGTGCATGTAAGTGTGGGTGGATGTTTAATGTGTTTGTTTGAGTTTTATGACGACGTGTAAATGCACAATACAGCATTCAGATTTTATGGCTAAAATTATTTATAAGCGAGTCTCTTTCTATCTCTCTTTCTCTCTCATCCAAGCCTTCCTATCCCTCTGTCTGTCTGTCTGTCTATCTCTCTGTTTATCTGTCAAAGTGTTTCTCTGTCGAAAAGTTTGTATTTCTATTTGTCTGCGTCAGAATCTATGTATTTGCCAACTATTACTGCGCTTAAGCAAATGTTGCCAAGTAGCTTCACTACTCCTTATGCAGACTAGGTCCTTTGCATAAATGAACAGTGCCACTTTGCTTATGTTTTTATCCTTTATTCTACTGTCCTTTGGCTAATTTTAATATTATTTGCCGGCTTGTTGCTCAATTTTTTATGAGTGTTCGGGAAGAAATTTCATACAAGTAATATCGAATCTGTTGTACTCTATCAATAAATAATTTCAACCACTACAGGGAATGTTATTAACCGACTCTTAGGTAGATAGGTAGATGAAATGGAAATGGAAGAATTAATCTTCTCTAATTGACTAAGAAAGTCGTTCTGATAATAAATTCCTCACAATTATGGATAGAAAGATGGCACATTAGAACCAGCCAGACTAGCATTACTAAATGCAAATATCTGGTCAAAACTTATGTTGAAAATATCATCGAGTGTCAAAAAATAAAGCGGCTAATATCTTAAGCCTCGATGCTTTAACGCCGCCGCTTTTAGCGCCATGTGGACATGTACTATAAGAGTTTCGACAGGATAAGCAGAGTTTGACTCCATGTGATACTACAGTCCGAGTCTCGTTAGGACCGTCACTTACAACTTCAAGTTTTTATAACATTGTAGTAGTCTCAACAGATTACGTATCGACCATCACAGCACACGAAAAAGTCATTTTTCAAACTTTATCATAACAAACAATATAATAGTCTGCATAAGTCGATGATAATTGACAGCTGTATGTAAAATCTTAACTAAACTAGTCTGACCTGAAATAATCTAATCTGAATTAATCGAAACATATTTTTCAGGTATCTATAAAGATTATTCATTATCTTACACGTAACTTGTCTTTTTACTGTTTAAATTTTATGATAGAAGTTTTAAGGAAAAAAACCACACAATCCCTCTATCTCTTGTTAAAAAAGTTTAGAGCTTATCATCCCTTGCTTTCCTGTATGTTGAATCAACCAGTAGTAAAAAGTAATAGCTTATATCTTTTTAGTACTCATTATATTCCTAATAGTTCACTATAATGTTTTGCTGCACTTTATTTCGGATGAAGAGCAATTTTTTAAACCACTATCTCGCTTATTAAAGAGTTTATAGAGTTTAGTTTAGATGTGAGCCTTCGTCTTTATTACGGATGCCACGCGTTCCCAGAATTTCAGTTATAAGCTAAATCTACAAATATTAGACCAGTAACAAAAATTTTCGCTATACGGTAGACTTATAGAGTGATTATGTTGGATAAGATGGAAAAGAACTTTAATTGTGGTAGATAAGTTAAAATCGGCACAAATAGATAATTACAAGAAACTCATTTTTGCTGGCACGATCATGTTATGAGAAAGCCAGAGAACTACCTGGTTAGGCAAATTATGCTTATTAAAGGATGTGTAGAGAGTACATCACCGAAAACATGTAAAAATTCATTATGAGATGCAGGAGCGTGTACGCAAAGACAACTCACGACCGTGTGATCTGGACATGTGGCACAAAAAGGCCTGATCTATCATTATGACAAAACTATAAAGAAGTAGATGTATTTAGTGTGAATATTTTTTTAAACCGAGTTTCCATCTAGAGACATATGTCTATCGGGAGGTTACTTATTTGAAGATGATCCAACCATTTTTACTTAATGGTAATGGTATAGGCTGTGGGATTCTCTCGAAATGACTGAATAAATCTGTTTATTCTAGACTTTCTGATTATTGCAGTGATGATCACTATTAACGAACCTATAGCTTGTCTGGAAGTGGATAGTATATTTAATAGGAATAGAAATATATACATACAATCTGACACTCAAGCTGCTATGAAGTCATAGAGTTCAGTCTAATTTACAACCAAAAAAGTTTTTCCTTGCTACACTTCTTAAAATGATATGTCGGCACAATTATACATATCTCTACTCTGGGTTCCTGGTTATAGGAATATTTTCGGCAACTGCAAGCTACGCGAGTTGATCGGACGGCAATTACTAGAATCACCTAAAAAAGGTTAAGCATATAATTGACATCATGCAAGCCTTTATTGAATTCTTTTTGTACTGAGCAATTTATTAAAAGCTGGAAACACTCAACGATATGTCGGCATTTCTATGTAAGTCGATCGCGTTCCTTCAAGATATAATCCAGCACTCTCATTGAGATGCTATGTCTTCTCATAGTCGATTAGGGAATCTTGCTAGCTGTTTGAATCTCTCTCTCTCTCTCCGTCGCTCACTCTCTCTTTCTCTCTCTCATTCCTATCGAAGTTGTGGAGAGGATGATAAAATGCCTAATATCTGCTATGCGGCTCCGATTTACTATTTTAGGCGCTTGGTTTTTTAAGGTTTTTGGCTAAATATAGGATCTCCGTATAAATAGCTTTTTAAATCTCTGAGATCTTATATGGTAACACAATGGGTTAATAAGAGTAAGTGTATACTTATGATCGTCGGTACAATCTAACCTATAACCTAACCTGTTTCAGGTTACACAACAATGAAACCAATAAATCGATAGGTGAACTGAGGTATATCGTTCGAAATAGGCAAAATTGGAAAACTTTTGTACAAACTCTTTGTGAACAGACTAAGTTTGTACAATCAAATATTATACAGAACATGCCATAATAATAATAATAACCTGACCTACATTTTTCATAACGTCAATTAATTAATCAGACATTTTTCTGATGTTTTAAATCCTAAAATGTCTACTACTTAAGAAATGCTTTCAATTTAAAAGTCTAATTAAATCAAATTATTTATTTGTATCTCTTATTTGTTATTTGTACTAGGTGCAATATTTAAAACGATTTTTGTCTATATTTTAAGAATGATTAATAAAAAACAAAACAAAACAAAAATTTAAAAGTCTCTTTTTTACCAAATTTAAAAAAAATTACTTATTTATAAAAACAAACTATTTTCATCCCTTAATGAATCTTTTTCCATGAAACCAAAGAGACTTGCAGAAAGTGTAGTGACTGAAAAATTTTCAATGTCAAGTTCTGTTAGGTAATTGTTTTTGTTTTTATTTTTTGTATATTCGTTTCTTATTTTGTTTTTGTAAAATTTTGGCAATAACTTTTTCATGGTTCAAATTATGAGGGTTGGTTGAGACTCTTTCATAATTGAAGCCAACGCTTGGCTTCACTTCATTTTCGAGTTGGTTGTTGTTGTTTGTTGTGCTTTACATGTAAAATTTGAAAATTGTGCGGCAAGTGAAGGTCGCGCCGGCGACAAATTAATCATTTCATTACAAAATTTCACGGTCAACATTTGCATGCGAAGTACTTAGCAAGAGTGGAGCACAAAAAATTGAATTTTTTTTCAAATTTAATATTAATGGAAATAACTGCTGCAGGTTATTAAGTCATTTCATATTCAGTTTTTGCTTCACTAATTAAAGAACTTAATTTAAACATTTTTTTCAATTTTTTTTATTATAATTATTTTTTAAGTTTATAAATATAGCTTTTACAAATTTTTAATTTATTTATGAAAAATAAATTGTTTTCTTTTTAAATTTTTATTTAAATTTTAGTTCTAATATTTTTTTATATATATTTGTGCAATATTTTTAAAAAAGCGAATACCTTTTTATTGTTTTTATGCTTTAAAATTATAATATTAAGTATCATATCAGTTCATGCTTCTATGCTTATTTCTATTTTATTTTTGATATCAACTCTCGAAGGATTCATTTTCAATTTTTCTGACATTAATTTGCATATATAACGCCCACATCTACGTTGAAAACAATGTCTCGACGTGTTTGGTTGATATTCCACCACAAAGTTTATACGAAAAGTCTTACAAAAACCAAAAAAAAAAAAAACAAAAACAAATGTGAATGCATGCATTTATGCTAGCACACAAACATATATACACACACACACACATACACATTTCCATGTAAGAAACGTAACTCTCCACCCTCGCTTGATATTGCACTTAAAGTGTACGTAATTTACTCTTAAAAAATTTACTTTGACAAATTTTTCATTTGATTTGATTTTATAAAAAATATAAAAAATATAAAATATATAAAAAATACAAAAAAAAATGAAAGGAAGCACCAAGCACAACACAAAAAAAAACTGCAAACTTGAGTGACTAAATATAATGTGGTAACCCGTTCCTTCTATGTCTACTATGTCTGGATAACGACAAGCAAACACATAAGTAACATGGCCGCCGAACTAAATTTACTCTAAATGTTTTTAGTAAATATGCCCGAGCCCCCCTGCATACATATACTGTGTGCAGCCAACGCAATGTTAAATTGTTTCTCTATAAAATTTTGTGAATTTTATTTTGTAAATGCGTCTGTCTGCTTGACTTTGACTGGACTCGTTTTTCAAGGTTAAACAATGCTTCATGCTGCTTGTGTGCCAGTCTTTACCGTCACTGTTACCGAAAACGCCATCTTGTTTGTATGCTGCTACAGCTGCTGCCGTAACCGTCACCGTCGCTGTTGTTGTAGCTGTTGCTGTTGCTGTAGCCTTTGCTGCTTTTGAACCAATAAAACTTAGGGTGGGAGTGCATTTTTGTGTTTTCTTTTGAATTTTTATGTTTTTTTACTTATTTGTTGGAAACTCAAGGGTGCAACGCTGCTGCTATTGCTTTTGCTACTATTTTTGCTTTTGTTGTTGCCGTTGCCTTAGTGGCTGCTACTCTTGCTATTTTATTGTTAGTCTGTGTGTGCGATTTATTTACAAAAATCGTATGTCTGTCTGTTTGTCCTTGCCTTTACATGTTCATCTTTCCAAACAATTTTATTTCTCATTCTTTTGTTGTCTGCAACTATGGCACTTTTTTTTCGACGTAATTTACTTTATTTTATTTTGTTTTATTTTATTTTATTTTATTTTATTTTACATTTTTTTTTTATGAATTTATTTCTTTGATACTTTTATTTAAAATCGTCAATATAATCAACAAACTACCGTTAGAGCGCGCTGCATCCGATTTGTACTCAATTCGTCTGTTAAGTCACATAAATGTGTTGTAGACGTCATAATGGGTTTAAAAATTTCACAATAACAACAATACAAACAACAAAAATAGCAAGAGCAGTGGCAATAGTAGCAGCCTAAAAAAAGAAAATAAAAAAAAAAATAAATAATGTGCAAAAACAATAATAATGACAAAAAAAAAACTTTTTTGCTTCACTAGCTTACAAGAGCGTTTGTTGCACATTTGAAGTGCAGACTGCAGACTGCAGACGACGGCAGACATATTGGGTTTGAGTTTTGTCTGGGACGAATCAATTGTTGTAATTTTAGCTGTCGTTGTTTTCGTTATTATTATTGTGGCTGCTGTTGTTGTTGTTGCTATTGAAACTGCTGCATTTGTTGTTTCAACAGCAACGTTACCGTGTGTATGTCTACACACACACACACACACATTGTAGTTTAAAAAGTACAAGACAACAACAACAAAACGTGAAGAACATAACTCCTTTAATTATCAACGGGAAATATTTTGAGTGCGACGGGGCAATTGTGGGCTTGTATGGAATTAATCAGATTTTTTTTTGTTTTCATTATAAGACGAAACTACACACTCACACACACACTAGAATTTGGGTACTATAAACTATTATTATTAAAAACAATTTTATTTACATATTTATAAACCCTAATCCTTTATAAATATTTTTTAAAAAATAATTAAGAGAATAAATATGAAATCTGTTTATATAATATAATTATTACCTTTTTTGTAGAAATTATAAATAAAAAAGAGAAAGTGCAGAATCGCCCAATTTAACCGCAATTTCTTCAGTCACTTTTTTAGTTGAAATTGAGTTTCTCTGAACCCAGAATCAAAAAGGACGAAATACAATTAAGTCCTTTTAACCCATAACCAATTTTTGATACAGTCGTCTTCCATACGAACTACATCTCTGAGGTTCTTAACATACAAGTCACAGCTACTACCTGCCTGATACCAAAAGGCTGATTGAGTGGACTTTCATCTGCTGAACTCAGTAGTCATTATTTGGTCTAAATAATGTGTAGAACGTTGTCTCTCAGTCATCGTTGCTGGAAGCATATTTTGTAAAATGGATCAAAGTCTTATTGATATGTTTCTCTTTCTCGTTCTCCCAACGAAAGAATTGATTGTCTATGACTCTAGAGCAGTGGCCAAAACATTTTTAACATTCCTAACCTGAAAGCCACATTCTAAAAACATCAATAGATCGTTTTTAACCCGTTATGGCAACCCTAACTCATGAAGGGTTTTAATATCCTGTGGCCAATCGAACATCTAAATAGTTGTAGAATCTTTCTGTTAATCTGTCAAATAAACTTGAACTTTTTTATTTATAGAGACATTATTAATTTGAATACTTTTCTAAGCAGAAAAGATGGTAATCGACAATTAACGATGGTTTAACTAGTTGACAAATTGATGAAATTTCTTCTAAAATATAATGTGGATTTTACGTATGAAAAAGAGTTTTAAAATGAAAAAAAAAATTTACTTTAGTTACTTAAAACTGTACGTCTGGTTCGTAGTTAGAATTAACCTCCGTGGCAGGGTGAAGAGAAGTTTTATTCTACAGATAAAATTATGAAACGACTCAGTTTTTGATTGGTGAATAAAGAATTAAAGTTTATAAATTAGTTTTTATTTTTATTATTATATACATTAAGACCGAAAAGTTTTCGGAAATTCTCATTTAAAATTCGCGCGCTTTATATTTTTCGATATTTTAAGTTTATGTAGTTTGGCAGCAATTAAGGACAATTACTATGCCAAAAATGAGCGCGATCTGTCAGACAGTTCGTTTAAGGCAGCTGTTGAAACCAGTTCACCTCAGTAGTGCGTTGCGAAAAAAACAATGGAAAAAAATATTGGACAAAGAGTTTGCATCAAATTTTGTGTTTCGAACGAAATTTCGTGTGCAGAATCGTTGCGAATGCTACAAAAGGCTTATGGGGAATCAGTTTTATCGAAAACTCAAGTTTATGAGTGGTACAAAGCCTTTCAGGACGGTCGTACGACCGTCGAAGACATTTCGCAACGCACTACTGAGGGGAACTGGTTTCAACAGCTGCCGTAAACGAACTGTCTGACAGATCGCGCTCATTTTTGGCATAGTAATTAAGGACAGTGCTGCCAAACTACATAAACTTAAAATATCGAAAAATATACAGCGCGCGAATTTTAAATGAGAATTTCCGAAAACTTTTCAGTCTTAATGTAGTACTCTATATAAATATGGCCGGAATTTTCGAAGTTTTAAAGGCTTGTTTCTCAGGGCGGAGACATCGGTATACGTATCGAAAGCAGTAGACGATATCACCTCATAGAGAACCCAGTTTAGACATTGCGGCATCAACACGATCCATTGTGGATCGACAAAAAGTTGTTGTGTGATGATATTATGTTCGTAGATATTTTTTAGAATTAGTTGCAGTCTATATAAATGAACAATGATGAAGCGACCAGATTGAGAGGAGCATTGTGAAGGTTCAGTCAGTGAGTTGACGCTCTCCCAAAGATGTATAATACATATATTTGGTTGTCATTAAATCTTTTATTATATACTCATCCATATCTCTTACTAATTAATAAGAAGACACTATTTCATATTGTTGTAGTCCGCAACGATCTGCTAGTGTAGTCCGCAACGATCTGCTGATGTAATCCCTTTTGGTTGTGCTGAAGTGCACTTGCCGTTTTTGAATCAACCTTTTTTACACCATATAATCATTTAATTCACTTCGTCCTCTATAACAGGGCTGTACAGACCAGATAAGATCGCGGGCCAATACAAATCACTGAATAAATTGGAGGGCCGCAGAAAAAATACATACAGTTATAATTTTTCCGGAGAAAAATAAAAATAAATTAAAACTTTGTGCAAAGAAATATATACTATAGTCTATATATACATACTACAGTCTTTGTCAATTAAGTAAATTTATATGAACTGTAATTAATTATTTAAAAGCTTTTATCTATTTGGGATACCATAAAAATAAAATAATGTAATGTTACTTTACTTTCAGGAATATTTTTATATTTATTTTAAGTGTTATATTTAAGTATTCTACTTAAGTATTTAAGTATTCTATCACTCAGTATCTTTTCAAACTAAACTGTAACACACCGTACCAAATGTAAAAAATAAACTGACTTCTCCACCTCAGGATGCACAGGAAGATATGCTGATCTACGGTTTGTCATCAGTTAGAAAATAAATAAATGATAATGATTCTAGTATAGTTAAAGTTTAGTGTGGGGTAGGGATAAGTCCCTCAACCACAATAGATTAAAAGTGCGCAATAACACTAACTCAATTCACAACAACAACAACAACAACAATATATTTCTAATTCTCTACTGTCAAACGATTACTAGATTGTTTTTAAATGATATCGGAAATTATATTACAGTTACGTACTATAATATAACAAAGAGAAATTTTCCTAATTGTGGTAGATTAGAAACATCGCGGATTGCAAAAACATTAGCTGCGGGCCGCATAAGGCCCGTGGGCCGTGTTTCGGACAACCCTGCTTTATGGTAATCTCCAAAAAACGATGTTTGAGTTAGCTTACCCATTTGGTATAATAATTTAATCATTTTATTACTCATTCATCTACATTTTGGCCTTTTTATTTCATTAAATATTTTAAACATTATTTTGAATCATTAATTTTTTCCAAATAAACGAATAAACGCCTTAAGCTGCGTTTTATTTAAAATATTTACGCATTATGATTTTCAAAATGACATCTCATTTTTGTCTGCGTTAAGAAAAAATAAAAATAAAAAATGTTAAATATTAATATTTTAAATAGAATAAAAAATTAATAGAGAAAAAAAATTTTGCATTTATAGAAATTTTTTTCTTTGTAGTATTAAATTAAACATGTGTTTCTGACAGTAATTCTCATCATATTCATCAAGAATGACTGCGCGTTAGATTACTCCGACGACTAAACGATGGTATGAAACTCAAATCCGCCTAAAACGTTATTAACTTTAGACATTTTAGGTCTACTTCCGCCGACAAAGCGTTTATGCTGAGCCCTAAAAGCTTTCATTATTTAATAAATGCTTTGTGCAAATATATTTACAATGCCACTACAGCGCTCAAGGAGCCCACAAACACGTTCAAGCAATTCATGTACATTTTTCATATCAAACACAACACGCACATAAACACACAGACAAAAGACATGCATATAAACGCCTACGCAATGCCGCCTCTAGTGTGTGTTTCTGTTTGTATATATGTATATATATATCTATATATGTGTATGTGTTTGTAAAGTTTGTAGCTACAAGTTAGTCATTACCCATAACGTAATCATATACATGTATATTTTTATATACACAGACATAATAATACATTATTTATTTAGTAGGGAACACGTGCTACACGCATATCCTACGGCGTCCTTGAGCGCACCTAACCAAACCACATTAAAATAAACATAGACAGCGCAACACACACATACAACCAAACGCATAAATACTCATTTGCAGGAACAACAGCAAATGCAAGCACCGAACACAATATATGCAAGCAATAAGCTTTTTACTACGGGAACTGCGCCATTTTATTACGCCATATTAAATGAGTATTTCTTCACTGCTTTTACTGCCAGTTTTTACTGTCTTTTTTTTGCATTGTTTTTGTTTTGTTTTTTTCTTTTTCTTCAGCTTCTGCCGGTTTTGCCGCCAAGTGCTGCTTGAGTGTGGCAGAAACATGAATTGTGCGTATGAGTAAGTCAGTGCGTATGAGTTCTCGTATTTATTTGTGTGTCTGATTTGCTCTTGAATGAAATACGCACTCATTCCTTTATTGTCTAGGTAAGGACTTTGTTGCGTGCATTAAGTCTTTGAGTGACTGTGGGGCTATGTGGCTGTGTGGCTGTGAGTGAGTGAGTCAGTCATTTCATACCGACATTTCATGCATAAAATTTTGCTGAAATTAAATAGAAAAACGTACACTTTTACTTTGCTTTCTTTTTCTTCTTGCTTTTTTTTTTGTTTTCGTTTTTGTATTCTGTAAATATTTTATTTATTTTTTCACATACCTTGCCTTAAAGTTGGTGTATATCTGTGTATGTGTGTTAGTATCTGTGTATCTGAACTAATGTATGCACATGTACTTTACATAAATTCGTTTATGTATCTCAAGGTTAAATTTATATTTTTGCTTTGGCTAAAATGTTTCGATAAGAGTTTTGTGTTCGTTTTAAGTGATCTCATATTGGAGCAGACAATAAATGTTTATTAAATAAACTTGTTTCGATAAATAATAAAATAAGTTCCAAAGAAATATGTAATCGAATAAATTTGTAATCATATGAAACGACTCTTAATAGATAAGGAGTAGCAGAATTGCACTGAATTGGGTTCGTCACATATCCATTAGGTCGCCTTTTCAAAAACTTACAGCAGAAAAAGATATTTATTATTCACGAAAAAAAACATGATTTGATTAGTGGATAAGTGCTTTTCGCAATGAGGTAATGGAAATAACTTGCTCTATTTAGAAAAATATTACAACCTTTTATATTACTTATAAATTTATTATAAAGAATCACTCAAATAATACTGCAAACATTTTCTTTATTTTTTGTAATAATTTTTCTTTTAATTTATTTCAAACCAAAAACATTTATTATGGTTTGAAAATTTGTTATTAAAATTTATTTGTTATTATGTTATGAAAAAAAAAATCAAAAAATAAATCAAAAAAAAAAATCGAAAGAAAAATCAAAAAAAAAAAATAAAAAAAAAAATAAAAAAAAATCCAAAAAAAAATCAAAAATATCAAAAAAAAATTCAAAAAGAAAAAATCAAAAAAAAAATCAAAAAAGAAAAATAAGAAAAAATCAAAAAAAAAAAAAACAAAAAAAATTTAAAAAAAAATTCCAACAACGAAAGTCGCAGGCAATTTAGACATTTTGTTAAAACCACCGAATGAAAATAAACTGTAAAATACCAAACATAGTTTACTCTAAACGAACAGTACACTAAATAAAGTTGCAAATTTAAATTGTTTTGGACATCAGAGCTACAATACTGTTTATTTTCGATTACTGTTTAAAACTATTGACCCATTTTTTAAGAGCAATCATCTAATATATAATTGTGTCACATTCAGTCCAAGAAGACATCGAAATCTTATTGATATTAAAAAGGAAATACATTTATTAAAATCAGAAACATCAGTTCGTTTTACTTTGGTGTGTTTTATATATAATTATATATAAAGTAAATGAGAATTATAAAAAATTGAACAGTGAAAAGTTAGAAACAGCCTATTATTTTCAAACTGCTGTAACCTTCGAACTGTTTGAATCACTACATTCATAATTCAATTCATAACAGCTGATTTTATGATTAAAAACCATTCAAAAGTTTTATGAAATTATTATTGTTTAAAATCAATGAGCGAAAACTAATAGTAAAGTACCAAATAAAGTGTACTGTTTTGTATTTTTGTTAAAAACAAGAAACAATATATTAAATAGAGTTCGAAACACATCAAAATATGTTTAGAATTTGTGTTCATCTCATTAAAAATTTTTAATCTTCTCGTAAGTCTTCTTTTCACGAAGGTGGTTATCTTTTTAGCGATCTTTTCTTGGTGATCTCGGATCTTTAACGATCTGAAAGATGTACTGACTTATAAAACCAGCGAACATTGCCAAAGATCAGTGATGATAAGTATTTAACAATACTCAAGACAGTTATGTGATGAGCAATAATTTTCAATTGAATATAAAATAAAATTTATAATTCACAAAAAAATATATCTGTTTGACTAGTACAGTATTCTCTTAAATATAAGTCATTAAACTGAAGTAGCTGATGTAAGCATTTTGGAGAGGTCAAATTTCGAAATAAACTCATGCACTACTCTTTATCATAAACATCAAAATTAAATTTAATATTTATCACAAAAGCTATATTACTTGCCTCTGTCATTTTGTACAGTTCTTGTGAAATGCAATATATTTTATTGATGCACTTAAGTTTAATGGTCTGACATGAAGTGTGCAGATGCGTTCAGTTTGAAAGTAACTTGGCATTGATAAGAGAAGACCAACAAGTTCAAGAAAATGCAGTTTGTTATAAAACTATAAAATCCTTTTATTCCCATATAACTTTGTTTTATAATTGCAATAAAAATTATAGTTTGGTTTCTATTCGTATATTAAGTGAAGTATAAGAAATCACAAATAAAATGACGAAAAGAAGATTTCTAATACTGGCAACTATGAATATGTCAGCGAAGAACAAAATATTTGACGAAGAAAATATCTAATATGTTTAAAAGTACCTGATAAAAATCCTTGCTGAAACATCTTCAAGATTCTTCGACAAAGAACAATCTTCGTCTTTCTCCACTATCTTACCAATACCGCTACAAGTCATACATAAACCTACAGAATCTTCAGTGAAGAAACAGCTTCTTGAACACATCAATGTTCTGGTATTTTTTAATATTACCTTCGCCCTTCAAAAGACCATCCTCTCTTACGCCGAGCAGTCTACCAACGAGCATGTTTTTGTTTGGAAATTATGAAATTAACTTTAATCTCAGAAATGTGATATGAAACTTTGCTCTTATCATAGAACATAGATGAACTCTTGCAATGACCAACTATGAGGTCACTAGGATCCTATGCCCAGAATTAAGTAAGCCAAAAATAAAAAATGTTTTAGGTTTCATTAAACATGTAGTTCGGGTCTTACTGAAGTACTAAATGGCATATTACTATTGCACTAATGCTTTAACGTTGACGCACGGCAACAAGTAGACTATGTAGGAGTGGACATGTCTAGAAGAGTGTTTCTTTCCTGGCCTTGCAAAATTACAATTTCTATGAGAGATCGCGTGGCAAAACTAACGAAAGCATAGCTATGCGATCTCTTCAACTTAATCTAAAAAACCAGCGGTTTTAATAAAAATAACGCTGTTAGTAGAGTTCACCTGCTCCTGCCAGCTGGACAAAAGTTCATATGATAAAAAAAATAAAGAAATATATCAGTCACTTTTTAGTTTGCTCCAACTTCACTGCTTTCATCTATCTTTTCTGACTTTAATAATTTAGCTTCTTAAATACTAGGTCTATCAGTTCGCTTATCTGCTGTTCATGATCGAAATGAATGTTATCTTCCACTTATGCATTCCGTACCACATTTTCGATATTTTTACCTGAGCAGA
>NC_051846.1:20790273-20797282 GCF_002237135.1 Teleopsis dalmanni
AAGCAGATTAGGGAACCATGGTAAAAGGTTGAATCACCCAATTAGCTATTGCTGTCGGAATAACTTCCTTTTTTTAAGGAACTTGATCTCCCTAGAAAGCATTTTATATCATACCAAAGGTTTAAACTAGGTTTTTAAACTTCTAATAGTATATGTGATACCATTAGAGGTTTAAATTGAGCAAATCTGGTTCAATACTCCTAATATAGCAACACAATGAGTCAAAATATTTAAGTGGATTCTCAGGATCGCCGTTATAACATAACCATATATGGTATTGTTCTTTGAGTTAAATAAAGTAGAATAGTTCTCTACATACTATATACGGCATAAATTGAGAAAGTAAATTTAAGGAACTGATTTTTTTCTTTGATGTACTACTTGATGTACGAGACTGGAAAAGGCACGCATGGAGCAGAGGCGCCTGGAGAGACATGCCGCGTAAGTCCGAAACCCGGTAACGGTTCGTTATAGCCAAACAAGCAAGAAAGAAAAAAAGTGATCTCTATCAACAAACAGTTTTACTGAGCGTTTTAAGACATACGTTACTGTTGACAACTATAAGTTCGACGTTGTGGAAGTCATTGTATATTTAGGAACCATCATAAACACCAAAACTGTCATCAGTCTAGAAATTCACCGAAGAATCGCTCTTGCCAATAAATATTACTGCAGGCTAAATAAGCAATTCAGAAATAAAAACCTCATTCGACAAACAAACCACGCTCTCCAAGGCTTTTGTCATGTCTATCCTGCAGTATTGTATAAGCACAATAACCAACAGTAATGAGAATGCGTTAGAAGCATTTGACAGAAAAATTCTTCGAAAGATCTATGGTCGCTTTGCGTAGGCAACGTGTACCAAGTAAAAGCTATGCCGCGTAATTAATTTAATTACTTTTTTTTTTGTTTTGAAGCTTAAAAACTAAAAAACAAATAAAACAATTTTATAGTAGTCTATAAGCTCGTTCTAATTTAAAATCATGACAAGTGCTTTCGATAGTGTCACTTAAAAAGTAAAAGCTGACAAAAAAACCTGGAACCTGGAAAGTTTGTGCAGTCTTGGCTACTTGTAGGAAAACACGATTAGTCATCGCTTTTAATTTTGCAGTCACGAGTTCTAATCCTGGCACTTGCAGTCCAAACAAATTATAAACGTAGGTACTATAAACTAATTGAACAGAAATTCGACTATTTCCTAAGACCAGTGATGATGAAAACGTGGCAATATTCGAAACAGCGTTGTATAGTAAGTCAAATTTTAATAAATCAACTAAATTTTTGTTCTTGTCTTTTCTTTGCTATTCGAATTCGTCTAATGATTTCTTTTCGTCATTAAGACGCGCTACTCTCGGCAAGAAAAAATTAATATTAGAAACAATTTTATGTTGAAGATATACAATAACAAAGCACTGTCTTTTACAAAAATTGAATTTAAAAGTACTCTCTCAATAACTGGTTAAATGTTAAATGACTTTCAGTTATAAAAAATTAAGATTGGTGTTGACTTCGGCATCTGTAAGATTCAGTTATACTTAATTTTAACATAAAAGACTGAATCAGGTCTACAATATATATTGTTATTGTCTATTGCGATATATAGAATCGGAAGTAGAATGTAGTATATTCTACATTATAATATAAAATAAGGAGTATAATAGGTACAGATATTAATATACGTATGTATTTCATCTACCAAGTATTACATCTTAAAACAAACATAAATAAATACCTAAATACAATTTGTCAGAGAACAATTTGAAAATGCCAGTTTTAGGCTTTCAAAAGGATATCGAAAAAACCTTGGTAGCTTAAGATAGGAAGTTTACATAGAGATTTCTTTACCGAGAGTATAGCAATATTCGATGAGGTATTAAACATTTTTAATATCATCTACTAACTTCGGCACATTACTTTCCTTTTGTTGGAAGGAACCTCCATGTTTACTCACAGATACGCGGACAGTCCCATACAACGGTTCCCTTTTAAGATTTGCGCATAACAATGAAAACACATTGTTGCATTCAATTGAAGCAAATTTCGAAAGAATTTTGCCACTCTGACGTTGGTATTTTCAAAATCAGGGTTTTAAATGTCTCAACGGTTTGTTGGGGCGTAGAAAAACGCTTGCCACGCATTTTCTCTTGATATTTGGAAACAAGAAGAAATCATTAGGTGCAAAATTCTTCAATAATTGATTATGTAGACTAGGCGTCAGTAGGTGGAAGAATTGTAAGCTATTATGCTAAAGGTTTAGCTCCTTCGATGACTGCTATGCAAACCTATTGAATTCTCATTTTTCCATATAAGTTTTTGTTATAAAAACCAATTCCCATAAACAATTCAAATTATTTTTTGCAGTGTGTTTTGCGGACCAAGGACATCATACTGGCAAAAAAAAAAAACAATATTAATCAATAGTAAAAGTGCAAATGCCCCTCGAGAGACACCTTTAAATTGAAAATTTTTCAATTTACTTCAACATTGCAAATGTGCGTGTATCTTTAATGCGTCTAAGCACCCAAACTCTTGACCTTGCATGCTATGGGCTGGCTGGCTGGCTGTCTATTGTCTGGTATTACGTTCAAAGCTCATTAAAGCCCATTAACACAACACTACCAGCAGCCGTGCACTTGTGAAACTAACTGCTTCCCTGCTTCCCCGCATGCCGGCGAGCTTGACTGCTTGACTGTTCTGACTGTCTATAAAATAATATTAAGCATCAAACTACGTGAATTAAGCTCAGAGTATTTGGAGCGAAATGCGGCTGTGGAATAAGGCAACGCAACGCAATGCAATAAGGCAACCAATTTGATGTGTTAGCCAGACAGACACAAGCAAAACGCACTGTGAGACGACGCATTGAAACCGAACACCACTCTAAAGTTCTGTGCGTGACCTTGAAAAATATTCCAATATTCAACAAAACAGGAGAAGCATGCACACACGTATGTATGTATTTTTGTTATATGTTGTGTATATGTGTATGGGTAAGTGAGTGTTATGCATTATATGATGGTTGGTGGTTGATGGTTGATGTCTGATGTTGCTCGAATGTTGTTGTTTCGTCGTATTATTATGATTGTTCTTGTAGCTGTTGTTGTTGTTGTTATGGACTTGCGTCTGCATTTTCCTCGTTGTCTGGCATTTCAAAAATATTATTTTATATTTTACGCGCCACAAATGACACAGACACACATACATGCACAAATAAACGGACATTTGCATACAAACACAAACACAAACACATATATATAATTACACATATTTATGGATAGAGATTTTTACATGTAAATGAAAATGTTAGTGTTTTACTCTGTGACTACAGCATTAAATATGCTATGAAATCGTATGTTTCTTTGATCGTCAATTTGTTTAAACCAACAAACGAATATAAATGTAAGTGAAAAAAATTAAAACACAAATTAGTAACACAAATTGTTGAAAAAACATAGAAAAAAAGTAAGAAACATTACATACACACACACACCCATGTACATTTATTATGTTAATCAAATACGTGCAACTCTGTCTGACTTCAACTGTCCTGTCGTTTGGCTGGGGCAGTAGTGTTTTTTTTTCTCGCTTTCTCTTCCTCTAACGAACTTTATTTGGGAGACCACTAAGCACAGTGGTTGCTGCTGTGCTCATATTCTACTTAGTATTACTGTTGTTGCTTATTTTGCTTTATTGTTTTTGTAATTTTTTTTTATGCATTTTAAATGTCTGCATTCGTAAAATAAAGCAGGAATCCGCATTAAAATATTTGTTGTTGTAGCAAGTGTTGCAAAGAATTCATATGTGGAAAACATTTTGTTTATATTTTTATAATCTCTTTTTTTTTAAATCTTATTTTTTTATCGTTTCTGTTTTTTTTAATGTTTAAGTAGCCAAAGGCAAATTATGTTCAGTTGCAAGTTTCGAGACAACCCTTGTAAGCCAGCGACAAAGTAAGCCAGAAATGCATACATATAAGCGGGAAAGCTGAAAAGGTGTCTGTCAGGATAACTGTTAGAGTGCGGTATAAACTGAACTTTAAGGGCCGATATCACAGCCGTAACATATGTCTCAAAAGCCACTTAAATATAAATCAAGTCAGCAAAGTTATTGACATAAGCATAACTTAGGCTTTAAAATTAAATTAAGTATTAAGTATTGACTCTTAAGTTACTTAAGGGACACTTAAGTTACTTATGTGACTCTTAAGTGAAACTGGCCCTAAGTTTATTCATTTTAATAATTCTTAAGGATAGACATAGTTATTTTTAAAGAAATTTGCTAGAAACCGTCTTATACTATACGCCACCATATGGTTAGACTTATATAATTGCAGTCAAACTTCCATAACTCTAACTTCTATAACTCGAATTTTCTATAACTCGAACCAAAAACAGTGCACCAAGATTTTAGAGAATAAATTACATACAATTCTACTTCCTTATCTCGAACTTCTATAACTCGAATTTCTCTATATCTCGAACAAAAATTTTGTTCCGTGCCAATAGGAATATGGGAAAAGTGCATTCTTTAAGTCGAATTTTTGTTTTAAGTATGAATGCATTTTGATGTTAGAGGAAGTTCTTTTTTCCAAACCAAATGTTTAATTTTTTCTTTCTTATGTTGCTTCTTTGTACAAATGCCAGTCGGTGGCAGCGTGGTTTAAAGTAAATAAACTAACTTCCAATGGTACTCTTAATGATTATATTGAGCTTCAAGCATTCCAACAGATGACGATATTATTGAGCTTTCCTACAGATGACGACATTATTGAGCACTATAACTCTTAATTACTGGATTCAATTCTAAGCGCAACAGAAAGTGATGATGAAGGTTCATTGGATGTAAGTGTTCACCAGCCTTCCAAGAATGAAGTAGAAGACTCATTCAAAATTCTGAATTTATATTTGCATTAAATAATATTACAACTGATGATTACTATAAAAGTATGAATAAAGTGGAATGTCTTTTTATTGAAAATAAGAAAAAAATTAAAGTCCCAAACCCTGATTTCTGAATATTTTACTTCACTATAACTTCTGTGTTTTATTTGATTGCAAATAAATAATTACCTTAAAATGTAATTCGAGTTTCTTTCAAAAATAAAAAAATTATTAAAAAATTCTCTAACTCGAAGTCTCCATAAATCGAACCTTTTCTTTGCAAAATTGAACTTCGAGTTATGGAAGTTTGACTGTAAATATTTATTGTTAAAGCTATTAAGATAAAGAATAAATAATATCAGTGGACATTGACTTTACAAATACTAGAGATTCAAATGTATCAAAATTAATTAACGTACAATTTATGTTCCTTTATTCACTAAACTTGAATGAATTACTACTAAATTCAAACAAATCCAAACATCATTATAAACAAAATGTAAGTATATAATTTTATACAATTTAAATATGTTATAAAAAAATCATTATGATTAAAGTACCAAATCAACCATAAAGAAGTAACGATAAGGCAAGTTTCTATTAACGCCAGAAAAAACGTTTATATTAAAATAACTAAACTTCAATTTGTCTTAAGAATTTCAAATACTTTATAAGAACGTAACGACAAAGTATACGAGAATTATAAATGTGCATATATCGTTTTGAGTACAATGCATTTACACAGTAAGTGTTAATTTTGGATAATTTTCATGTGTTTTTTGGTGATTTAAGGAAGACGGTTTAAAAAAGGATTTACTTTATACTTTACAAGATCTGATATGCCGAGTAACAAAATCTATAAATATATACACGTATTTTTTAAGCTGCACTAACTTCTACACTAATTTTAAAGCAGTGGGGGTGTAATATTTGAATATAGAGATGAGAGAGGACTTCAACGGAGAAAAGTGTTTAAGGAAGCATTGCTCTATTTATGTGTTTAAAAGCATTATAAAGATTGGAATTAGATTAAAAAAGATTGTATATTTCTAACTTGATAGTTTTTTTTAACTACCTACAGTTAAATATATTGAGATATATATATAATGTAATAGTTTATAAATAGTAATTATTTTCTGTATTTTAATTTATATATCTTTTACAAAAATTAAAAATGTGAGTACCATTTTATCATTTATATAAATTTTTAATTAACATTTGCAATTAATTTTTTGAAAATTGTGAATATATATCTTATTTTGCAGTGGAATTATGGTATACATATTATCAAGCATACCTTTCAAAAAAGTGTAGATCACACAGAGCATAATACATATAGCGAACCATGGTGGTTTTGATTCCGACATAAGCCTTGAAATAAGTAAGTGTAATCGTATTTTAAGTATGTCCTTGTCTGGTGCTTAGTTGCTTGTTTGTCCTTTCCTTTTTTATCCTTTCGCATTATTTTTTATTGGAACACTTGTTCAAATTTATTTCTTACGACTTTGCGGTACTAAAAACATTTATAAATATATATAAGGATAAGGAATTGGACTGAAATTGGAAGGAATAGGATACTAACGATACTATAATGTAGAATATTTTTAAAAATTAATTTTCAATGAAATATCCATTCTTTGTCATTTTATTATCAAGAAAAAAACAATTTGTTTCGTCTCTCTATCACAAGAAAAACTTATTTAAAGCGTAGGAGATAGAAAGAAAAAGGAAAAGAGAAAAAGAGAGAGAGAGAGAAATTTTAAAATATTGGTTATTACGTGATGAGTACTTAATTTTTAGAACACAATTTTTTTTTAACTGATTTCCATTGAACCAAGAAAAAGTGTTAGGAACTAATATATTAAGGTAGCCATATTTTTACACCAACTAATAGCCCTTAGACGGATTTTCTAAATATTCAGCTGAGCATTTCTGAGTGTTTTAATATGGTAGAAATTCCGTTCATTCCGAGCCCAAAAGAAAGTTTTTTTGACGCATGTGTTTCTGATTACTACTACTTCAATTAATAAGAAATCAAATCTTTTGTCTTGGGTTTAAAAATATTCTCACTATTATCCCTTTTTTTATTTCTTCAATCCTTTATTATAAAATCAAAGTTAGTTATTGAA
>NC_051846.1:20797382-20860289 GCF_002237135.1 Teleopsis dalmanni
TAAGCTTACATTGATTTTTCATTCATTTGCTTATCGCGTTGCATCACAAAAATGACTTCTTATTTTTTTCAAATAATTTTTTTCTTTTATTATTTTTTACTAATATATGTGAGCACTTTTTAATGAAATGTTTGGTTTGTTTTTTTTTTAAATAAAAATTTAACTAAAAGATTTGACTAACAAATTTTAATCTATAACATTGAAATTGATTACCGCGTCTATTCAAAGAAGCGCTTAAACTTTACGCGATGTGCTCGCTTTGATGTCTCTGGAGCAACTAAATTTTAAATATTGTATTTGCCTTTATTTCAGTTTTTCCGCTGTTGTATATCATAGCGGTCTGCTTGTGCTGCTGCTGGTAAGCTTCTATGGCTCTTGAACATTCTCGCTCAAATTTGTTGTTAAGCTCTCTTCTTGATTGTTGCCAACATAGAAATTAAGGCAACATATACTTTACTTTACTTTGCTTATATGCACACAAGTTTGCAGTTCATTTTAATGCCTTTAAGTTGCGGCGAAAAACTTTAATTGTGTGATAGTATGCGTGAGTTTGTGAGTTTGAAAAATGCAATGAATTTGTAGGGAAATGCAATAGCAGCAAAATGACATTTGTGCAAGATGTTGCAAGTTCGCCGCAAAAAGAATGGGAAGAATTTTTATTGGGATAGAATTAAATTGTTTATTGCAGTTTCATAGACAACATGAAAACTATTAACAGTCTTGTAACAGCTGTTAGTAACATATATGGTATAAAAACATCTATTTTCCAAGATATAAGGGATATAAAATATGTAATATGAGATGTATTATAATATATTAATGCATATTAAAGACCATTAACAATAAGATCGTTTTATAAACTAATTTTTTTAAAATTATTTTTAACATAAATATATTAATTATGTATGGAATATTTTATTAAATATAATTTGCTTATTGATAAAATGTAGTAAAAATGAGCTACAACATAATAAGTATCATGTAAAATAATATCAACAAAAGAATTAGCCAATACTACTCCTTTTCATCCTTCTACTGTAAATACAAATAAAAATACAAATCCTAAAGTTCTTATAGTTAGTTGTTAATTGCTAATTAACTAAAAATTTTAATTCCACTATTATACACTATTGCTTCATCACTGCAGTCTAATCTGCAGGTATATACTATAACAAATGTTTGTAAACAGATCTGAAAAGATGTTAAGCATTGAGGGAATTTTTACATTGTGAATGTTAACGTAGCAGTTTTCTACAGAAATTTTCAATGAAATTATTTTTCTGTTCCTTCAGTGCTGTTAACTGGTAATTTCTGTAATATCGTCATTTTGGTGCTATTAGCTGGTACTGTTTCTTTTTGGGTAGTATTTTTTAATATTTATGAGACTGTTAAGCTTTTTTAATTCTGTTAACTATTTTTTAAAATTTCGGGTTTATAGTGCTATTAGCTGGCACTTTCAGTGTATTTTTTTTTGAAAATTTACTAGATTGCTTTTTTAGTGCTGTTAACTGATAATTTTTTATTTCGTAAATTTGGTATTATTAACTAGTACTTTTTATGTATTCCTCTTTTATTTTTTTTAACGTTAATAGAGTTGAAACGCTTTTTTAGTGCTGTTAACTGATAACTTTTTTTATTATTTCGTGAATTTGATGTTGTTCACTAACACTTTTTATGTATTATTTTTTTAACGTTAATAAAGCTGAAACCCATTTTGAAACCCTATTCACCCATGTTACGTTGAGGAGAGCAGTGAAAATATTCTCTATTTATTTCTAAGAGATGGTTTTAGTAGATGAAACTCTGACACAGTGGAACTATCGAAAAAAAATTATTGTTCTTTTTTCTCTGCATTAAGATCGTTGACTTACTAGGTTAGAATACCCAAGTAAGAAACATCAAATGAAATGAAACCCTGGCTGCATTATCTGGCTTGCTTTAGAAATATTTTAGTTTGACTTTTATCAAATAATCTATAGATTTCAATCAAAAATGTTAAAATTAATTATGCAGATAATTGAGTTTAATATTGAGTGTCTTGTTATGTAGACAGTCATAATCACATTAAACGTAAAATTATTAAGGTTTTCCATACAAAACTTGGTTATGTCGAATATACGAAGTAAGTGTTTTAATAGAGACTTAAAAGAGAACGTGGAGCTGTGCAATTAAAAGATGACAAAAATAACTAAATGACACCAACTAACAAACACAATAAGAGAAAATACAATAACATAAAACAAAAGCAGATGTCATAGAAAGAGAAGGTGAAAAATGTAACGAATAATATTTTTCAGAATGATGTGGACGGTCTGCTTAGCATTTTTCTCATTGCTTCTATAATCAATATAGTTGAATCGTACTATTCTTCTTATGGCTTCATCTTCCAATATTATTTTGGACAGTTGTGGGTCTTACTTCTTCTCCTCTTGATGTTTTTCCTTCTTGACATATTATGGAGTTGAGGAAAGTTAACTACTTCTTAAGTAATGGACCTTTTTCAAAAATTTTTTTTTTGTTATGCTGGTATTCCTTTCTTAACATATGATACTTTTTTTGACGTATGATACAAAGCGCCATCTGTCAATTAGTTTGTTTACAGCAGCTGTTAAAGTGAGACTACCTCAAGTGCATTTAGCAATTTTTACTATGGAAAATTCTTGTTGTACGCGATTTTCTGACCAAACACGGCACCACTGTCATCGCTCAGGCACTATCAGATCGTCAGATCTGGATCCGTGCGACTTTTTCCTGTTCTCGAAACTCAAATTGCCCCTTCGTGTTAAGCATTTTGAGTCAATTGAATCGGTAAAAGAGAATTCGCCTACGAAAAGTGTATGGAAGTTTGGGTTAAGCGTTGGTATATGTATATCGCTTCAGAAGAAGCATATTTTGAAGGAGATAAAATAAATTTGGAATAAAAATTAAATTTGTGTGTTTTATTTACAAAATCCGAGAACTTTGGGCTTCGCAATAAGTACAACTGGGTTGCTCTGTTTTTTTTTTTTATATTATAAGGATATTTTCGAAAACATTCATGATTAGTTAGAAACAAGCAAACCCGATAAATATAGTGTAGGTTAGCACAAAATCCTTATGATAATGATGAACAATTTAGGAAATAGTTGTTTTTATTTGTTTCTTAGCAAATAAAATTCTATGTTTCACTATTGTATAACTATTTCCTTGTAGTTTCTGTATTTATTACTAGACATATTGCCTGCTTTCTGTAAATAATATTACCAAATCAAATGAATTAATCGCAGCTTCGATCTAATTTATGGCTCATATTTAAACAGCTTGCGATAAGATAATTCATATGCATTCATAAATATTCAAATTGAATAATTTTGCTAAATACAATAAAATGCCAAATGTATATTGTGCTAGTATTACACCAATTGAGACTGTAAATACTAGAATATTAGGAATACACGAGCCAGATAAACAGCAGAATAGCAAATGCAAACAATTTGTTATTGCCTCTGTTGTCTGAGATGTTGTTGCTGTTATTGCTGCTGCTGCTGCTGTTGCTGCTGTTGGTACAAAAGTCACAGACAAACCAACGAAAGGTGTTAATTTTTGATATGATTTTAATTTGAGGCAACAAAAGATACAAGTTATCTGTCTGCTAGTCTTTATTTAATTTAATGTCTTACCGCCGAGCTGAGGTAAGCGAAAAAAAGTAGTCAGTGGAAAATTACTCATACGCAATGTATGACATACTTTTGTTTCTATTGAGCAAACACCGCGTTTATTTGCTGACGAAATAAATAAATATATTAAGATTATTATTTAAATAAAACGAGCCTTTGCCTTTGCCTTTGCCTCCGCCTTTGCCTCTGCTTCTGCCTCTGTCCTCGTGTTAATGTGTTTTTCTGTGCAATTACCATAAGGTTTCAGTAGGTGATTTCAATTTTGAACTAATTTTGATGATAAAATTGACGTCAAAGTAGCGCACTTATGCTAATCAGATAAGCCAAGTTCTGAGAAAATTTACTTTAACAAATTTCTGCCTTCGGAGCAGCAGCACGTGAAAAATTTTTATTGAAAAAAAAAAATATCAAAGCGTCTGGCATTAGTCAACAAAATTTGGCAAATTTATATAATATAAAAAAATATAAAAGAACAAATTAAAATAAATAAAAATACATTTTATAAAGATGAGGTCATGACGGACTTGAAATCTTTGCTATTTTCTGCTAAAAAAACAAAAATTAATCAAAATAAGTAAGCAAATGTCTGTATTTATGTCAAAAAAATATAATCAAATAAAATAAACCTCTTAAGATTAGTAAAACTATTTAATAAATTAAATTAAAAAAAAAACATTTTTTTTTTGTTGTATATATTATATACATAATCTATTTTTCTATAAAAACTATAAGCAAATTTTATGACTAAGTTAACTTAAATTAAATAAACGTGTTTCATTAAGATTGTTATATATTTCTTTAGATTTTTAAATATTTTTTTGTTGAAATAATTTATTCAGAATCGATTTTACTATAGAAATGATAGACACATTTAATGAAATTGATATTTTCCATTAAACCCACCATATGCATATTTACAGGTACTGAATATTATAATTGAGGGCAATTTATTTTTTTTGCCGCAATAGGAGATCTAAGTTGTGAAATCTCTGAAGGGTCATGTTATAAAGACAGTCACAAGACGTATAGTCACATGGCTATATTACGTGACCATTGGTCATGATTAAAAGGCTGTTATTCAGAGAGTCATATAAAAACTAAAATGTTCAACATTAATTTTATTATGGTATGTTTTGTTAAGTAGAAAATGCCACTTCTTAATTTAGAGATCTTATTAGATTCTACTTTAGAGCGGTTTGCAACCTCTTTCCATATAGTAATATGCTATATTGACCTTAATATGCTCGATATTAGCCTTCAATATAAAATATAATACTTAAATATTTAAATATTTATTTAAATAAATAATATTTAATATTTAGTATATTATAATATCTACCATTATTTAAAAACACTATTACTATAGATATATGTATTTAATATTCAATATATACTATTTCTTTATTTTGCAATATCATAGTTTTGCAAAGTATCTTAATGTAGAAAAGGAAGTGCAGTAGAAATGTAGAAAAGGAATGTAGAAAAGGAAGTTCTATCAGTATATCTTTGCTATGGATACAAATATCAAATTTTATAAATTAGTAAAAATAAATTTTAAAAAAAGAATTTAAAAAAAATTGAACATTAAAAACATAGAAATTTTCATGATAGTTTGACTTGTTCATAAAAAGCTTTATTTGGGCAAATTGAATATAACTTTTTAACTTCTCATATAATATTCATATAAATCCAATTATCTCCAATATCATATAAAAAAAATTTTTTTTTAAAAACATGGCACATTAAAAACATAGAATTTTTTTATGATAGTTTGACTAATTCATAAAAACCTTTATTTTTGATAAAATGATATAACTTTCTAAATTTTCTTTAAAAACAAATAAAAACCAATATTTTGGGCAAATTGAGTATAAGTTTCTAAGTTTTTATTCAATTTTTATGTTTAGCCATTCAAAATCTTTATATTAAAATCAACACCTATAGCAATTTAAAAAAAAATTATTTTATATTTCTATAGGCGTCCCATCACATTGAAAATCGAAGAAGTTGAAAAAACTGTAAATAAACAATTTTCATCTGCTCATTTTTAGCCATAACAGATAAACTAATCAAGCCATCTTGACTTTAATTTGGTAATTTAATAATTTTTTTTTACTTATTTGGTCATAACAACCTGTTACAGGGTTTCGAGTTGACACAGCATGTGTCTTGAGGCGCCTCTGCTGCGTACACGCTTTCTCCAGCCTCGTACACCAAGTTCCATTAGTGCTCCCTCAACTTGATCACTTTATCGAAGATACGGTCTACTTCTACTCCTTCTTCCGCCAACTATTGCTTCAAATATATTTTCTTCTGGAGCATCTTCACCTATAATATTCTCACGGCATTACCAAGCGAGTGAAACCGCTAGATGACATCATCTATATCACGATAAAGCCCGTACAGTTCATTCCAATTAGGTAGTCATCGCCAACTAGAAGAAGACCAAAGATCTTACGAAGAACTTTTCTTTCGAAAACTCCGAGTGCTGCGTCATCATTCTGTGATAACTTCAATGCTTTTGCGACATACAGAAGCATTGAGAAAAAGTCATTACGATTTTCCAATTCTATTGTAAATTTCACTATAGAAAATACAGGTCTTCGTCTTTGGAAATATTTGGCTGTGAACTAGTATTATCTAAAGCTGAAGTTATCTGATTTTCAATTAAATGTGAAATGAGTTTCTCCAAATATATCATTTCAACTGCAAAAGGAATAATCACAGATTCTATGTTTGATTCTACGTTTTCAAACATAAAATCCATTCCACGGTGTCACCGTACAATGGTATGTGTGATGAATGATGATTAGAAAGAAACACTTTTTTTGTACAATTAGTTAAAGATTGATATACTGGAACTACTTATAGAATATTTCGTCAAAGATCGAAGTCTATAAATTGTTTGAACTAACTTCATAAAAGTATTATCACAGAATTTCGTAACTGCCAGTAATTGGCAGTCAGTCACTTTTTCCATATATTTGGACATGTGAGAATGACCTTATTCCATTCTTCAGTGACTATCAACTATTTCATTTGTGTGAGAAGATCAGACTGACTAAAATAAACCATAATTTATAATATAAACAATTTCCAGAAGTTTAAAAATATTTTTATTACTTTATGAAGTTGTATATACAATATATAATATATCTATGGTATGTATATCACTTATCTGTAATGTTTTTAGCTGGAAACAATGTTCGAGACTGTTTACTTATCCATTTGAATTATTTTGAAATGATTTTTATTTTGTTATTCATTTTAGTCGCTGTTTTACAATTACTTGTGTTTTGCGGTTGCTTTCTTCAAGAAATTTCTCAGAAATTCGTCACGTTATCTCAATATTTAAGAGTAAATTGCCGTATCGTTTCGTGTTTGTTGATATTTTAAGTTTTCAACTTCAAAACTTGATAAATTGTTTAAATAAATCATGTCGAATTAGCAAACGGAAAAGTTAAAAACTCATTAGCACGAGGCCTTGGGGCCTTTCTTCGCAGAGTCTACATGTAAGCAGTATTTTAGGTTCAGTTAAAAATAATCAAAATTAAATTTATTTAAATCTATTTTTAGTCTGGAGACCATAAATGAGAGATTTCGACTCACTAATGCTAGTCATTATTGTGGACTTTAGCGATTATAATCATTTTTATGCGATTATTTTAATAAACTAATGCATTATTCATTTTCGCTGTAGTAAACTAAAATAGATATGGAAATGAGATTAAAATAGATATAGAAATGAGACTAAAATAACTTATTTGTACTTCAATCCTCTTTTCAATCACAAAAAAAATATTTTGTAGATATTTATAGAAAACAGATATAAACCTCATAGCACATTTTCGTGGTTCTTATACAGAAAGGGGGGAGGGGGTATTTGTGTGGGTGAGACACGGGATGCTCGACTGCAGTCTTGTTACTACTGATATCTGATAGTTTCCAAATGTTTTTAACCTTTTTTTATCCATCAATCAGGAATAATATATATATTAAATAATATCGGACATCTCTCGGTCGAATAAAGACTATTATATACTATATTACCTTAAAATTATAATGGATTTTATATATAATGGACATTATATTTCTTATAAAGTTTTAAAATTTATTAATATGTCAGAAGGACTTTTAAAAATTTAATTCTTACAGTTGCCATTTTGTGTCGCCACGCATAAAGAATTGAGGTTACATTTGACAACCTCTGTAGGAGTTGCAGTGTTGAAGAACAAGAAAACGTCATCAACCACCTTCTCTATTTCTATCCTACGCATAATAACAGCTAAGGTTTTTATCAGCTGAAGGACATATAATGTTCTGTCAGTGTTTCTTTGCAAAAGCTACGGCGATTTCTTCCAACAACATAATGGTTTAATGAGGATTAGGTTTTAGGGGTCTGCTATGATCATGTGGCATTACAATATGACTTAAGCTTTTCGACCACCTAACGCTTTAGTCTATGGTTGCGTTTACTTAGCTTCCTATCTACAAGAACTCAGAAAAGGGTCTATTCAATATAAGAAATTAGTAATTATTTTAAGCTCACTTACACGACATACTAATATTGTAAGGGTTTAAATCGAGTGAACAACAAATTCGTTATTGCATTGATGTAGGACTTCTGTAGTTAATTGGCGACAGACTTTGCCAAATTTTCACCGATTTTTCGTGCAGCCGATATTTTATCATTAATAGAGTTTTGCAAAAACCGAAATAAATGGTAGTCAGGCGCTGATATACCCCAAATTTTTCAGATACCCAAACTTTAATTTTAAATCCCTACCATAATCGCAGAAATACAAACTAGAAATTGTTTAACCAAACCATTCAAATAAAACAAAGTCAAGCATTACATCTATATTTAAAATCAATATAGATAAGCAATATGATGATAGATGATGATAGTCAGTTGAAAAAATATCTAAATGATGGTCTTATCTAATGTTGTTTTATATGAGTTAAAAAAGAAAACTTATCCTACATATTGGAATAAGAAACTCTTTGGGCTAAAAAAGCAGTGAACGCGTCTTTTTAGGAAACTATTGTTTGGCAACCATTGACGTAGTCATTATAGAACACAACTTCTTTTTTATTAGGCTATTCTTTCTGCTTTTTCTTTTGTTTTATTCGGTGAAACAATAGAGATGTGAACTTTCCAACCAAGTGAGGACTCTATGATTTATATGAAATATTATCTAGTGTGGTGGAATAAGGAATGAAAATGTGTCTTCAACTTCTGGTATTAAAGTCAAGTTTGCTGGGATTGCCATGATAGAATTCAAATACTTTTCTATTTTCTAATTCTTTCTGCTTTTCCTTGTTTAATTTGACGAAACGATAGACAAGTGAACTTTCCAACCAAGTTAGTACTCTATGATTTAAAAGAAATCATATCTATAATGATGGAACAAGGATTGAAAATGTCTCTTCAACTCCTGCTACTAAAGTCAGGTTTGTTGGCAATGCCATGACTTTTTTTTTTCTGTTGGTCAACTATTTCCGCTTTTCCTTCATTGTTTTACTGATAAAGATTAGATAAAGACATGAACTTCCTAACCAAGTTCTGTCCATTTCTTTCAAGTTCTGAAAGATATGTGTAGCCTCGCATTGTTATAATGGTGCAGTATTATAACAATGCCGACATGGCAGATTTTTTTTCTGCCAATTATTAGTATTTTTAAATTCTATACACATTCTACATATATATAATCGCAATAGATCTCTTATTCATAATAGTGTGAAGTTGATAAAGAAAAATGATCCACTACGTATGACTCATAGAAATATGCAATTACGAATTTGAATTTATTAAAATTATTATTTCAGAAAATTATTCATTACCAACAAAGTCCTAGACAATTAATCATCTTTATCAAAACCAAATCCCACTAATAACAATCAGCCTATGAGATTAGCTTCATAAGAAAATAAGAATTGAAAAATAAAACAAAGCAAAGAGCAAAAGCACAATTGCCCTACAAACACACACAGCAACACATCATATTGAAACGTTCACCAATAATTGGTACAAAACTTTAACCTACAAAAAAAAAAAAAAAAAATTAAAAAAAATATTAAAAAAAAAAAACAAACAAACAAAATAAAAAAAAAAACAAAAACAAAAACAAATAAAAATAAATAAAATAGAGATAAAAGTAAGAATAATTGCTAAACTAAAGTTCTAGTATTTGTGACATTTCGGAATACTTAAATCGAATGAGAGGCAAAAAAAAAAATAAAGAAAAACAAAAACAAAAGTAAAGCAAAAACAAATAAAAATAATTGAAAAATATGATAATTGCTAGCATAAAAAAGGCACTTATGCGAAAGTGTCTACGCAACGTAAAAGTGCAACTGATTCATTTTGATAATGTTGTTGACTTCTTTCGAAATTGTTATTATTATTATTGTTGTTGTTGTTGTTGTTGTTGTTGTAAATTTTTGGTGCCAGCCCTCGTTCTAGTATGAATGTTGTCGCTTGCGGTTGGTGGGTTGGTTGAGTTGCCTTGCGTTGCGTTGCCTTTCATTGCGTTGTTGGAGTGTTTGATAAGAAAATAATTTTGCAGACTTAAGCGAGACAACAAAAGAAATTATATATATTTGCACATAGGTATTTATTTTTAGCTAAAAATGAAAAAATATAGACAATTTTCGTATTTTCGTATGTGACTGTAGGAAAAATAATGAATAAAATTGCACAGAGTTTTCACAAACGCAGAATGTATAACGCAGATAGCAAGATATAAAGATGGCTAGCTACATTCGGATACGATATACATCGATTGCAGCACAGACAGATACACGTAAGCTCTGCTAATGACGTGCCACGACGAATCTGTCACAGAATTCTGATGATCTCGCCAACGAGACAAAGAGTCTGGCCGAGTAAAGAACGTACAAGTGCGTCTTTAGAGATTTACGTTTTCTTTTTTTTTTATTTGGATGAGTTTTTTCTTTTGAACTCATATTGCATTTATTTTATTTTAATTTATTTATAGTTACGAATAGTTGGACTATTGCGTTTCTCACAAATTCAATTGAATTAAGTGCGGAAAATTCGAATTGGAATGGAGAGTGTGGTTTATTATAGGTCAATAGTGGCATTTTATTATTACATGATTGATAAAGATTGTTATTATTACATTCATTTATAATTGAAAATGAGCTCATAACATTTTTCACCACTAACAGTGGAAAAAAATTAAGTAATTAATATGAATTCATTTACTAAAATTGAGAAAGTATTGAAAAAAATCCGTCAATCTTAATTATATACTTGGCTACCTCCAACAACAACACTCTTCTGCAAGCGACTTTACACCAATATTAGGAATTCTCCTGATAAAAGGCAAAAGCCTTAAGTTAATAATCTTAAAAAAAACAAAACCGACTTTAAAATATTATTGACTTTAATCTAACTCCAATAACCTAATTACCTTACCAGATATAAGGTCATAAGGACATAAGGCCAACTCGTAGAAAAGAAAAGATGGTATGAAGAGTTTTTCTATGGGAAACTAAAAAAATTTAATCTGCTCCAGTCACGTATATTAAGTACAATTAGCTCTCCGTCAACATGACGACCGCACCGAAGATACTGATGCAACAATGTGTAAAAAACGAAAAGTCTTATGAACAACGTTAAGAAAATACAGGAAATTTACGCTACCAGTATATCGTCTCATAGGTATATAAAGTGAGATAAGTATACCGTTAACTATCGATGCCATATTGTAAAGGACGAAAGATCACATAAAGAATTTCTTCACAAGGAAATAAAAACAAAATTACTTTACTTCAGTGTTATATATTAAGTGAAATAAGTACTACATCAAGCTAGTCACCTCACCGAAAACGCATTTCTTTTCAACTAGTAGAAAATGAAGAAACCCGTACAGATTTATTTTCATAGGTTAGGTTAGGCTAGTTTATATCGGCGCCGAAAAGTATTGCCCAAACTGTCTTAATACTGCTAAAATCGCAGAACATTCGTTCTTAGTTGTGATCACTTTAAAGCGGAACGGGAACTAGTCACAGAAGTTCTAGGGTACGTACCAATTCTTACCGGCATTACACGTAAAGTGTGTTTAAGCAATTTCAAATCGAATCCAGTAAAAATGTTCGCAATTCAAACTAAGCGTCGCTTTATATATTTTGAAGAGGAGTGGAAAACTCTATCACAGCTTACATAACAACCTTCCCAATAAGAACAATTGCAACGATGTTAAATGAAAATAGGCTAAAATATGTAATTTATATATAACAACGAAATAAACAAATATTTGAGCTTCGTGCTCTGTTCGGCCTCTTGATGAAATACCAAATCGGCGATCCCGAGTGAGCAAACCGTCCGACATTGGTGTTATTTTAATGGGTTGAAGTGTCACACTGACTTGAGCTTTGGGTCCATCTCTACCTTGGGACCGAGAGCTGCCTTAGACTACGTCTTTAAACTAAATGTGTCGGATAAGAATATATTTAGGTTTATTGGCTTATTGGGTATAGGAAATTTATGGGTCTAAAGACCACCTTGAACGTTTAGCAAAATCCAAAAAGCCCTTCAGTTGGTGGTTCTATAGTTGGCCCAAAAGAAAGGCCCTTAAGTAGTTAACCGTTACCTCGCAGCAGCTACAAAACAGATATGAGGCACTTTCATTGTTCTTTGCGACAATAATTATTAAAAGGTAGATTAAATTTTAAAACCTGGTTCCCTAAGCGGTTGTGCCCCATCAAAAAACCTATCGCAAGATTGACATTTTCACACATTTGCACATTTCAATGAGAGTGTTGGATTGTTTTTTTAATAGGACGCTGTCAACTTTTTTACAAATGCCTGCATATCTTTAAGTCTATTAATTTGCTCAGGTTAAAAAAACCACAAATGATTGAAACATTATCTTAAAAAACTTATTTATAAAGTAAACTTCTTTTCTTTCTGAAAACATGGATTTTATTCGTAATCTTCAAACAATTCAAAAAAATTATTTACAGAGTAAGCTTCTTCATTTTCTTAATATATGCATTTAATTCCCGGCTTAGTTCTAATTTATTTATTAAGAAATTAAGACGAAATATCACCAAAGACCACTAACATATAAAATAAAGTAAAATAAATAGTAGTACCAGCTAACAGCACTTAAAATATAAAAAGAAATAAGAATGACTTATTAAAAATAATTATTGCAAACATTTTACTATCAATAAAAATATATTAAGACCGTGTGCGAGTTCGAGTTCATTGAAGTAAAGTAAATTGAAATTTCCTATGGATTTTTTGCACTGCACTTACTGCACTTATATAAAATTGTATTTATTTATTTATTGCACTTATTTATTATATTTGGTTAGAAGTTTTAAAATTTATTCACCTAATTTACACCTATTATAATACCTAATTTACTAATTTAATTTTTATCCATTTTACCCGACTCGAAATTCTGGTAAATATCAACATTCGCTGCCATACCGACATAATGTACTATTTCGCTCAATTTACCATCAATTTACTCGAACTCGCACATGGCCTTAATATTCAAAATTTAATTTTAAAAAACCATATTTTAAATTTTCTATTATACTCTAAAATTATTTATAGAACTTCATTGTATAGTCAACAAAAACATTCTCCGTTTTTCCTCGACAACCTTGTCTGGCTTGGATTGAATATTGTTTAAAAACCAACAATCAATGATACTCCATTTAATGATTGGTGGCAAAGGGATAATGTCAGCTTGTGATTGAACTGCTGAACGTGCGGCGAGTATTAATTTCTCTTAGGCCTTTTCAACAGACCGAAATGTGTGGCATAATGGAAAATGATTGATGGAAATGTGTAACCGCAGGTATAAAATTCATAAACAAGTGAAATACACTGAGAAAAACCGAAAAAAATAAAAAATAAAAACTTAATGAATGTGCCAAAGGAAGAGAGTCATAAAAGCAACAAATTAGCAACAAAAGAAATTCCTTGGAAAACTCATTACAAATGCAATGAAATGCATAAAGCAGAGGTGGTAGCGAGGTGGTAGAGGTGGCAGTGGCACATATTGCGCTTATTCACACTCGCGCGCACACCAACAATTACTCAAAGGTAGGCACATACTTTGCGGCTACTATTAATATTGATGATGGGCAACGGTGTTGATTGCATACTGGGTAAGGCTTGCGGATGACGAAGATGAATTGAGCAACTCAATTGAGTTGAATTAGAAAACGGAATCACACAAAATCAACAAGCACAAAGCACAGAATATAAAGTAAAAAAAAAACAAAAGCACAAAACTGGCAACATTAATAATGCAGTGTTGCATTTTTACAGTGCCAGACTAAATAAAAGAAATGAAATAAAAAAAAAAAAATTGATAAAAATATAATGTCGAAGTCTTCAAAAGCTATAGAATGGAGGAGGAGGAATATAAAACAATTTCAGTAGCAACAAACTCACCCGATTAAATAAAAGCTACAAAAAAATATTTTCGAGTTACAATAAGAAGATCAGAAAATAAAGCAGTGAGGTAAGAGTTAGAGATGTAGAGATAAAGATAGTTACAGCCTTGATGATGGTTGACTTTAACTTTATCTGATAGGATAAAAGGAATAAAAAAACATTTTCGAGCTACAATAAGAATAGCTACAATGAGTGAGCTAAGTGTTAGAGATGAAGAGATGAAAATAGTTACAGCTAGACCATATCTTGAGACGCTCCATTGAAGTGATTAGGTTGCCACGCCTTGATCATGGTTGATTGCAATTTAAATCCCACTCCGACTGTAAAATAATCCCCTTCTATCTCACACTAACATTTTGAAACTCCTTTCATGTTATTTACTTTCTAGATTCTTGCGGCCTGCAACAACAACAATAGCTAGACCACCAACGTACTGAAGAAATATCATTTAAAGTAGCATTTAAATATAAAGCGCGCAACACTGGAGCCCATTGTTAAAAAAGTGTGACCTATAAAAAATGACATATTCCGAAAGATGGATTAGGGTATAGATCCCCCTTTAACAATCCAATACATAATATAAAACTTTCGTGTACTGCAAAAACATTATCAAAAAAAGAATTTGTGTGTATTTAACAATTTCGTTCATTGGCACAATCCTGACGACGTCGCTGCCTGAAAATAGTATACAAGCATAGCCGACCCAAGTAAGATACGTCTAATTAATCGACAAGCTTTTTAATAATTATTTTTTCATTAATTGAAGGCCTTTTGTCGAGTAATGCTATATGATTTATTGTCTTCTAAGGTTCATAAACATAATTTGAAAGTTGCAACAAGATAGATAATTCATAGGCTAGCTTATATTTATTGAAGAGAAATAGTTTGATAATAATATTATCTTAAGAAATTGACCCATTAGCAGCAATATCATGAATTTCTACCTCATATTAATGACATCTGTCAACAAGTAGAGGGAGAATTATCTTGCTCTCGCCTATTAAGCAGATGTTTAGACTTAACTTGACTAGACACATTGAAAAGACCGAAATTAACAAGCACAAAAACAGACTTGGACTTAGACTTTATATATGATGATATCTATGAGATATCTATTAACAAAAAGAGGTAGAAATATCTAGTTCTTGCCTATCATGTGGAAATTCAGACCTTATCTGACTGAATAAGAAACTTCACAATTGCTGGGTTAACAATGAAATTGACCCATGTATACAGAGACTTGAATTTGAACATGATAATCTTTAAACGATGAACGTTAAGTGCAACTTTTAAGGCGGGAAAATAGAATAAATATGAACGAAAATAGGTGAAACGGGCGTGACTCATATTAGAATAAGGCCATAACAGAAATAAAAGGAGTCCAGCACTTATCACACAAATGCTCTATTAATAGAAAAAAATATATAAGGGAGGAGGTGTGGATTTGTCTTATAATAAGAACCTTACAAAAACTTAGGGAATCTAGCGCAGATTAATTCTTCAATCTAACCTAAAAGATGTAACTCGCAGAAAGTAATCAATCAAAATAACTGAATGAAAAAGAAATTTTAAAAATTGATAAAATACAATAAAAAAATTAAATTGGCTGGAAAGCGAGCGTTTAACCCTTACACAAATACACTGAACCTAACGCTTTTCAAATTTTATTGAATAGTAAAAAAAAAGAACAAAATAACACAAAAAAGAACAACAAAACTAAAGTGCAATTGCACAAATGCCATTGGCCATATCAATGAACTAAAGCAATTCAAAATCAAAAAGCAGACAAAAATTCCTTTCTTCTTTTTATGTACTTTTTCCTTTGACTGGCTTTCTTTTTGATTTTTATTTTATTGAATGACTTTTTTTTTTAATTTTCTGTCAACCACATTTTTATTATTTCGCACATTTATGGTCATCATCATTCATTCATACATGACGTTTAATGATATTTTTATGTGTCGCTGCTACTGCACACAGACACACACATACACATATATGCGCACTCTAAATAAGCATAAACATAATTAAAGCTTATGCGCGCAGTGCAAAGCACTGAAATGGTAGTCAATGGTGAGACAAATTAATCCAACCGTTGGCAACTCTACAGTGACTGACTATCGATAAAAGCAAATTTTTTAACAAACAAAAGGAAATTTAGTTTTTTCTTTTAAGTTTATTAACGCGTTTTTTCTTTTGTGAAGTATCAATGTAGGGTCAAACATGGTGGGGTTATGGAGAAGAGATAATTGAAGTGTGCAATTTTTATATTATAGTAAAAATTAGAAGAAATATTGTGAAGAAATAATATTGAAACTTTTAACTAAACTTTTGTTAGTAAATCTGGGGTAATATTTTTAATCGAGATGCTCTTCTGATGAACTTACAGTGTAATTTTATTTTCGAATGGTAAATCTGGGGTAACCTGTATAATACTCGAGTATAATTTATAACACTCTAGATATTTTAACAGAGTAAAATAGCTATATTAGCCTGAAATTAACAGCTGTTTTATATGATTTGACAGATATAGTGTGATTTGATTCTAGATGTGTATTTATAAGGAATTTATAAAGAATATAAATGTCTACTAATACGACTAAAATGAGGGCAAAACGAAAGATACTGGTAGAATTGTGCATCGCTCAGACGTCGAGCTAGTGGCTGGCGACTAAACTTTCAAATCTGTCAAGGATTTCATCTACTTTAGCACCACCGTAACGAACACCAATGATGTCAACCTGGGCTCAGTAGGCAATTGGGATGTAGAGCTCTCTCTCGACAAACGAAACTTACGCTTCATAGTTTGCTCATCCTCCCTGTGCTTCTGCATGGCGCAGAAGCATGGACATTATCACAGAATGATAACGAAGTGTTCCAGAGATATTGATATAACACATTGATATATTCAGCGAATTAACATCCATGTCGTGAGAATTTATGTCTTGGTCATGTCGTGAGAATGGATGTAGATGTTCCAACGAAAAAGGTGTTTGACACAGTAATTTGCAGAAGAAGACGGTGCAGTGCTCATGTTGAAGGAGCACTAACTGAACTTGATGTACGAGACTGAAGAAGGCGCGCACGCAGGAGAGGCGCCTGAGGAGACATGCTACGTCAGACCGAAACTCGGAAACGAGTTATTATGGTCAAATAAGTAAGTAAGTAAGTAAGTAACATGACTAAAATAATGTTATATTACTCTAAAAATATTTGATGGCTGAATAAAATTTGACAGATCGAGAGTAAATATAGATTGAGTTTAGATTTACGAATCGAAACCGCCATTACTCATCTCATAGACACTTATATGTTTTTAAAAATTATTAAGCAATAAAAAAAAATAATATATAAAAGTATATATAGGTACAACCAAGAACAAACTTAAGACAAAAATGGATGGACATTGGCTGTACATTGTATTGACTGCAAACATGAGCCTGATCTTGATAATGCAAAGTTCTTACATGAAGAAAGAAACCAAAATAAAAGCTACTTTTTGGAAATGCTTTTAATACCTAAAATTCCAAATAGTAAGAGACTAAATTATAAAACTGGTACGGACAACTGTGCTCATAGGAATATAGCAATATTATAAACAAATGACATAGAATGTTGTATATATTATTTTATAATTTTTATTCTCTTTTCTTTTGTTGTTTTTCTTGTTGTCATTATTATAATTGTATTTATTGTATGACTTTTCTTTGTAATTTTCGCTATAAAATTGAACATTGTGTACTGGCATCGTTTAGTTTCGCTGAAGATAGTCCAAATATTGGAAAAATATTTCAATAAAATATAAACTGTTTTTAAATATAAATAATAAATTATAATTTTTTTATTTTTATTTAAATTGAGCAATTAATATATTATTCTATAATATTTTTGTACACAAATATAAGAATAAAAGTTTTTTTTTAAAAATAAAATATTAAATTGAAAAATAAACTATACAAAAAAAGTTTTTTTCTTGGGAAAAACTGACTAAATTAACATAAAGACTTATTGAGACAAAGTTGCATTGTTACAAATTGTCTAGCTTCATCCATTTCTATGATCATTTTTCTTTATAAATAGTTGAAATAGTAGCAGTAATAGTTTTTGTTATTATTCCACATGCCGCCAACATGCAACATGCACTGGGGCCAACATCTCTAAAGTCTTCCTGATTTCTTTTGTTGCATACATGGAGATTGTTTTGGCGCACACCTTTTATATTTACAATTTTTACTTTTTTGAGTTTTTGTTGCTAATATTATTGTTGTTGTTATTGTTGTTGTTTTGCCTATTCATGCTATTCAACAATTTACCATAGTCTGTCTTTTGCTTTACTTAAATCATCTTTAGACTATTTATCTTACTCGTGTCGTATTCAATCTAACAGTAGCTCATTACTTTGAACGCACACACACGCACACAGAAATATACTTACTCATACTTACAAACATATATGCAACAAACACTTGCATTTATTTCCATTTGCAACAGCAAGATTGAGTATTGTCGTCTAGTCGCGGATCTTCTCATCATTCGTCGTCGTCATTGCTTTGTCGTTTGACTTTCATTCAATTCATTTTCACAGTAACACACACTAAACACAGTATAACTACTAATACAAAATTATACTCTTACCTCTTACCATTTGTAAGTCAACAACAATAACAACAACAATAACAAAAGCACAAACAAAAACAACAACAGTAACACAACAACAACAACAGCAATGACAACATTTTTACAGTTTAACAATAGCCGACATTAGTAAGTTAACCAGACAGACTATTGCCACCCTTGCATCATTCCCTCCCCATGCAGTATGCAGTATGTAGCATTTTGCATGAAATTCGTCATCATAAATAAAACGTCCGAATTACGTACGTCTGTCTGCAGCATCAAAGCTTTTAGGCAGCGCGTCAGTCAATTTGATGGCGGTTTGCTTTGTTTTCTCTTTGTAATGTCGTCCGTCGCAACCTTCGTTCGGTTGCGCTGCGCTATGTCTTCGTGATTCACTGAAATCTTAACGTGACGTAGTATTTGGCTTATTTGCATTCAACAAAGTTGAAACAGGAAAAGTTAAGCCGGTAGATGGCTGGCTATATTTTTTTTCTTGTTAGGTAAGGGAACAAAAGGTGGCAGAGTGTAGCCTGTAAAAGGTTTAGTTTTTTTTTAGTACTTAAGTAATTGACACTAAAAAATTAAAATAATTTTTTTTAATATTAAATATTTAAAAAAAAAATTAATCATAATATGTGTAACATAAATTTTATATAAAACATAATTCTATATATACAGGGTGTTTTCTAACAAAAATGTGTATTCTTGGGTTGACATTAAAAATACATACCAACGTTTGTGCCAATGATATGTCCTTTGTAATAATAATTCAGTAATAAAATCCTTAGAACCTTTAACCTTTTTAAATCATATTTCGATATTAATCGATTTGAAGAAATATTTTAGTGATAGTATTTATTACTGCTGTTTACTTTATTCAAATATTAGATATTCGAACTATTTATTCAACAAATAGAATATTCGAATTTTCATCGAATAATTCGACCTATTCAACCAATACGCGAATATTCAAATTTCCATCGAATAATTTGAACTATTAAGTCAATACGAATATTCGGATTTCTATAGAATGATTTGAAGTATTCGTATTATTCATTATTATTCGAATAATTCCATCGAAACGTTCAAATTTTTCGAATTATTCGTTAATATTCGACATATTTTACATGTCTACATATCTACATGTAACATGTAAACACGTATATTATATTACTAGATACATACTAGATATTACTAGATACATACTTCTGAAATAGCTTTAATGGCTGCTCGACTATCATTGAGAATATAGACTTCCGTTTCATGAAAATCCTTGTTTGCAATAAGTGAAGATGCTCTTAGGATCGAAAAGTTTCTGCTTAAAATATTGAAGTGTAGGATTTACAAATCTCAAGGTCTGTGGAATGAACTCCGGCTCTTGTGCTCTTATTCATACTTCACTCGTCAGTATTAAATTGCTCTCTTCCCTTGCATTGTAATCAGCACTGATTCCTAATACACTCTTGAAGGTGTTCTGGTGATAAAACTATTATCAAGGTAGAAACGAGGACATAAATAATTCGTTTAGTAATTTTTTTAGTGCTCGAATACATTGATATAATGTTACAATATCATAGCGTCATAGAGTGCCGATACTTTAAATATAGAATAAGTAAGTTTTTAGTTTAGTTTAGATTTAAAATGTTAATGGTTAGTAATTAAAGAATAACATTGTTCATGCTAATAGGAAACGATCTCACTGCCCCCATTAGCTCATTAGTCTGGTTAGCTTTTGAACAATTAGGCATCTGCATTTTAGGATTGGTTAAACAATCTAGGATTGGACTGTATGTAACCAGAGAATTATTATAGGCTGCAATTTTCAGTCCATAGTAAATACCTTTTCGCGTAGAAGACCAAACATAGGTATTTTGCGAAATCGGTCGTCAATATTGACCCTAAAGTCAACTTTGTGCGAAACTTCTCCTTGTATTGTTTTGTGGATTGATTAAAATCAACTACTAGTCTGTGGTTTGTTATATTTAAATATAATAACGTATACTTTATGGCGTTATTAGAGCGCTTAGTCTTGAACTAAATATTAAAAAAGGCCCGACAATTCTGGTGGGGTATAAGTCTCTATATTTCATTATTCGATTATCATGAAAATGGAAAAACAAATTACATTGAATAATATATTGCATTATTGGAGTATTTGAATATAGAAATTGCGAGAAATATGATCCAAAATAAAGTAGAAAATGTATTTATTTTATTTTATTTATAGACACCATCCCGGCTTGTGCTTTATCGCATGCCGATCTTATAAATAGTAGAATTTCCCTTTTTTGCATTTAGCGTAACCTTCAGATCTAGCTGGTAACTACTAATTGTTTGCGATCATCTTTCTAAATCTGAATCTGATTTGAATAAAGAAATAATTGAGTCGAAGCTGTAGCCAATGTCAATGCATACATCATTGTTGAAGGCTTCCACAATAAAGGCAACGAATTTAAATCAAATTTATTTATATTGAACTGATCTAAATACTTATTTTTCTTGAACTGACCAAAGAATTCTTTTTCCTTGAATTATGAATTACATCGATTTTTACCTAGTTATTTTTTTTAATCTATTTTACTCACTTACTAAGATGTTTTCATAAATTTTCGACTAGTATTATTTTTATATTATAAAAATTATAAACGTTTCACTACTATTATTTCCATATTTGCTTATAGTCTAGTCTATATATTGCTAATGCTCTCCACTGCCAAAGACACTTTTGTAGTTTAAATAACATTAAATACATATAATCAAATACATAAAATAATTTTATGAATTGCTAGTAGGTGAGATATTTTAATTAAAACCTTTCATCAAATACAAAATGAACAATATTATTCGAATAACCAAGACATCAATTTCAAAATTGTTTCTCCCACACTCCCTCCCGGGGTTCTGCAGAAATTCTCTAACGCAATGAAGGAGAAACCCTCGTTGAAAACATTTGCTTTTTATTGCGATCATAAAATCGAGTTAACTGTTGTCGAGCAAGTGTTAAAATCCAACCCTTTTTTATGAATCTTCTCAATTAATAAACTTGAATGTCTCGCCATGGCCGTCGTATAGCAAGCCCACGGCATGTACAAAAGGAATTCAATGCAATCCAATTCCAATCCCAAACGGAATCAAACACAGCCTCGAATGAAATAAACAGACACGAATGAAATAACATAAATTGAGATGTTATCGCAGTAAAAACGTTGACATTTCTTCGACAACAAACAGATTCCAATTGTAGTTAATCTTAGAGGGGCAGCAGCAGTAGCAACAGCAGTAGCAGCGGCAATAGCAATCAGACGGAAGCACAAACTGACGTACTTGAATCTAAGCAAATAACAGAGTGTAGACGCATAAAATCTGTGCAAAAATGTTTTTATGACAGCAGCGGTAAGTTAACCAAGATTTCATACAATTGTCACATAAGCAATGAGACCGCAATTGCACCCTATGCCAAATCCAGAGAGGCAGACAATCAGCCAGGCTGCACGGCAGCACGGCAGCACGGGAGTCATACAGACAGATAAGCAGTCTTACGTACAACGCGGCTGATATGAGCTCGCGTCGCATAATAACCCTTTCCTGTGATGCACGATGATTGCCTGGCACATGTGCACACAATCGTTAATGGTGCAGCGAATGAGGGAGCAGCGAGTGCCGATGTCAGATACTCAGATACTCAACTACTTGTTGGAAAATATGAAAATTATAACAAAAGCGTAAGGCTAACAGTAGTCAGCAACTAGCAACTACGACTAGCAACCAACTGTCAACCTACTTATGACACTCACGACCTAACAACGCGAACATTGTAGACACGGATTCCGCTGCTGCTGACAACAATCGCCGTTGCAGACAAGCTAAATGTCGGCTTTATTATCGCTTCGCTATGGAAATGAATGTTCCCAACACGATTTCGTTATTAGAGTTGAGGTGTAGGACATCTTCGTGGTTACAGAGTAGTTAAGATATCTCTAATATTAAAAGTAACTGGCGGCATGATTTGGCAATGGATTCTGGCATTTGTGTTGGCGAACATTGCGAAAGTACTTAAGTTAAAAATTTCATTTCACATGGAAGATATATGGATGCTACAGATCTAACGAAATGATGTATATTTACGATGAATGTATGTAACTTCACATTTTAAGTGATATTTGTTGAATGTAATGTCACTTGATATATTTAAGGGAAAGTTGTACCTTTACTGATAGTTTGGAATTTTATTTTATAGTATTAATTGTTATATGTGTAAGTATTCCTATAAAATAATCACGACTGAAAAAAATCCGTTTCCTCTAGTGGAGTATAGGGCACCAGTGTCAAGTAGTATCACCTAATAAATAAACTAATACTAAGAAACCAATAAAAAGTAAAATAATAAATTTATTTTATAAGAGCCTTTTAATATCAATAATAATACAAATAATAAAATAATATAAATAATCTAATATATAATAAATAATATAACCGTATCGATTAAAAAATATAGGTTAAGTCAACCGGAAGAACGAGTATATCTCGTCTATTTAATATTATGTAGAAAATCGAAAATATATATGTAGCTAATAAAACATCTACATTTTTCAATTAACCAGAAACACCTCATGATGCTTTTATTTGAAAAAAGGTTAAGTATTCTGATCTCTAAAGCCTTGAGGAGTGCTACCACTTGGTTGATTGGAGATTGTATGACGTGCACTAACGAAGAGAGCATTCGTTGGACATATAAACTATAAGGTTTGACATATTAGGTTAAAGTACATATAGGGTTAAAAGATCGAAAATATATGGGTAATTTAAGTAATTGGATGTCTACCTTTCTAAATCAGACAGAAATCCTCGTCATTCCTTTTGTTTTAGAAAGAGGTTAAGTATTTTAACCAATAATGCTTCTTTCGAATGCCTCTCTAAGATTCAATTAGTTTCTGTTCGATATCATTTATAAATGATTTGAAGTTAGATTAAGATTATGGTTTAGAGTGTTTTTTTAAATCCGATTTCCTTGTTAAATTAAATATTTCTTCATTCGATATAAGATGGCCGCCTAAACTTTTCTTTTATTTATGCATCAGTGCCGGAAAACTTCCTTAAATGGTTTAAGTTTGATATTTCCAGAAATAAAACCGGAACTTTAATTTCTGCCGGGCTATCAGCAAAAATGGTTTCGATAGTTACGGGCAAGTATTAAGTGAACATAACAGTCTATGGAGAGAATATTTGTTTAAAAGATAGTTGTAATTTTGTTCACCATTGCCGAGCCCCGGTCATAAGCAATTATCCATATACTTGCTGATATGTTCAGATTTATTTATGAACTGGTTTTAGATATTCCTTTACAATAGTTCTTTTTATTACTGAATACACTTTTTGTTTAATAAAACATAACTGTTTTTTATTCATATAGTCTGTGCTTTTTAAAAAAATACTTTGCAGTCACCTGCCATTTCTTTCCATGTATGAAGTCAAGGCATTTAAAATTCAGTGTTAAAAAAGTAAGGTTAAGAAACATCGACTTCTCTTGATTAACTAATTTGGCAATAATTTTCTTTAAATACTTTTGTGGCCGGAAGCAGTGATACTAAAATTTTATAACTGGATTTAAATAATTAGAGTAAAATCACGTCCAACGAGGAGAGTTGGAAGAGTAAGCAATAGGATCTGCAAACTTCGACTTACTTAGGTTTTCTCTATAACTGGAGTAAAGTCACGTCTAACACTGAGAGTTGGAGAGGTAAGTAGTAAAATTTATAAACTTCGGGTTATTTAGTTTATCTCTATAACTGGAGTAAAGTCACGTCCAACAGCGATAGTTGGAAGAGTAAATATCGGGATTTGCAAACATCGAGTTACTTAAGTTATCTATATAACTGGAATGAAGTCACATCCAATATTAGGTGTTGGAAAAGTAAGTAGTAGGATTGACAAACTTCGGATTATTTAAGTTATCTCTATAACTGGAGTAAACTCACGTGTAACACTGGGAGTTGGAGGGGTAAATAATGGGATTTACAAACTTCAGATTATTTAGATTATCTCTACAACTAGAGTAAAATCATATTCAATATTGTTGAACGTGTTAGAAAAATGTTGGAAAAGTAAGTAGAATAATTTACAAACCACGACTTAGGTAAACTAACACGTAACATGCATTTCTTCACATACTCTACGCCTAGAATATTAAAAACATTTTACACAATATTCCAGACATTAGTCCTATATTTACCCATTTCTAGAATCAATAATCTAAAACAATTTTTTTAATACATAACTCCTAGACCACAATATGCTGGAGAAACTCTTTCGACTACAAAAATCTACACCACTCAATCTTATAAAATATTTATGAAGTCCAAGAAATCGATTAATAAACACAAACAAAAACCAATTTGATTTTAGGAAATTTTCCCTTCGATGCTGAAACTAAAAAGTATGAACTACTTCGATATGACTCTCAAGTCTCCCCGGTCTCTGCCGTCTCCTACACCTTCTAGACCAAACTGATTGAATAATAAAGTTTTTGTTGTGAATTTCAATTGAATTCGTATTTTGCGGTTAATAGACAAGTGTTGCTGCAATTTAGTTGAGATATGATTTATGATGCTGGCTCAAAATGTTCACAATGCCGTGCTGTTGGTTGTTGGTTGTTGGTTGTCGGTATGTGTCAAGTATTGGGCAACTGCTTGCGTAGTCAGACATAATCTTTACGAACTCCCCTTTAATTTTGACTGCAGACGGCCTTCACTCATTCAGCCTGTGCAGTTTAGTTCAGTTCAGTTCGACTCGGTTCGACTTGGTTCAGTTTATACGTTGGTTGCTTAGTAGGAAAAAAGTTGTATTTTGTATAAAAAATGAAAATGAAACCAGACGTTGTTGACGTCTGCGATATTTTTTGCTATGGTTTTTTTACCACCAACAACTGCAAGAATATTTTCAACAACATCGCCACCACCGCAGCTATTGTTTCGCAGCGATTGCTGCCTTCCCAATGCTCGTTAGTTATGCAAACTCCCTGCTTTGTCCTTAAAAAAGTATACGGGAATTTGCCTTTATTGTTGCCAGTGCGCTTATATGCAATCTTATGCGTTCATGTTTTAGTGACTTGGGATCGCTGCGTGCTGATGTTGCAAAAATTTGCTATATTCTAAACGCACACCACTCCGCTTACATACTTCATTTTACATATTTACAAATCTTTTTTTCTTTCAACTATATTTGTTCTTGTTTGTTTGGTATGCAAAATATTTCCAAACAAAAGATTAGAGGGAGTGCATATGCACATATAAACAAGCGCTCATGATGCACATATAAACAAGCGCTTACCATGCACACATAAACATAAGCTTACGATGTACGTACATACAGCTTATATGAAAAAGACATGAGGAAAAAATTGTGACTTGCATAGTTTACCTATGCAACAAATACTATTGCATCTCTGTCCCTCTGCCAACTGGCTCTTCTGCATCGATGTGACGTTCCTTGTACTTCAGACATTTTCGCCATTGATTGTTGCATATGCGTTGTTGTTCCTACATGCAATCCGCATGCAATTCTCATGCAATCCTCTTGCAGTCCTCATACAGGCTTCATGCAGGCCTCGTGAATACAGACAAATCCAGACACCATAGACTTTACACACGTGTAGACCAAACAATTGCTTCAGTTTGGCTTTTTTCATCAGTTTCTGATTTTTTTTTCGCTCTTTTATTAGTCCTTAAATGTCGAGACTGTTATGGGATACAGTAAAAAGGAGGAAAAAATTAGAACACAATTGAAGTTTGCTTGGTTCTCTTCAGTTCTACGTGACTCCGTGTTATAAATTTCAACCTTTTTTGTTGTTACAAAATCGGAATGTCTGTTGCACTCCACTAGGTTCTGAAATTGAATTTCATCCGTTTTTGTTGTGGTGTTTGAAGATGTGAATGTATGAATTGGAAAATAAGTTTCTGTAGTTTTCAAATGGAGGACAAAAAACCGATTTCATTTTTTGTGAATGGAAACTGTGCGAAAGATTTAAGTGTGAATTGTGCTGCTGATGATATTGGAATAGCCTTCATTTCTTTTCGATTTTTTGTTTTTATTGGAAAAATTTCATACCTATGAATACATTTATAAAAACCACTTAAATTAAGCCAAGTCCAATGATTAAATTTAAGTTTGTTATGCTTTCTTTTGCTGACATTCGGCATGATAGATACAAAGCGTATTTTTGGCAGATTAGTTTCTCAATTATTACGCTTTTTTTATTTTTGGATAAAAGAATTAAGCGTTAACTATATAGAAACTAAAAACCTTTCTGAAGTCGCCTTTTTTTTTCTACCATATTAACGAAAATGTCAAAAATATTTCAGTTGATTGTTGCAATGTTGTAATGGTGTCGATGAAATATTCCCTGTACTGTTTACAATATATGACCATTATGTCCCTACAATGCAAAAAAGGTATATAATTATGCGAAAATGAACACAGTACATCTCATAAAATATAATCCATATATGAGAGTCCATTATAAATGACTATTATTGACAGATATATATAAAATGTCATTAAATTATAAGATAATCATTTTTCCTTTTGACTAAAACAAACAAAATCGCATTCCTAATAGCCCATTTTATGTATGTAATGGAATTCTGCTCTTTAATCATCATCTATGCTTAAAAAGAATGCAATAGAATGAGATAGGAATGCAAAGTGAAACCAATTACTATTAAGAAACTCCGCATTACAGAATAGGTTAGGTTAAGTTTGAGTAGGTGCTTTATACCCAAGGAAGTTCACTTGAACTTTAATAATGACCCATTGTGATGTCTCAGGATTGATGTGTGTTTATACATAGACAACGACGAAATATTAAAGAATTAGAGAATAGAGTATTAGAAAATAGATCGTGCTCAAATTTTACATAGCAACACAATAGAGAGCTGTCAACTTTCAGAGAAGGAATTTTTACGATATCTTTCACGTGGTTTTCAAATAATAAATTTCGTTTACATTGTACTCAAAATTTATTTACATTCTTTTTTACTTGGATAAATGTTGAAAATAACGACCGAGACCATCTTTGGAAGTGAAACCAATTTAAACGAACACACCCTGTAAAACGCTTTTTCAAAAATCTTTGATATCTTGTACGAGCTTTTCAAAAAATAAATTCCGGATACATTTTACACAAAATTTATTCAAACTTTTGTGCACCCAGATAAAATGGACCCCCTTAATAAGATTTTTTTTTGTTTCCTAAACCAGACTCTTATTTTGAAGTAAATTCAATTTAAAACGACGCACCTTGCAACACGAATTAAAATTAATATTCTTAATGGCTAAAATACAATATTTTACGTACCGGAAGTTAAGAAACTCTGTTCTAGGGAACAGATAATACTCAAATTCTAGATTGTAGCATAGAGTAGTGCTACCAACTTACAGAAAAAAATTCTAATTGTATATTTTATGCAAATTTTTTAAATAATTCAGTTTCTTGAAAATAATATTCTCAAAGGCTAAAATACAATATATTTTGCACTAGAATACAGATTATGCTCAAACTTAGCATTGTAACACGCAACAGTGCTGCCAATTTACAGAAAAAAAATTTTAATAGCATATTTTGTGCATTTTTCAAATAATTAATTCCGGTTACTTTTCATACGAAATAAATTGTGGGCCTTTTAATTATAAAGTATTCAGATAAACTATTGATTGAAGAATACTACTGTACCTGAATAAATAAAGTCAAACTTCCATAAGTCGAAGTCCAATTTTGTAAAGAAAACGTTCGACTTATGGAGACTTCGAGTTAGAGAATTTTTGAATAATTTTTTTATTTTTGAAAAAAACTCGATTTACATTTTGAGATATTTATTTATTTGCAATCAAATAAAGCACAGAAGTTATAGTGAAGTATAATATTCAGAAATCAGGGTTTGGGACTTTTATTTTTTTCTTATTTTCACTAAAAAGAGATTCCACTTTATCTATACTTTTATAGTAATCATCAGTTGTAATATTATTCAATGCAAATATAAATTTTGAATTTTGAATGAGTCTTCTATTTTATTCTTGGAAGGCTGATGAACAATTACATCCACCGAAACCTCATCGTCATTTTCCGTTGCGCTTAGAATTGGATCCAGTGATTTAGGAAGGAAATATCCAGTCATCTGTAGGAAAGCTCAATAATATCGTCATCTGTTGGAATGCTTGAAGCTCAATATAATCGTTAAGAGTACCATTGGAAGTTAGTTTATTTACTTTAAACCACGCTGCCACCGACTGGCATTTGTACAAAGAAGCATCATAAGAAAGAAAAAATTAAACATTTGGTTTGGAAAAAGGGACTTACCCTAACACCGAAATCCATTTATACTTAAAACAAAAATTCGACTAATAGAATGCACTTTCCCATATTCCTATCGGTACGGAACAAAGTTTGTGTTCGAGTTGTAGAGAAATTCGAGTTATAAAAGTTCAAGTTATGGAAGAAGGATTTTATGTAATTTGCTCTCTAAAACACTGTTTTTGGTTCGAATTATAGAAGTTCGAGTTATGGAAGTTTAACTGTATTTAAAATCGACCATTTTGGTTAATACCAAAATGTTTCTTATTTCTTGAACCGAGAAATTATCTTTCAAGAAATTATCTTCCATTGGATGAATAACGATTAAACCATAAAAACTTTTTACAGTATAGGGAATAAGTCCAGCTTGAGAAAGTTCTATATTGGAACCTAAAACCGTCTTGAATTGTAAATTATTATACTTCTGTTGGTACATATTATGCTTCATTAAATATATATATGAACTGTTATATTATTTATGGTCGTTGTACAACAATGTCTCTTCTCTTCAACTATTTAAAGCGGCAACTTATTTTTTTATCGTCACTTAAGCCGTTGTTTATGTGAAATGCAGATTGACTTGCTGCAGATTAAACAACTTTGTATTTTTAATTCGTGCGATCTTGTCAGCTGCAAGTGATGTGGTTGGTGTCTCCCTTTAAATTAACTACAAAAATAAAAAAAAAAGTAATATTGTTTTATTTATTTTCAGCATTTATTTCAGTAATAAAACCACGCTTCGCTTAACCTCAACTGTCAGTAGGTTTTCGTTTTGTTGCAGTTAATTCGTAGGTACTGTCCGTTGTCTGTCAGACAGCATCAATCAACTTGAGACAAGACATTCCACTCAAGCATCCAGCATCCAGCATTCAGCATACAGTATCCTTGGTCGTGTCTTATGTTCGCTGCTGATTATTGTAACTTCTACAATTTTGACTTCTGCAACGGAATCGCACAGAAACTTTAAATTCATTTAAGTAACAGACTTTGACTTGAACTTATATACGACAAAAAAAATGAAATTTTAAAAAAAATTATAAAATTTAAAAAGAAATAATAAAATTTAAATAAAAAATCTTTTTTAAATAAAAATCCACTTGCAATTTTTGCATTTGTCTTCTGGTCTTCTGTTGCTTCATTTATACTTCACATTTCAATATGAAGCCTTTCATATGCGCATTTTATGCGCTACACTTACCATTCACCCACTTCCTAAAAGCTTCAAGCTTGCATTTGCCAAAGCACCAACAACAACAACGATAACAACAACGATAACAACAACGCAACAACAACTGCCAAAGCATTTGCTTTGCATAATTACAATTATTGTGTCCCACCGAAAATCTTGATTTTGTGCTTTTTCTCATATTTGTTTGTTTGTGTGCATTTGTTTTTATTGCCGTGTTTTTCCTTACTTGATTTTAAGTTAAAAAAGCTAGGGTTAAAATCGTGTTGTTGTCTTTTTCATTATATTTGTTTTTTTTTTGTTATATTATTGTTGCACTCTAAAAAATAATGTCGAGACGTGCGTTGCATTTTATTTTGTGTTTATTTTTTTGTGCTTTTTTGTTTTTTTTGTTTTTTTTGTTGTTGTTTGGCTTAAACAACAGTCAGCCTATCAAAATTTGACGAGACAATCTCATGGTGCTTTCCTGCGCCTGTTGCAGTACGTTGGTACAAGCAGACAAGTCGGTAGGTAAAAGCTAGAGTTAAGCCGAAGCTAGTAAATTGGTAACTTGGCATGCAGACGAAGTTAAATGAGCAAACAAAAAACTTTTACAGACTATGCTCTGACGATTACAGTACAGCGGAGTAGAGGAGTAGAGCGGTAGAGGACGAACATTGCACGCTGTCTGTGCATAAAATTACGATAAGCCGTCGTCTGACCCGCATATCACACTGTGCCGCTATTATGGTACTATTGCTGCTTCGTTGCTGCTAGCGATGGTGTTGGTGTTAGTGTTAGTGTCGGTGTTAGTGTTGGTGTTACTGTTGTTGTCGCTCTCATTGCCGTGGTCGTGGTCGTGGCCGTTACTGGCCGCTGTTGTTTTCTGTTGTTGTTATTATTATTACTAATACTTTATTTATTTATTTTTTTTATTTTTTTTTGTTTTTAATATTCCCATTATTATTTATTTTTTATACAGTTCACCGATTTGACAGAGTTGCAAGGGCGTTGCATTGCACATAAAATTCAAGTTGAAAGCAAATACTAAAATTGCACTCAATACATTTCGAGTATGTGTGTGTGTGTGTTTGTGTCTGGATAAACGTGTTATTGTTATTTTTATGATTTGGCGTTAAATAAAATTAAGCAAATAAATAAGGAGCAAGCATTTTTTTCTGGTCTGCCGTTGCCTTTTTATTGTCTCTCACAAAATAATTTTTTCAACAACAATTCTGTAAGCAAAACTCAATTGTAGTCTCCAACAAAAAAACTTGCTTTAAAATTAGTTAACAAGACTAATTTGGATTTTATGTTAAGCGTGTGAATAAGTCTTAACCCCTTTCAGAACAACTGAGAGAAAATACATTAGTAACAAACTATTAAGAATATTATATTTATTTTCTAATGTGATTGATATTAGTTGAGAAATTATAGCGTATAGTATATGACATATTGTACTTTTAAGAAAAAATCCAGCATTCTCATTAAGATTCTCCCTAAAAACAGCAAACAGTCTTATAGCAGATTAGGGAACCATGGTAAAAGGTTGAATCACCCAATTAGCTATTGCTGTCGGAACAACTTCCTTTTTTTAAGGAACTTGATCTCCCTAGAAAGCATTTTTTATCATACCAAAGGTTTAAATTAGGTTTTTAAACTTCTAATAGTATATGTGATACCATTAGAGGTTTAAATTGAGCAAATCTGGTTCAATACTCCTAATATAGCAACACAATGAGTCAAAATATTTAAGTGGATTCTCAGGATCGCCGTTATAACATAACCATGGTATTGTTATGGTATGGTATTGTTCTTTGAGTTAAATAAAGTAGAATAGTTCTCTACATACTATATACGGCATAAATTGAGAAAGTAAATTTAAGGAACTGATTTCTTTTTTTAATTTACGACTTGATGTACTAGACTGGAAAAGGCACGCATGGAGCAGAGGCGCCTGGAGAGACATGCCGCGTCAGTCCGAAAGCCGGTAACGGTTCGTTATGGCCAAATAAGCAAGCAAGCAAGAAAGAAAGAAAGTAATCTCTATCAACAAACAGTTTTATTGAGCGTTTTAAGACATACGTTACTGTTGACAACTATAAGTTCGACGTTGTGGAAGTCATTGTATATTTAGGAACCATCATAAACACCAAAACTGACATCAGTCTAGAAATTCACCGAAGAATCGCTCTTGCAAATAAATATTATTGCAGGCTAAATAAGCAATTCAGAAATAAAAACCTCATTCGACAAACAAACCACGCTCTCCAAAGCATTTGTCATGTCTATCCTGCAGTATTGTATAAGCACAAAACCAACAGTAATGAGAATGCGTCTAATTTAACAGAACAATTTTTCGAAAGATGTATGGTCGCTTTGCGTAGGCAACGTGTACCAAGTAAAAGCTATGCCGCGTAATTACTTTAATTACTTTTTTTTTGGTTTTGAAGCTTAAAAACTAAAAAACAAATAAAACAATTTTATAGTAGTCTATAAGCTCGTTCTAATTTAAAATCATGACAAGTGCTTTCGATAGTGTCACTTAAAAAGTAAAAGCTGAGAAAAAAACCTGGAACTTGAGCATTGAAAGTTTGTGCAGTCTTGGCTACTTGTAGGAAAACACGATCAGTCATCGCTTTTAATTTTACAGTCACGAGTTCTAAACCTGGCACTTGCAGTCCAAACAAATTATAAACGTAGGTACTATAAACTAATTGAACAGAAATTCGACTATTTCCTAAGACCAGTGATGATGAAAACGTGGCAATATTCGAAACAGCGTTGTATAGTAAGTCAAATTTTAATAAATTAACTAAATTTTTGTTCTTGTCTTTTCTTTGCTATTCGAATTCGTCTAATGATTTCTTTTCGTCATTAAGACGCGTTACTTTTGGCAAGAAAAAATTAATATTAGAAACAATTTTATGTTGAAGATATACAATAACAAAGCACTGTCTTTTACAAAAATGGAATTTAAAAGTACTCTCTCAATAACTGATTAAATGTTAAATGACTTTCAGTTATAAAAAATTAAGATTGGTGTTGACTTCGGCATTTGTAAGATTCAGTTATACTTAATTTTAATATAAAAGGCTTAATCAGATCTACAATATATATTGTTCTTGCAATATTGTCGTTCTTTGCCGAAATTCCCAATATGTCTATTGCGATATATAGAATCGGAAGTAGAATGTACTATATTCCACATTATAATATAATATAAGGAGTATAATAGGTACAGATATTAATATACGTATGTATTTCATCTACCAAGTATTACATCTTAATACAAACATAAATAAATACATAAATACAATTTGTCAGAGAACAATTTGAAAATGCCAGTTTTAGGCTTTCAAAACGATACCGAAAAAACCTTGGTACCTTAAGATAGGAAGTTTACATAAAAATTTCTTTACCGAGAGTATAGCAATATTCGATGAGGTATTAAACATTTTTAATATCAACTACTAACATCGGCATATTACTTTCTCATTTGTTAGAAACAACCTCCATGTTTACTCACAGATACGCGGACAGTCCCATACGACGGCTCCCTTTTAAGATTTGCGCATAACAATGAAAACACATTGTTGCATTCAATTGAAGCAAATTTCGAAAGAGTTTTACCACTCTTACGTTGGTATTTCCAAAATCAGGGTTTTGAATGTCTCAACGGTTTGTTGGGGCGTAGAAAAACGCTTGCCACGCATTTTTTCTTGATATTTGGGAACAAGAAGAAATCATTAGGTGCAAAATTCTTCAATAATTGATTATGTAGAGTAGGCGTCAGTAGGTGGAAGAATTGTAAGCTATTATGCTAAAGGTTTAGCTCCTTCGATGACTGCTATGCAAACCAATTGAATTCTCATTTTTCTATATAATTTTTTGTTATAAAAACCAATTCTCATAAAAAATTCAAATAATTTTTTGCAGTGTGTTTTGCGGACCAAGGACATCATACTGGCAAAAAAAAAAACAATATAAATCAATAGTAAAAGTGCAAATGCCCCTCGAGAGACACCTTTAAATTGAAAATTTTTCAATTTACTTCAACATTGCAAATGTGCGTGTATCTTTAATGCGTCTAAGCACCCAAACTCTTGACCTTGCATGCTATGGGCTGGCTGGCTGGCTGTCTATTGTCTGGTATTACGTTCAAAGCTCATTAAAGCCCATTAACACAACACTACCAGCAGCCGTGCACTTGTGAAACTAACTGCTTCCCTGCTTCCCCGCATGCCGGCGAGCTTGACTGCTTGACTGTTCTGACTGTCTATAAAATAATATTAAGCATCAAACTACGTGAATTAAGCTCAGAGTATTTGGAGCGAAATGCGACTGTGGAATAAGGCAACGCAACGCAATGCAATAAGGCAACCAATTTGATGTGTTAGCCAGACAGACACAAGCAAAACGCACTGTGAGACGACGCATTGAAACCGAACACCACTCTAAAGTTCTGTGCGTGACCTTGAAAAATATTCCAATATTCAACAAAACAGGAGAAGCATGCACACACGTATGTATGTTTTTTTGTTATATGAATGTGTATATGTGTATGGGTAAGTGAGTGTTATGCATTATATGATGGTTGGTGGTTGATGGTTGATGTCTGATGTTGCTCGAATGTTGTTGTTTCGTCGTATTATTATGTTTGTTCTTGTAGCTGTTGTTGTTGTTGTTGTTATGGACTTGCGTCTGCATTTTCCTCGTTGTCTGGCATTTCAAAAATATTATTTTATATTTTACGCGCCACAAATGACACAGACACACATACATGTACAAATAAACGGACATTTGCATACAAACACAAACACAAATATATAATTACACATATTTATGGATAGAGATTTTTACATGTAAATGAAAATGTTAGTGTTTTACTCTGTGACTACAGCATTAAATATGCTATGAAATCGTATGTTTCTTTGATCGTCAATTTGTTTAAACCAACAAACGAATATAAATGTAAGTGAAAAAAATTAAAACACAAATTAGTAACACAAATTGTTGAAAAAACATAGAAAAAAAGTAAGAAACATTACTTACACACACACACACATGTACATTTATTATGTTAATCAAATACGTGCAACTCTGTCTGACTTCAACTGTCCTGTCGTTTGGCTGTGGCAGTAGTGTTTTTTTTTCTCGCTTTCTCTTCCTCTAACGAACCTTATTTGGGAGACCACTAAGCACAGTGGTTGCTGCTGTGCTCATATTCTACTTAGTATTATTGTTGTTGCTTATTTTGCTTTTTTGTTTTTGTAATTTTTTTGCATTTTAAATGTCTGCATTCGTAAAATAAAGCAGGAATCCGCATTAAAATTTTTGTTGTTGTAGCAAGTGTTGCAAAGAATTCATATGTGGAAAACATTTTGTTTATATTTTTATAATCTCTTTTTTTTTAAATCTTATTTTTTTATCGTTTCTGTTTTTTTTAATGTTTAAGTAGCCAAAGGCAAATTATGTTCAGTTGCAAGTTTCGAGACAACCCTTGTAAGCCAGCGACAAAGTAAGCCAGAAATACATACATATAAACGGGAAAGCTGAAAAGGTGTCTGTCAGGATAACTGTTAGAGTGCGGTATAAACTGAACTTTAAGGGCCGATATCACAGCCGTAACATGTGTCTCAAAAGCCACTTAAATATAAATCAAGTCAGCAAAGTTATTGACATAAGCATAACTTAGGCTTCAAAATTAAATTAAGTATTAAGTTTTGACTCTTAAGTTACTTAAGGGACATTTAAGTTACTTATGTGACTCTTAAGTGAAACTGGCCCTAAGTTTATTCATTTTAATAATTCTTAAGGATAGATATAGTTATTTTTAAAGAAATTTGCTAGAAACCGTCTTATACTATACGCCACCATATGGTTAGACTTATATAATTGCAGTCAAACTTCCATAACTCGAACTTCTATAACTCGAATTTTCTATAACTCGAACCAAAAACAATGCACCAAGATTTTAGAGAGCAAATTACATACAATTCTACTTCCTTAACTCGAACTTCTATAACTCGAATTTCTCTATATCTCGAACAAAAATTTTGTTCCGTGCCAATAGGAATATGGGAAAACTGCATTCTTTAAGTCGAATTTTTCTTTTAAGTATGAATGCATTTTGGTGTTAGAGGAAGTTCTTTTTTCCAAACCAAATGTTTAATTTTTTCTTTCTTATGTTGCTTCTTTGTACAAATGCCAGTCGGTGGCAGTGTGGTTTAAAGTAAATAAACTAACTTCCAATGGTACTCTTAACGATTATATTGAGCTTCAAGCTTTCCAACAGATGACGATATTATTGAGCTTTCCTACAGATGACGATATTATTGATCACTGTAGCTCTAAAGGTATTAAGATAAAAAATAAATAATATCAGTGGATATCGACTTTACAGATACCACAGATTAGAATACCATATGCACCGGTGGTAAATGTATACCAAAGTTTATAAAACATTCTCATTTATAACATAATTAGTAACAAATGTATCAAAATTAATTTTGACTTTATTCATCAATGTAGTATAATTCGAAATGAGATTCGTGCAATTGGCCACGGTAGCCAACGACTGTAACACGGCATATATGACCGTTGTTTCGGGATTTTTTCCTTCAAACGCGCCTAAAACATTGACTAAGTTTACACACATATACGATATACGCAAATATATATATAATACACTTGCTACAATTCATATAGTTTTGTAATAAATTATAAATAAATTAATAAATAAAATTATTATAGCGATTGGTTATACATGTACAAGTTAAAATTAATATTGAATTCTTATAGTATTTATGTTCCTTTATTCACTAAACTTGAATGAATTACTACTCAATTCAAACAAATTTAAACATCATTATTAAAATAACCAACTCTATTTTGTAAGGATGGAAATTTACACTAAATTTCCACCTACATAAACGCTACATAAACATGCACTAAAAACAATAACAACACGAACTAAAACACATCAACACAAGACAGTTTTTTATAAAACGACACACTTTTTATATGGTTATGTTCAAACTTGGAAAAAGTAGACTCACTGGTAATAAATGTTGCAAATATCTGGAATTAAATAGATTAATTAATATTTAAAATATTTAGTCACAACCATTTACCAAAACCCAAACCGCTTACAAGCCTTAATAACATCTCAAACTAAGCTGAAATAATATTAAAATGAAATATAAAAATATAATTAAATAAATTAATAATAAACTCACCTTATTTATTTGTTAATTATATTTCTTGTTTTTATGTTGTAAATATTCATCAAATATTTGCACTTTTAATATTTTATTTATCGTAACAAACAAAGAGTAAATAAAAAAAACCACCACCGACCGAATGTAGTTTTAAAACACGTTTTGTAAGAATCAAAACAAAGCAGCGTTAACATAAGAAAACAACAAAAATATTCGCCGTAAGAGAAGCTTAAAGAGAAGATAAATACCCAAGCTGAGTACCGCACAAAACATGAAATAGAACATCAGAACGGCAAGAATAAACAAGAATTACGTGAGATCAGCTGTAAATAAAATGATACGCTACACAAAAGCTCGGTCGAGTGTGTATATAAGACGCGCATTTTATTTATGCGAACACTTTGGTTTATAATTTCAAAGGCACATACACCTTGGAAGACCAAGTCAACTAAGCTCTAGAGGCACAAAGGCATAATAACTATTAGGACACGACAGGTGGTTTAACGTCGACTGGGTCCAAAATAGTTAATAAAATTAAAATACATAAGGATATTTTATATGAAAAAATATCGAATCAAGGTATAATAACTATTAGGACACGACAGGTGGTTTAACGTCGACTGGGTCCAAAATAGTTAATAAAATTAAAATACATAAGGATATTTTATATGAAAAAAATATCAAAATCAAAACATAATAATTATTAAGACACGACAGGTGGTTTAACGTCGACTGTGTCCAAAATAATTGCTAACATCAAAATATATAAGGATATTTTATATGAAAAAAATATCAAAATCAAGGTATAATAATTATTAAGACACGACAGGTGGTTTAACGTCGACTGTGTCCAAAATAATTGCAAAAATTTATATAATTATAAGGATATTTTATATAACAAAAAAAAAATATCTTTCGGAAGGAATAATTACTAGATAATTATTAAGACACGACAGGTGGTATCACGTCGACTGTGTCCAAAGTAATTCTCTGTAATACACAAAGGAGACTGACTATAACGAAAATCTCCAAACGAAGGCATAATTGTACTTGAATACGACCGGAGGTCTCACACCAACAATAAGGTCAGAGGAATACAAAATCAGGGGCTTGAAGAAGGAAGATCTATCAAAGATATTCAAGGACTGACACTTCTCCAAGAATATCTTTATTTTATTATTAAATTTTTATCCTTTTAAAAAAAAAAAAACTACATATTTAAATTTTGTATATATATATACATATATATTTATTTTATTTTTTTTTCTGTGGAACAAAGTTAATTTGTTTTACTATACTAAATAAATATTTAAAATTTATGAACTCTGAATAAAGTATTAAGTAAATAAAGAAATTGAAATAAAATCACAGCGCTTTGAATATTTTGGTCACAATCTATAAATTTATTGTGACGACTTTGGTGAGACTGAGCATACCTCAGCAAATAGGCAACGACTGAGAGAAAGGGTCGTTACAGTTGGCGCCCGAGCAGGGACCAAAATATTCAAAGGTCGTTAAAATAGTGATGGAAATATAGTAGTCAAGCAAAGAAAATCTAAAAAAACTAGATGACATAAAATAGCAACATAAATCGTAAGAAGAAACAATGTCGGTGGGATCAAGAGGAATACCAGGGACTGAAGAAAGTTCAATAAATCCTCCAATGTGCTCCTATCGTCAGACAATTGAATACGTAGAGAAATGGTCCTTCAGATATCACGGTGGCAAGGACACCTTAGATTTCATCGAACACATAGAGGAACTAGCAGACATGTACAACATCGATGTAAATCAAATTCCTCGAACAATGCCTCTACTCCTCGAAGGCGAAGCACTAGAATGGTTTCGCAATAACAATTGTCGTTGGTCACTTTGGACACGTTTCAAGTACGATTTCTTATCATTTTTCATTTCTGCTAGATATTTAGAGAACCTACAGGATGATGTAATATCCCGCCATCAAAAACCCAATGAGAATTTCAAAACATATTTAATTAACATCAAAAATCTTATGCGACGAGCCTGCACAAATCCAGATTCGCAATTAGAGCGAATATATCAAAACATGAGCGCAGACTACCGAATCTTTATCAGACGTCGAGATTTTTCCAGCTTAGAAGAATTAAAAATACTTGCTGATGACTTCGAAGAGCTTCGCAGAGAACAGCATAAAGTGAATCGGGACGGTACACGAAAAGAAACTATGGGCAGGTGCATCGTAGTGGAGTGCTCAGAAACGATGCCATTACAAAATACTATGAGATGCATACCCACTACGCCAATACGGGATAAACTTATCCAGCATCATAAATCAGAGCCACCTATCTTGAACAAGCAACAGAACCGACCGACGGCAAAGCAAACAACAGCAGTAAGAACTAGAATTACCAATCCATCAACAGAATTATTACCTAAGCCAAGCATAATAACACAGCACAAGCAATGTAAAAATTATTTAGAGCAAATGTCATGCAAATGTCTCGTACCATCGCAAGATCCAGAACCAAGCAAAGAAACCCCAGAAGTGTATGATTTACACCAACAGGAATTCATACAAATTCAAGAGATACAACAAGTGCAAATTGAAGAATTACAGCGAATGCAAAATCCAAAACCTGTCAATAAAACTCCAGAAATACCTAAGCAACAGTCAGTCAGACAAGATCAACGAGTTTTACCAGTTCAACAGCATGTCGAACAACTACAGCAAAAACGGCAACGCGAGACGCCAAACAAAAGAAATCTAGAAAGAATTAACCTAGTCCAAGTCATACAAGATAAACCGATGTTTCAAATACCACCACCACAAAGACTCCAACATGTTACAACTACTGAAGAATATACACAGGTGCAAGAGGCACATTCACAACGAAATCCACCGCTTCAAGAAGAACAACTTAGGAGACCATCGACTAAATTAGTAAGAACATCGTTACTTTCCATACCTCAAGATCAAGTACACTCAGAGACGTCGCTAATACCGCGACAGGAAATGCCCGTCAAGCAATCAGATCAATGTCAACAGGAGATTAAAGTCATCGAAAATAAAACTACACAACATCGAATGACTCACAAAACCCCAAGTCCCATTCAAGAATCACAACGAGTTTCACATCAAGGAAAAGATAATTCTACTCAACTGAGAGAAAAAGTAAATATCCCTATGATGCAAATAAAAGAACAATGTCTCGGAAGTTGGAATTCTTTCAGCAATCGAACTCAGCAAAAGCAAATGGAAAGTCAAGGTGAACTCCAGCAGAGCGATCACGACTATATTAACACGCATCAAGACAAGTTTTACAAAGTGTTTAAATCTTCAAAGAAACGAAATAGAAATCACTCAAGCAGGTAGTGGTTCAGATCCAGTTAACTTTCCCGAAGAAGGAGGGAAATGTAAGGATGGAAATTTACACTAAATTTCCACCTACATAAACGCTACATAAACATGCACTAAAAACAATAACAACACGAACTAAAACACATCAACACAACACAGTTTTTTATAAAACGACACACTTTTTATATGGTTATGTTCAAACTTGGAAAAAGTAGACTCACTGGTAATAAATGTTGCAAATATCTGGAATTAAATAGATTAATTAATATTTAAAATATTTAGTCACAACCATTTACCAAAACCCAAACCGCTTACAAGCCTTAATAACATCTCAAACTAAGCTGAAATAATATTAAAATGAAATATAAAAATATAATTAAATAAATTAATAATAAACTCACCTTATTTATTTGTTAATTATATTTCTTGTTTTTATGTTGTAAATATTCATCAAATATTTGCACTTTTAATATTTTATTTATCGTAACAAACAAAGAGTAAATAAAAAAAACCACCACCGACCGAATGTAGTTTTAAAACACGTTTTGTAAGAATCAAAACAAAGCAGCGTTAACATAAGAAAACAACAAAAATATTCGCCGTAAGAGAAGCTTAAAGAGAAGATAAATACCCAAGCTGAGTACCGCACAAAACATGAAATAGAACATCAGAACGGCAAGAATAAACAAGAATTACGTGAGATCAGCTGTAAATAAAATGATACGCTACACAAAAGCTCGGTCGAGTGTGTATATAAGACGCGCATTTTACTTATGCGAACACTTTGGTTTATAATTTCAAAGGCACATACACCTTGGAAGACCAAGTCAACTAAGCTCTAGAGGCACAAAGGCATAATAACTATTAGGACACGACAGGTGGTTTAACGTCGACTGGGTCCAAAATAGTTAATAAAATTAAAATACATAAGGATATTTTATATGAAAAAAATATCGAATCAAGGTATAATAACTATTAGGACACGACAGGTGGTTTAACGTCGACTGGGTCCAAAATAGTTAATAAAATTAAAATACATAAGGATATTTTATATGAAAAAAATATCGAATCAAGGTATAATAACTATTAGGACACGACAGGTGGTTTAACGTCGACTGGGTCCAAAATAGTTAATAAAATTAAAATACATAAGGATATTTTATATGAAAAAAATATCAAAATCAAAACATAATAATTATTAAGACACGACAGGTGGTTTAACGTCGACTGTGTCCAAAATAATTGCTAAAATCAAAATATATAAGGATATTTTATATAAAAAAATATCTTTCGGAAGGAATAATTACTAGATAATTATTAAGACACGACAGGTGGTATCACGTCGACTGTGTCCAAAGTAATTCTCTGTGATACACAAAGGAGACTGACTATAACGAAAATCTCCAAACGAAGGCATAATTGTACTTGAATACGACCGGAGGTCTCACACCAACAATAAGGTCAGAAGAATACAAAATCAGGGGCTTGAAGAAGGAAGATCTATCAAAAATATTCAAGGACTGACACTTCTCCAAGAATATCTTTATTTAATTATTAAATTTTTATCCTTTTGAAAAAAACTACATATTTAAATTTTGTATATATATACATATATATTTATTTTATTTTTTTTTTTCTGTGGAACAAAGTTAATTTGTTTTACTATACTAAATAAATACTTAAAATTTATGAACTCTGAATAAAGTATTAAGTAAATAAAGAAATTGAAATAAAATCACAGCGCTTTGAATATTTTGGTCACAATCTATAAATTTATTGTGACGACTTTGGTGAGACTGAGCATACCTCAGCAAATAGGCAACGACTGAGAGAAAGGGTCGTTACAATTTTAACTGTATTGCCTTTAAAACAATTTGGCAGCAAAGCATAACGATGATTATAAATTTAAATGTATTTATAGGTACAAACCTATTGACTGATATACTGTATACTGATAATGTGAAGATTTAATTTTCTTTCACATATATACGATACATGCTAGTATATAATTTTATACAATTTACATATTTTTCTAACGTTATAAAAAAATCATTATGATTAAAGTATCAAATCAACCATAAAGAAGTAACGATAAGGCAAGTTTCTATTAACGTAGGAAAAAACGTTTATATTAAAATAACTAAACTTCAATTTTTCTTAAGAACTTCAGATACTTTATGAGAACGTAACGACAAAGCAAACGAGAATTATAAATGTGCGTATAACGTTTTGAGTGCAATGCATTCACACATTAGGTGTTAATTTAGGGTTATTTTCGTGTGTTTATGAAGTTTATACTTTAGACTGATACGCCGACTAACAAAATCTGTCGTATTTTTTAAGCTGCAGATTGTGGCTTAAAACCAATTTTTTCTAAGATCTATTTATTAGACGAATGTTTAGAAATTGACATCACACAGCTGCTTCACAGAGTAATGAAGATGCCCCATTTTTAATTATCTACACACTTAGATCCAAGAAGTAATAATGTCAAACCTCAGCGCATAAATAAGCAATAAGATTAGCTTCATCAGGTTGCTTATTGGGAAAACACTCCAAGAAAATATGATCTAACTTCTACACTAATTTTAAAACACTTCCAGTAATATTTCAAAATAGAGATGGGAGAGGACTTCAATGGAGAAAAGTGTCTAAGGAAGCATTGCTCTATTTATGTGTTTAAAAGCATTATAAAGATTTTAATTATATTAAAAAATATATATTTATATATACATATATTTCTAACTTGATAGTTTTTTTTAACTACCTGCAGTTAAATATATTGAGATATATATATAATGTAATAGTTTATATGTAAATAGTAATTAATTTTTTGTATTTTAATTCATATATCTTTTACAAAAATTAAAAATGTGAGTACCATTTTATCATTTATTTAAATTTTTAATTAACATTTGCAATTAATTTTTTGAAAATTGTGAATATATATCTTATTTTGCAGTGGAATTATGGTATACATATTATCAAGCATACCTTTCAAAAAAGTGTAGGTCACACAGAGCATAATACATATAGCGAACCATGGTGGTTTTGATTCCGACATAAGCCTTGAAATAAGTAAGTGTAATCGTATTTTAAGTATGTCCTTGTCTGGTGCTTAGTTGCTTGTTTGTCCTTTCCTTTTTTATCCTTTCGCATTATTTTTTATTGGAACACTTGTTCAAATTTATTTCTTACGACTTTGCGGTACTAAAAACATTTATGAATATATAACGATAAGGAATTGGACTTATTCTCTTCTTTAGGATGCTAAGGAATAGGATACTAACGATACTATTTTTAAGAATTAATTTTCAATGAAATATCCATTATTTGTCATTTTATTATCAAGAAAAAAACTACTTGTTTCGTTTCTCTATCACAAGAGACACTTATTTAAAGCGTAGGAGATAGAAAGAAAAAGGAAAAGAGAAAAAGAGAGAGAGAGAGAGAGAGAGAGAAATTTTAAAATATTGGTACTTAATGAGTACTTAATTTAAGAAAACAATTTTTTTTTAACTGATTTCCATTGAACCAAGAAAAAGTGTTAGGAACTAATATATTAAGGTAGCCATATTTTTACACCAACTAATAGCCCTTAGACGGATTTTCTAAATATTCAGCTGAGCATTTCTGAGTGTTTTAATATGGTAGAAATTCCGTTCATTCCGAGCCCAAAAGAAAGTTTTTTGACGCATGTGTTTCTGATTACTACTACTTCAATTAATAAGAAATCAAATCTTTTGTCTTGAGTTTTAAAATACTCTCACTATTATCCCTTTTTCTATTTCTTCAATTCTTTATTATAAAATCAAAGTTAGTTATTGAATGAGTAGAGAAAATTGGAAAACTAAACTCGTTAGCTGACATCTCATCATTAGATGCATCCCTAGAGAAGTACTTAACTGTACTTTCTTCTGCTGCATGTGTATTGCAAGATTTACTGCAGTTCTCTTTGATCACTGGTGTATAGTAACCAGTGTTCTATACACTAAATTCATTTAAATACTAATTGTACAAGTTGTGAAAATCACAGGAAAAATAAATTGTTAAGCATTTTCTTTGTGAAAGCCCAGCTCTGGCCTCCAAAAGTTGTAGGATTTCAGGAAAATAATTTTTCGACAGCTTGTCAGGTTCTTCATCGGTATGGACGAGAAAATTTTAACTTGTCTAGATTTGATGGGTGGATTCGATGAATAGGTCGATGGATTTAGTTTTAGTTTTTTTAAATCTTAAAGTTTCTGGAGAGGAGTGTGGTTGTAAAACGACGAAAAATCCATAAATGAAGTCAGTGGAGAAATATATGGTGACCTGTCAGTGAAACTAACTATCAACTTTTTTAATTTATTTATGTAATAGTAATAAACATATGCGTACCTCTAAGTGAAACTGCAGGTAAGGAACTGTGTCTGGATTGAAATTAGTAGTATGAAGAGGAAGTTTTCACTGATTTTATGCTGTGATGGATTAACGTCTTTTTGCACTAAGTGGTCACACATATATGTAAAGTTTATGTTAGTTTATATCAATAAATAATTAATAGATAATAAGTTTATAAAAGTGTAACTACAGTAAAATTTCCAAGACATCGTACGCTTTTAACTGCAATCGATCAACTTCCTCCTTCTACTTCACATTTACTACTGCCATGTCATTTCACTCCATTGGTATACTGCAGCTGCAGTGATGCCACCCTTTTACATATATATGTATATATAAATTTAGGACGAATTAATAGGAAGACTAAAATTAATATTTTATAGCATTCGCCATTTCAAATTAAACTGAATGAGTAAGAAATATGAAATGAAATTTCTAATATAAACTAGTTTTTTCTGTACAAAAATATATAGAGGAAGTATATAGGATAGTATACTGATATTCTACTGCATAGGTAAGTATAAATTATCAACTACAATAATCTATAATAAAGCGTACTTTACTTTAACGAATTGTAGTTCATCATGAAAGTATCCAAGCAATCACTGCAATTATTTTCGTGTACATTCGCTTACAGACAAAACAGTGAGATACAAATCAGTAAGTGCGAGTACAACCTGATGCAACCGGAAATTATTGCAATACACCGAATCTACCAAGAAAGAAACTCCAAGAATAGAGGAGCAGTTGTAACGTACATTTATTCAAAGTGGAACTCATTAAGAGTATAGATACGTGCATTAAATAAGAGAAGAAACAAGGCGTAATGGAGTAACCACTTGAACTAGAATCCAATCAAAACAATTGAAAAAACTCTTCGATGTCAGCTTGATCATTCTGCTTACCTCATGCCGTAATCTACTACACTTTGTAAAAATGTAAAATATTAAAGAAAAAAATTTAAAAACCTTAAGAAATGATTTTATCGATAATACTGTAGTTATGGATTCACCAATTACTTTGCCTGAAGGATCGGCAACTCACAGCGCAAAAAAATTCGCGCTTAATGATAGCCTTTAAGAGAAATACTGTCCTTGTAATCATTACATGAGGACCACTTATAAAATGACAGCAGTAATCAAAATAATTACAAAGTGACAGATCAATGTGACACTCATAATTAGCTACAAATTAATTTAATGATATCAGGCACTCAATACTTGTTTATATTTTTCATTTCTTTGTAAACTTGTTTGTATATTTAAAAGATATGCTGAAAAATAATAATAAAAGGCATAAAACTTGCTACTGCAGATATTTCTGGCTAATTATACTATCAGTTTTCCCTTGATAAAGGGAATGTACATATTATATTATAATGATAAAACATATAAGAGATATTAAAATGCTATGTCATCATATGAAGAAGAATGAAATTTCAATAATAAAGTAAATTGAATAAAATTCGTAAGCGATATATAGAGGCTTCATAATAGCAAGGCTATATGTCATTATCTGCAAATTACACATTTATTCCATATTCAGACTAATGAAATTCATTTTATAACTTACAAGCATTCGAAAATATTTGGAAATTATTTTTTTAGCAATAAATTTACCCGTGATGGAGTTCGATATATTATAATAGCACTATATTTAAACAAAAAATCAAATTCAAACCATAGATCGTTATAACTAAAGTAAGAGCATTGCAAAATGCTGTAGTAGTGATCGGAAATCTGCATCTACAACAAATCGGACTTGCAAAATGAAAAGTCTAATTGAAACGCATCCATGACTCAGTGGATGTTCATTATCCGCTTAGCTAAACATAACACAAACAATCCTTAAATGAATATCCCAAAGCAAGCTTAAAGTACGACCATACAAGTTCCAAAACAGAAAATATTTCACCGATATTTCAGAGTGTAGAGCTTGGATATGTTTAAGAGAGTCCTTCTTTGTTAAGGACTTACGATTCCGAAAGATTGCATATGTACAACGCGTGAATCGTTTGTCGGCTGTTCTAGACATTTGATGTGTACGAGTTCATTCTATAGAGAATGAAGACCCATTATTTGGGTAACTTAGAGCTAAAGGCTGATAAATTTAAAAAACTCATTAATGCTTAAAGAATGAAGATTCCGAAGGCTCACATTCGTGCAGCATTCGAAACGTTTGTCGGTTAGCTTAAAGCTAAAGTTTGATATATTCGAGAGAGTCTGTTTTCCTTACAATGTTAAGATTCCATAAATATTTCAATTTGTTATTTAGCATCAGTTATGACTAAAATCATTATTTATGCAATATAAACTATTGTTTTTAATAGAAAAGTTTTTGGAACAGCAGTGAATTGCAACCACAAAATATATTATTTTTAATCAATACAAATTTAACAATTAAAAAAAAATTATTTAATTAATGAATTAATTGTTCTATAGCTGGTTTCGTTATAATATAACACAGCAAGTGAATTTATTAATTAACTTTCACCGCAAATTAACAAAATTCCAAGTTCAAACACACAAGTTAAGTACGGCTTTGGGTCAGTTGGCTGATGAACATTGACTCAAAGCTTTTAATTTGGCAATATAAATATAAAAAATAATTCCAAAATACGATTGAAGATATGTGTTTGGAATACTTCAAACAATTGCTGGTTAGTCAATAATTCAATTAACAAAAAATATTAAAAGTTTGTTGTTGCAATTCACCACTGTTAAAAAAACCTATCTATTAATAGGTAGGTACTATCTATAATATATATAATAGATAGGTACTATCTAATATAATTAGTTTTACAGTGAAATAATTACATATGCACTAGACATGTTACATTTGTGCAATAGATCTTTAAGACTTCTACCTTTAATGTGGTTCTATAGATCTTGCGTAGGGCTTGTATCACATTAGCGGCATCACAACGGGTCATTATTTGTGATTAAATGAGCTTTGGTGCATAAGGTTGGCGCTCGAATCTAACCTAACCTAAATACATATACCGTGTTATTGATTATTTAAAAAATAAGTACCTATCAGTATTTCAACTCACGAATTAATTCACTGCTCTACCTAATCATTGGTGTAGTTGGAAGATTTTGACTCAAAAGAATTTACGGACCTAACATAAGTACATATTCCGTATTTTTGATTATTTAGAAAATATGTATCTATCAGTACTCCAACTCACGGATTAAGTTCCTGCTCTACCTTAATCATAGGTAGTTATAGAATTTTGACTCAGGCTGACTTACGGATTAAATCACTACTCCACGCTACCATTGATAATTGGAGAATTCGCTTTTATACGTAAATCCCTTAACTATTTGCAAGATGTGTTGATTAGTTGCTATAATGATCACTTTGAAAAATTGAAATAACTACTTTATACTCAGTAACTTTCTAATAAGTTTGTAACTTTTAATGGGAATTCTTATCCACTTTAACCTAAGAAATTGTCTTGTTAGCGTGCATTCAGTTAATTACATTGTGCGTATCCTCTTCGGTACTGTACGTAACAAAAGTTGTCACACACTGCTTATGAAGTAACTATCTCCAACAATGGCTCTAATGCACATAATTGGCTTTATTAAGTTCTTAAGTATCATTAAATATAATAGGACTGTTCATTTTTTTTTATTAATTTTTTTTTTTGCTTTGTAACTTTCCATTGCAAACGTCGTACCTCTAAACCGAAACCACCTTTTCACCTCAATTCATTGTCACGTATTTAAGTAGACAATTGTCGTCTGTGACTGTTTCAGTTTCAGTTTCAATTTTTTTCTCCTCCTTCCTTTGTTGCAACTACTATACTGGCCACTTCCTTTTGTTGTCTGTGCAATGTGGTCTGTGCTATGCGCTATGCTGTGCTGTGCTGTTCTGGTCTTCAGCTGCATGGGTCCAGATTGGCAGTCAGACAAATATGTTTATATGAGCGTATAAATACAAACATCCTGTCCATAACTTTGACTTTGTTGAATTCATTCAGACATGGCACAGCAGTTGTCGATCCATACTGATACGGAGCAACCAAACCGGGCCACACATTCTCCGTAACATATACGTGTTGCATTCTGGTTCGCTTATGTTGAACCAAAAATTCCAAATGCACATAAATTTGAATGTAATCACATTGGCATTGTTGCGTTCTCTGATTTTTGTTACTCTGTCGAGTTAAATTTTGCACTTTATGACGACAAGTATGACGAGTACGATTTCCATTAAAAAAGTACCAGAGAATTTTATTTTATGTCATTAATGCTTTATTATATTTTATTTATGTTTTTTTTTTAGTCTATTCAAATATTTAGTAAATTGTGAAAGAAGGGTCGGTAGGGTCGTCCGACTTACTTAACAATTCACTCAGACGATTCATTATTGAGCATTTATGTATCGAGAGCACTCTAGGCACACAATCACTTCTGGCATTGCCTTACATATCACACAGCATAATATCTACATAATTCATCTATTTTTACATTGTTACATATATATGATATACATATATAATATAAACGAAATAAATAAAATAAGTTTTTCATCATATTCTGTTGTTACTGAAGTGCGCATAAATTTATCAAATTCGAATAAAATCCTTGAAACGCTTGTCTAGATGCTTTTGTGCAGAATAAATTGATTGATTGATTGATTATTGGGATCTGAATTGTGAAGGATAAATGGAATTGAAAAGAAAATCCTATATGCTTAATTGTTACTTATGTAACTATTAATTATTAAATACATTTTAAAGTCTTTTAATATTATTATTGTTATTTAAATAAAATAAATATTTCTTTCATAATTGAAGAATAAAAATGAGGTCAACTCTCTGTAATCCACTAAATAATTTTTTTGATTTAACATTTTGGAGAGAGGCTTGAGTGCTTTGTAATCTGTTGAACCCATTAATAGCCGTTGTGGAATGAGTTGAAAAACAATGCATTCGTCTACTTGAATCTAAAACTAGGTAAACCTGGACGACATAAAAAATACTCAACAGTCTCATTTCGAATATCAATGAACTTGATCTACAGGACTACTAATAAAGCAAGAACTGAAATCTGGAACTAGATAAATTTGAAATATGCCATGAAAAAGAGAGAGAGACTTGACTGTTTTCATAACTAGTTTGACTTCTTAATAGCAGTTGTAAAATGGCTTAAAAATTAGCACCCCTCATGAATTTAAATCTGGGGCTAGATAATTTTAAACTGTGACTTAACAGGTATTGATAATTTTTATTTCAAATTTTTGAGAAATTTGGAAAGGCTAAGTGTTCCCTTTTTTAAAGTGATGCAATTGTTAGTCATGTTGACTAAAAAGATGCCGACTTTATAATTATTTCTTTATGGCCTAGAATTCATATGATGCATTACATTTTATGTAGATGTCCGGCTTTGATCTAAACTTGGAGAAGAATACTGAACTAGAACTTCATATCTTTGGCAGATGTTAGAAAATTCTAAACAAGAAATATTCTGATGTATGATGTATGAAATTTTTTGCAAATGGCCGTCTTTTAATTGGATCTTGAAGAAAATACTTCACATGATATTAGGAAATCATTAACAGGAAACATTCTGATCTTCATTTGGAATTACGGATTTGCGCAAAACTTCACATTTTTTTATAGATGACCGGCCAGGATTAGAATCTGGATGAGGAGTAGAACACTGAACTAGGATATCATATCTTTGTCTGATATTAGGAAATTCTTTGTAAGTAAAAATCTGATCTTTATTTGGAAGGCTGAATGTTTTCTTTTTGGTAAGTTTTAGTTGATAATCATAGTCCTCTATGCCATTAGGAATCCAAGACCATGTTTATTTTAAAACTTAACTGATCTAATTTCTTGTGAACTATACTTTTGTGAATGACAAATAAGACATTACAGGTGAAACAGGAGATCACAGAAAACATATACAAACTTTTTTACAATATAATAATATAAATCGATTTACTGATGTCCGACTGCCGGTTTGTCTACCTATATCTTTATTTGCTGGTAAATTACAGTTAAGCTAATAAAGGTGCTACGAGGGAGCACATAAAACATTAAACGTATATTTTTCTACTTCATGGTAAGACAAATTGATTAAGCGTATTTCGTCTGTCTATTTGTCAATAATTTACTTTGTGACCATGTTTTATTTTAAATTTAATATTTATAAAAAATTATGTGGCACCACAAAACATAAAATCATCCATTGCGAATCTGCCTGCAACCTGTTGATAAGCTTTCTCCACTTCAGCACAAAGTTTTGAATATTCGGATTAGCACTATTCTAATCCGTATAATATACTATAATAAATCCTTATAAATAACCCAAAATTACTAGTTGCTTAAATTCAAAAAAACAATTTGCACTTTCACTCCAAACATCATAAACTTCACTCCCAAAAATTGTCAGACAAAAAAGAGAAGGATTAGGCTCCAACAAAGTTAATTAAAATTCTTTCTGTCCTTCATCAAAAATACTTCCAAATAATTTGCTAATATTAACCACTAATCGTACTCATTCTTCATAAACGTAACAGTACAACTTTGCAGGATATAGAAAGGATATAGAAACTTTTTCCACTTTAAACAAACTTTTCTAAAAGCAACTTTACAGACAATAATGAGCACATTTAGTCCTGAGACACTCCCACCACACTCTCAACACACCACAAACAAACCAAATAAACACACCTAAACAGTGCGTTCCCTACATGGTGTAGCATATGTGCGATAGCTACATTGCATATGTATGTATGTATATGAACCATCTATACGATGTACATACGCAAGTGCATGTAAGTGTGGGTGGATGTTAAATGTGTTTGTTTGAGTTTTATGACGACGTGTAAATGCACAATACAGCATTCAGATTTTATGGCTAAAATTATTTATAAGCGAGTCTCTTTCTCTCTCTCTTTCTCTTTCGTCCAACCCTTCCTATCACTCTGTCCGTCTGTCTGTCTATCTCTCTGTTTATCTGTCAAATTGTTTCTCTGTCGAAAAGTTTGTATTTCTATTTGTCTGCGTCAGAATCTATGTATTTGCCAACTATTACTGCGCTTAAGCAAATGTTGCCAAGTAGCTTCACTACTCCTTATGCAGACTAGGTCCTTTGCATAAATGAACAGTGCCACTTTGCTTATGTTTTTATCCTTTATTCTACTGTCCTTTGGCTAATTTTAATATTATTTGCCGGCTTGTTGCTCAATTTTTTATGAGTGTTCTGGAAGAAATTTTATACAAGTAATATCGAATATGCTGTACTCTATCAATAAATAATTTCAAGCACTACAGGCAATGTTTTTAATCGACTCTTAGGTAGATAGGTAGATGAAATGGAAATGGAAGAATTAATCTTCTCTAATTGGCTAAGAAAGTCGTTCTGATATGGTAAATATTTTTTTAAACCGACTTTCCATCTAGAGACATATGTCTATCAGGTGGTTACTTATTTGAAGATGGTTCAACCATTTTTACTGACGGTTTTAAAATATGGTAAGTAATGGTATAGGCTGTGGGATTCTCTCGAAATGACTGAATAAATCTGTTTATTCTAGACTTTCTGATTATTGCAGTGATTTTTATAGGAGTGATGATCACAATTAAGGAACCTATAGCTTGTCTGGAAGTGGATAATATAATTAATAAAAATAGAAACATACACATTCAATCTGACAGTCAAGCTGCTATGAAGTCATAAAGTTCAGTCTAATTTACAAACAGGACAGTTTTTCCTTGCTACTCTTCTTTAAGTGATATGTCGGCACTGTTATACATATCTCTACTCTGGGTTCCCGGTTATAGGAATATTTTCAGCAACTGCAAGGTACGCGAGTTGATCGGACGGCGTGCTACAAGCAATTACTAGAATCACCTAAAAAAGGTTAAGCATATAATTGACATCATGCAAGCATTTATTGAATTCTTTTTGTACTGAGCAATTTATTAAAAGCTGGAAACACTCATCGATATGTCGGCATTTCTATGTAAATCGATCGTGTTCCTTCCAGAAATAATCCAGCACTCTCATTGAGATGCTATGTCTTCTCATAGTCGATTAGGGAATCTTGCAAGCACGGTTGCCACTTATGGTACTTTAGTACCAAAATTGGTACTTTTTTTTTCGTTTGGTACTCATGTTCAAAAAGTGGTACATTTTTGACGACTCAACTTTATTGTGGATATTTCCAATTAATTTTTTTTATAAATGCAACTTTGCTCTATTTTATATTTTGTTCATTTATAACACTATGAAAAACACAGAACGAGAAAACAAAAAGGTCCAAAAAAATTTTGGACCTTTTTTTACAGAAATGGTACCTTTTTAAACCAATTTTGGTACAGAAAAAAATTTTCAAGTGGCAACCGTGCTTGCAAGCTATTTGAATCTCTCTCTCTCTCCCTCTCTCTCTCTTTCTCTCTCTCTCATTCCTATCGAAGTTGTGGAGAGGATGATAAAGTGCCTAATATCTGCTATGCGGCTCCGATTTACTATTTTAGGCGCTTGGTTTTTTAAGGTTTTTGGCTAAATATAGGATCTCCGTATAAATAGCTTTTTAAATCTCTGAGATTCTTATTTGGTAACACAATGGGTCAATAAGAGTAAGTGTATACTTATGATCGTCGGTACAATCTAACCTATAACCTAACCTGTTTAAGGTTACACAACAATGAAACCAATAAATCGATAGGTATATCGCTCGAAATAGGCAAAATTGGAAAACTTTTGTATAAAATCTTTGTGAACAGGCTAAGTTTGTACAATCAAATGTTGTACAGAACATGCCATAATAATAATAATAACCTGACCTAAATTTTTTATAACGTCAAATAATTAATCAGACATTTTTCTGATGTTTTAAATCCTAAAATGTCTACTACTTAAGAAATGCTTTCAATTTAAAAGTCTAATTAAATCAAATTACTTATTTGTACCTCTTATTTGTTATTTGTACTAGGTGCAATATTTAAAACGATTTTTGTCTATATTTTAAGAATGGTTAATAAAAAACAAAACAAAATAAAAATTTAAAAGTCTCTTTTTTACCAAATTTAAAAAAAATTACTTATTTATAAAAACAAACTTTTTTCATCCCTTAATGAATCTTTTTCCATGAAACCAAAGAGACTTGCAGAAAGTGTAGTGACTGAAAAATTTTCAATGTCAAGTTCTGTTAGGTAATTGTTTTTGTTTTTATTTTTTGTATATTCGTTTCTTATTTTGTTTTTGTAAAATTTTGGCAATAACTTTTTCATGGTTCAAATTATGAGGGTTGGTTGAGACTCTTTCATAATTGAAGCCAACGCTTGGCTTCACTTCATTTTCGAGTTGGTTGTTGTTGTTTGTTGTGCTTTACATGTAAAATTTGAAAATTGTGCGGCAAGTGAAGGTCGCGCCGGCGACAAATTAATCATTTCATTACAAAATTTCACGGTCAACATTTGCATGCGAAGTACTTAGCAAGAGTGGAGCACAAAAAATTGAATTTTTTTTCAAATTTAATATTAATGGAAATAACTGCTGCAGGTTATTAAGTCATTTCATATTCAGTTTTTGCTTCACTAATTAAAGAACTTAATTTAAACATTTTTTTCAATTTTTTTTATTATAATTATTTTTTAAGTTTATAAATATAGCTTTTACAAATTTTTAATTTATTTATGAAAAATAAATTGTTTTCTTTTTAAATTTTTATTTAAATTTTAGTTCTAATATTTTTTTATATATATTTGTGCAATATTTTTAAAAAAGCGAATACCTTTTTATTGTTTTTATGCTTTAAAATTATAATATTAAGTATCATATCAGTTCATGCTTCTATGCTTATTTCTATTTTATTTTTGATATCAACTCTCGAAGGATTCATTTTCAATTTTTCTGACATTAATTTGCATATATAACGCCCACATCTACGTTGAAAACAATGTCTCGACGTGTTTGGTTGATATTCCACCACAAAGTTTATACGAAAAGTCTTACAAAAACCAAAAAAAAAAAAAACAAAAACAAATGTGAATGCATGCATTTATGCTAGCACACAAACATATATACACACACACACACATACACATTTCCATGTAAGAAACGTAACTCTCCACCCTCGCTTGATATTGCACTTAAAGTGTACGTAATTTACTCTTAAAAAATTTACTTTGACAAATTTTTCATTTGATTTGATTTTATAAAAAATATAAAAAATATAAAATATATAAAAAATACAAAAAAAAATGAAAGGAAGCACCAAGCACAACACAAAAAAAAACTGCAAACTTGAGTGACTAAATATAATGTGGTAACCCGTTCCTTCTATGTCTACTATGTCTGGATAACGACAAGCAAACACATAAGTAACATGGCCGCCGAACTAAATTTACTCTAAATGTTTTTAGTAAATATGCCCGAGCCCCCCTGCATACATATACTGTGTGCAGCCAACGCAATGTTAAATTGTTTCTCTATAAAATTTTGTGAATTTTATTTTGTAAATGCGTCTGTCTGCTTGACTTTGACTGGACTCGTTTTTCAAGGTTAAACAATGCTTCATGCTGCTTGTGTGCCAGTCTTTACCGTCACTGTTACCGAAAACGCCATCTTGTTTGTATGCTGCTACAGCTGCTGCCGTAACCGTCACCGTCGCTGTTGTTGTAGCTGTTGCTGTTGCTGTAGCCTTTGCTGCTTTTCAACCAATAAAACTTAGGGTGGGAGTGCATTTTTGTGTTTTCTTTTGATTTTTCATGTTTTTTTAGTTATTTGTAGGAAACTCAAGGGTGCAACGCTGCTGCTATTGCTTTTGCTGCTATTTTTGCTTTTGTTGTTGCCGTTGCCTTAGTGGCTGCTACTCTTGCTATTTTATTGTTAGTCTGTGTGTGCGATTTATTTACAAAAATCATATGTCTGTCTGTTTGTCCTTGCCTTTACATGTTCATCTTTCCAAACAATTTTATTTCTCATTCTTTTGTTGTCTGCAACTATGGCACTTTTTTTTCGACGTAATTTACTTTATTTTATTTTGTTTTATTTTATTTTATTTTATTTTATTTTACATTTTTTTTTTATGAATTTATTTCTTTGATACTTTTATTTAAAATCGTCAATATAATCAACAAACTACCGTTAGAGCGCGCTGCATCCGATTTGTACTCAATTCGTCTGTTAAGTCACATAAATGTGTTGTAGACGTCATAATGGGTTTAAAAATTTCACAATAACAACAATACAAACAACAAAAATAGCAAGAGCAGTGGCAATAGTAGCAGCCTAAAAAAAAATAAAAAAAAAAAATAAATAATGTGCAAAAACAATAATAATGACAAAAAAAAAACTTTTTTGCTTCACTAGCTTGCAAGAGCGTTTGTTGCACATTTGAAGTGCAGACTGCAGACGACGGCAGACATATTGGGTTTGAGTTTTGTCTGGGACGAATCAATTGTTGTAATTTTAGCTGTCGTTGTTTTCGTTATTATTGTTGTGGCTGCTGTTGTTGTTGTTGCTATTGAAACTGCTGCATTTGTTGTTTCAACAGCAACGTTACCGTGTGTATGTCTACACACACACACACTCATTGTAGTTTAAAAAGTACAAGACAACAACAACAAAACGTGAAGAACATAACTCCTTTAATTATCAACGGGAAATATTTTGAGTGCGAGGGGGCAATTGTGGGCTTGTATGGAATTAATCAGATTTTTTTTGTTTTCATTATAAGATGAAACTACACACACACACACATATATATATACACTAGAATTTGGGTACACTAAACTATTATTATTAAAAACAATTCTTTTTATAAAATTTTTATTTGCTGTTTATATTTATTTTATTTATATATATATAACACCAATCCCTCATAAATATTTTTAAAAAATAATTAAGAGAATAAATATGAAATCTCTTTATATATGTTAATATAATTATTACCTTTTTTGTAGAAATTATAAATAAAAAAGAGAAAGTGCAGATTCGCCCAATTTAAACACAATTTCTTCAACCACTTTTTTAGTTGAAATTGAGTTTCTCTGAACCCAGAATCAAAAAGGATGAAATACAATTAAGTCCTTTTAACCCATAACCAATTTTTGATACAGTCGTCTTCCATACGAACTACATCTCTGAGGTTCTTAACATACAAGTCACAGCTACTACCTGCCAGATACCAAAAGGCAGAACATTGAGTGGACTTTCATCTGGTGAACTCAGTAGTCATTATTTGGTCTAAATAATGTGCAGAAAGTTGTTTCTCAGTCATCGTTGCTGGAAGCATACTTTGTAAAATGGATCAAAGTCTTATTGATATGTTTCTCTTTCTCGTTCTCCCAACGAAAGAATTGATTGTCTATGACTCTAGAGCAGTGGCCAAAACATTTTTAACATTCCTAACCTTAAAGCCACATTCTAAAAACATCAATAGATCGTTTTTAACCCGTTATGGCAACCTAAACTCATGAACGGTTTTAATATCCTGTGGCCAATCGAACATCTAAATAGTTGTAAAATCTTTCTGTTAATCTGTCAAATAAACTTGAACTTTTTTATTTATAGAGACATTATTAATTTGAATACTTTTCTAAGCAGAAAAGATGGTAATCGACAATTAACGATGGTTTAACTAGTTGACAAATTGATGAAATTTTTTCTAAAATATAATGTGAATTTTACGTGTGAAAAAGAGTTTTAAAATGAAAAAAAAAATTTACTTTAGTTACTTATTTAAAAAATTGTACGTCAGGTTCGTAGTCAGAATTAACCTCCGTGGAAAGGTAAAGAGAAGTTTTATTCTACAGATAAAATTATGAAACGACTCTGTTTTTGATTGGTGAATAAAGAATTAAAGTTTATAAATTAGTTTTTATTTTTATTATTATATAGTACTCTATATAAATATTGCGGAATTTTCGAAGTTTTAAAGGCTTGTTTCTCAGGGCGGAGTAGTATAACTCTAGAGCGAACATTATTTTTGCTCGAGACATCGGTATACGTATCGAAAGCAGTAGACGATAGAGAACCCAGTTTAGACATTGCGGCATTAACACGATTCATTGTGGATCAACAAAAAGTTGTTGTGTGATGATATTATGTTCGTAGATGAACAATGAAGCGACCAAATTGAAAGGCGCATTGTGAAGGTTCAGTCAGTAAGTTGACGCTCTCCCAAAGATATATAATACATATAATTGATTATCATTAAATCTAGACTATAATCTCAACATATACTCTATCTCAAAGTAGTTTATTTATAAATCCACTTCATTAGTGAAGTCTACTTCGTCTACTCTTTAAATGTGGAGTGTGATCCTAAGAGGTATCTTTAATGACACTTAAACACTTTAATATTTAGAGATTATTTTTGATAATTTCTAGTTATATTCTTACATCTTTTATTATATACTCAACCATATTTCTTACTAATTAATAAAAAGACACTATTTCATATTGTTGTAGTCCGCAACGATCTGCTAGTGTAGTCCGCAACGATCTGCTGGTGTAATCCCTTTTGGGTGTGCTGAAGTGCACTTGCCGTTCTTGGAATCAACATTTTTTACACCATATAATCGTTTAATTCACTTCGTCCTCTATAACAGGGCTGTACAGACCAGATAAGATCGCGGGTCAATACAAATTACTGAATAGATTGGAGGGCCGCAGAAAATATACATACAGTTATAATTTTTCCGGAAAAAAATAAAAATAAATTAAAACTTTGTGCAAAGAAATATATACTATAGTCTGTATATACTACAGTCTATGTCAATTAAGTAAATTTATATGAACTGTAATTAATTATTTAAAATATTTTATCTTATGGAATACCATAAAAATAAAATAATGTAATGTTACTTTACTTTCAGGAATATTTTTATATTTAATTTAAGTATTCTATTTAAGTATTCTACTTAAGTATTTAAGTATTCTATCACTCAGTATCTTTTCAAACTAAACTGTAACACACCGCACCAAATGTAAAAAATAAACTGACTTCTCCACCTCAGGATGCACAGGAAGATATGCTGATCTATGGTCTGTCATCAGTTAGAAAATAAATAAATAATAATGATTCGAGTATAATTAAAGTTTAGTGTGGGGCAGGGATAAGTCCCCCAGCCACAATAGAGTAAAAGTGCGCAGTAGCACTAAATCAATTCACAACAACAACAACATATTTCTAACTCTCTACTGTCAAACGATTACTAGATTGTTTTTAAATGATATCGGAAATTGTACTACAGTTACGTATTATAATATAACAAAGAAACATTTTCCTAATTGTGGTAGATTAGAACCATCGCGGATTGCAAAAACATTAGCTGCGGGCCGCATAAGGCCCTTGGGCCGTGCTTCGGAAAACCCTGCTTTATGGTAATCTCCAAAAAACGATGTTTGAGTTAGCTTACCCATTTTGTATAATAATTCAATCATTTTATTACTCATTCATCCACATTTCATTAAATATTTATAATATTTATAGTAACAAAACTCCAGCATATTTTTGCGAACATAAAAAGTAAAGTAAGGCTTTGGATCAGTTGGTTAAGGTGCGCTGATTCTGAGCTTCATATTTGGCAGGTCCCGAGTTCGATTCCTGGTACTTGCAGTCTCAAAAATAATTATTCACGAATAATTAAATATAAGAATTATTTCCAAGACCACTGATGAAGGGTATTTGACAATACTCGAAACAGCTGTATGGTCAGCCAAAAATTCAATTAATTAAAATAATTTAAAAAATAAACTTTTGTTGTTGTTTCACTTCAGTTCGAAAACCTCTTTTTATTAAATATTTATTAAATATTTTATTTCATTAAATATTTTAAACATTATTTTGAATCATTAATTTTTTCCAAATAAACGAATAAACGCCTTAAGCTGCGTTTTTTTTAAAATATTTACGCATTATGATTTTAAAAATGACATCCCATTTTTGTCTGCGTTAACAAAAAATAAAAATAAAAAATGTTAAATATTAATATTTTAAATAGAATAAAAAATTAATAGAGAAAAAAATTTTGCATTTATAGAAATTTTTTTCTTTGTAGTATTAAATTAAACATGTGTTTCTGACAGTAATTCTCATCATATTCATCAAGAATGACTGCGCGTTAGATTACTTCGACGACTAAACGATGGTATGAAACTCAAATCCGCCTAAAACGTTATTAACTTTAGACATTTTAGGTCTACTTCCGCCGACAAAGCGTTTATGCTGAGCCCTAAAAGCTTTCATTATTTAATAAATGCTTTGTGCAAATATATTTGCAATGCCACTACAGCGCTCAAGGAGCCCACAAACACGTTCAAGCAATTTATGTACATTTTTCATATCAAACACAACACGCATATAAACACACAGACAAAAGACATGCATATAAACGCCTACGCAATGCCGCCTCTAGTGTGTGTTTCTGTTTGTATATATATATATATATATATCTATATATGTGTGTGCGTTTGTGGAGTTTGTAGCTACAAGTTAGTCATTACCCATAACGTAATCATATACATGTATATTTTTATATACACAGACATAATAATACATTATTTATTTAGTAGGGAACACGTGCTACACGCATATCCTACGGCGTCCTTGAGCGCACCTAACCAAACCACATTAAAATAAACATAGACAGCGCAACACACACATACAAACAAACACATAAATACTCATTTGCAGGAACAACACCAAATGCAAGCAAAGAACACAATATATGCAAGCAATAAGCTTTTTACTACGGGAACTGCGCCATTTTATTACGCCATATTAAATGAGTATTTCTTCACTGCTTTTACTGCCAGTTTTTACTGTCTTTTTTTGCATTGCTTTTGTTTTGTTTTTTCTTTTTCTTCAGCTTCTGCCGGTTTTGCCGCCAAGTGCTGCTTGAGTGTGGCAGAAACATGAATTGTGCGTATGAGTAAGTCAGTGCGTATGAGTTCTCGTATTTATTTGTGTGTCTGATTTGCTCTTGAATGAAATACGCACTCATTCCTTTATTGTCTAGGTAAGGACTTTGTTGCGTGCATTAAGTCTTTGAGTGACTGTGGGGCTATGTGGCTGTGTGGCTGTGAGTGAGTGAGTCAGTCATTTCATACCGACATTTCATGCATAAAATTTTGCTGAAATTAAATAGAAAAACGTACACTTTTACTTTGCTTTCTTTTTCTTCTTGCTTTTTTTTTTGTTTTCGTTTTTGTATTCTGTAAATATTTTATTTATTTTTTCACATACCTTGCCTTAAAGTTGGTGTATATCTGTGTATGTGTGTTAGTATCTGTGTATCTGAACTAATGTATGCACATGTACTTTACATAAATTCGTTTATGTATCTCAAGGTTAAATTTATATTTTTGCTTTGGCTAAAATGTTTCGATAAGAGTTTTGTGTTCGTTTTAAGTGATCTCATATTGGAGCAGACAATAAATGTTTATTAAATAAACTTGTTTCGATAAATAATAAAATAAGTTCCAAAGAAATATGTAATCGAATAAATTTGTAATCATATGAAACGACTCTTAATAGATAAGGAGTAGCAGAATTGCACTGAATTGGGTTCGTCACATATCCATTAGGTCGCCTTTTCAAAAACTTACAACAGAAAAAGATATTTATTATTCACGAAAAAAAAACATGATTTGATTAGTGGATAAGTGCTTTTCGCAATAAGGTAATGGAAATAACTTGCTCTATTTAGAAAAATATTACAACCTTTTATATTACTTATGGATTTATTATAAAGAATCACTCAAATAATACAGCAAACATTCTCTTTATTTTTTTGTAATAATTTTTCTTTTAATTTATTTCAAACCAAAACATTTATTATGGTTTGAAAATTTGCTATTAAAGTTTGTTATTTGTTATTATGTTCTGAAAAAAAAAAATCAAAAAAAAAATCAAAAAAAAAAAATCAAAAAAAAATCAAAAAAAAAATCAAAAAAAAAAATCAAAAAAAATCAAAAAAAAAATCAAAAAAAAAATCAAAAAAAAATCAAATAAAAAAAAACTAAATAAAAAAAAATCAAAAAAAAATTCAAAAAAAAAATCAAAAAAAAAAGTTAAAAAACAAATCAAAAAAAAATTCCAACAACAAAGGTCGCAGGCAATTTAGTCATTTTATTAAAACCACCGAATGAAAATAAACTGTAAAATACCAAACTTAGTGTACTCTAAACAAACAGTACACTAAATAAAGTTGCAAATTTAAATTGTTTTAAACATCAGAGCTACAGTACTTTTTATTTTCGATTACTAATCTTGTAAAGAACCTTTTTTTTCTTATGCCGGGGTTTTTCTCGCCGGATCCCAGAGTCGTTACAAGAATATTTTTTCTCTGTAACCCTGAATCGTTCGTATAATAATTTTCAAGCCACTTAAATTTTTTTTTTAATTTCTTTATTAGTTTTCGGAATTTATTTTACAATATTTATAACTTATTTGCTAATAAATATATAATACATATTAAGAATTATAATAAGAATTTTTAATTAATGGTGGATTTGGAACCAACACTACCGACAAGGCTGTGTTGCTTAGGAACAGTGTTACCGATAGGGCTACACTGATGAGCTTGGAACCAACGCTACCGACAAGGCTGCGTTGCTTAGGAGCAGTGTTACCGATAGGGCTACACTGATGAGCTTGGAACCAACGCTACCGACAAGGCTGCGTTGCTTAGGAACAGTGTTACCGATTGGGCTACACTGATGAGCTTGGAACCAACGCTACCGACAAGGCTGCGTTG
>NC_051846.1:20861101-20873128 GCF_002237135.1 Teleopsis dalmanni
CAAAAAGGTGTGTTATTACTTAATTTATATTTTAAAAGGAATTGCTTTTAATTTTTATTAAATTAATATTAACTTAATGATACTGATTTTATATACTAACTTAATAATACCTTAATTTTAAACTTATTCATACCTTAATTTTTATTATTACCTTATACTAACATTTATTTTTATGTGTAACTTAACTAATAATAAACAAATTATATTTAACTAAAAATACCTTAATTCTATTGTTGTTTTTTTTTTTGTTTATTTTATTTTCTTGTTGTTTGTTTGTGACGAGATTCTAAAACTCGTCACACTCCCTCCCTTCATTGGAAAGGGGGAACGACCCGAATGGCACCAGAATTAGCTATGAGCACCTTATGTATGTTTTTTCCTGATTTTGCACATAAAAAACATGGCGACGGCCCCGTTTTAACTTTTGAGCGTCCCTCTGTATCCGTTCCCAAAGTTCTGCGTGCGGTTGTTCTGGGGCTAGTTTTACAGCAAAATGAGCCTGAGCGTTGGATAGCGGATGTGTTTTGACTAAAACCATATCGCCAATCTGTGGTTTCCATGCTCTGGGTCGTAAATTATAGTGCTTGGCTTCTGTAACGTTTCTTCGGACTTTTGAATATTTTATAAAATTCGTCTTGGGCCGTGGTGACAATCTGATCGTTCTCCGGTTGGGTTGTACAACAAATTTTCGTTTGCCGTTGCTGGTTTTCTGTGCTGACTTTGTCATCTGTTTCGAGACAACGTTCCTTCATTTGGTATGGTAATTGTACCTGTTGGCCTTGTTGTGTTTCAATAAATTTTATTTGCTGTTGTACTATTTGCTCTTGTGTACCTTGTAGTTGTTGTAACTTTTGTACTTTGATAGGTCTCGGATCTTGCTGTGTTTTTCCTTTGTTAGGTCTCGGGTCTTGCTGTATTTTTACTTCGATAGGTCTCAGATCTTGTTGTTGTACGATGTGTTCTAGCGTATCTTGTGGTTGCTGTGAATCTCGGCTAGGTGTTGTATTGATAGGACTTGGATCTCGGTATTGTTGTAACTTTGGTGCTTTAGTAGATTTCGGATCTCGCTGTATTTTCACTTTGATAGGTCTCGGATCTTGCTGTGTTTTCCCGTTGTTAGGTCTCGGGTCTTGCTGTATTTTCACTTCGATAGGTCTCGGATCTTGTTGTTGTACGATGTGTTCTAGCGTGTCTTGTGGTTGCTGTGAATCTCGGCTATGTGTTGTATTGATAGGACTTGGATCTCGGTATTGTTGTAACTTCGGTGCTTTAGTAGATTTCGGATCTCGCTGTATTTTCTCTCTGATAGGCCTTGGATCTCGCTGTATTTTCACTTTGGTAGGTCTTGGATCTTGTTGTTGTACGCCGTGCTCTAGCGTATCTTGTAGTTGCTGCTGCTGCCGTTGTCGATTAACTTGCTGCTGTTGCTGTTGATTAGTGTGCTGTTGTTGCTGTCGTTGTTGCTTAACTTGCTGCTCTTGTTGTTGATTAGTCTGCTGCTGTTGCTGTCGTTGTTGTTTAACCTGCTGCTGTTGCTGTTGCTTAGTCTGCTGCTGTTGCTGTCGTTGTTGTTTAACTTGCTGCTGTTGTTCTTCGACGGCTATGGATTGCAGTAGTTCTTGTTTTTGCTTAAAGAATCTAGACGGGATAAAAAACTTTAGAAAATCAACCTTGAAATGTGTCCAGTACTGCCAACGACAATTGTTGTTGCGATACCATATTAGTGCATTATTTTCGAGAAGTAAGGGCATTGTGCGTGGAATTAAGTTTACATCGATGCTATACTTGTCTGCCAGTTCTTCTATGTGTTCGATGAAACTCAATGGATCCTCACCACCGTCATATCTGAAGGACCATTTTTCCACATGTTCTATTGTTTGAATGGATGAGCGCATTGTAGGACTCATATCTGCCCCTTTGTATTCCACGTGTGATATACGTTGATATATTTTTTTTCCTTCCAGAGTTCTTAAATTCGTTTCATTCGAGTTAAGAGTTCTGTGATGTGACCAACCAGGTTCGTGCTAAAATCGGATCCTCCTTCCTCATTATTATATTACGAAGTTTCCTACGTTGTATTCAGGGTCCCTGCTCGGGCGCCACTTGTAAAGAACCTTTTTTTCTTAAGCCGGGGTTTTTCTCGCCGGATCCCAGAGTCGTTACAAGAATATTTTTTCTCTGTAACCCTGAATCTTCTCGTAATAATTTTCAAGCCACTTAATTGTTTTTTTAATTTCTTTATTTATTTTTTTTTTCGGAATTTATTTTACAATATTTATAACTTATTTGCTAATAAAATATATTATAAATATTAAGAATTATAATAAGAAATTTTAACTAATGGTGGATTTGGAACCAACACTACCGACAAGGCTGCGTTGTTAAAGAGTCAGTGTTACCGACTGGGCTACACTGATGAACTCGGAACCAACGCTACCGACAAGGCGGCGTTGCTAAGGAACAGTGTTACCGATAGGGCTACACTGATGAACTTGGAACCAACGCTACCGACAAGGCTGCGTTGCTTAGGAACAGTGTTACCGATAGGGCTACACTGCTGAACTTGGAACCAACGCTACCGACAAGGCTGCGTTGCTAAGGAACAGTGTTACCGATAGGGCTACACTGGTGAACTTGGAACCAACGCTACCGACAAGACTGCGTTGCTAAGGAACAGTGTTACCGATAGGGCTACACTGATGAACTAGGAACCAACGCTACCGACAAGGCTGCGTTGCTAAGGAACAGTGCTACCGATTGGGCTACACTGATGAGTTTGGAACCAACGCTACCGACAAGGCTGCGTTGCTAAGGAACAGTGTTACCGATTGGGCTACACTGATGAGTTTGGAACCAACGCTACCGACAAGGCTGCGTTGCTTAGGAACAGTGTTACCGATAGGGCTACACTGATGGACTAGGAAAATGTTATTTAAATATTTTTAATTACCTGTTTATACACTTGATCTGGCTCTGTCAAGTGTTCTGCTTCGTGGCCTGCCATAGAGTCCCTGGTGATGTGCACTGTTCGAAGTGCTGTGGCCAAGTCATTGAGTGTCTTCTCTGTTGATATGCACTGTTAGAAGTGCTGTGGCCAAGTCCCTCTGGTGATGTGCACTGTTCGAAGTGCTGTGGCCAAGTCATCCAGTGTCTTACTTTGCTTCTCCTTTTATACGGATTCTGGAAACGGGACTTCTAATTGTTGAGTGCACTTTGTACAGCTTTGTTATTGTCCATTGCTTACTGTTGCTGCACATTTGTTAAAATTTTACAAAATAGTTACACTCAAACAAAAAGGTGTGTTATTACTTAATTTATATTTTAAAAGGAATTGCTTTTAATTTTTATTAAATTAATATTAACTTAATGATACTGATTTTATATACTAACTTAATAATACCTTAATTTTAAACTTATTCATACCTTAATTTTTATTACTACCTTATACTAATATTTTATTTTATGTGTAACTTAACTAATAATAAACAAATTATATTTAACTAAAAATACCTTAATTCTATTGTTGTTTTTTTTTTTTTTGTTTATTTTATTTTCTTGTTGTTTGTTTGTGACGAGATTCTAAAACTCGTCACAATCTAATATCGATTAATCATCTAATATATATGGTAATTGTGCCACACTCAGTCCAAGAAGACATCGAAATCTTATTGATATTAAAAAGGAAATACATTTATTAAAATCAGAAACATCAGTTCGTTTTACTTTGGTGTGTTTTATGTATAATTATATATAAAGTAATTGAGAATTATAAAAAATTTAAGAATGAAAAGTTAGACACGGTCAATTATTTTAAAACTGCTGTAACCTTCGAACTGTTTGAATCACTACATTCATAATTCAATTCATAAAAGCTGATTTTATGATTAAAAACCATTCAAAAGTTTTATGAAATTATTATTGTTTAAAATCAATGAGCGAAAACAAATAGAAAAGTACCAAATAAAGTGTACTGTTTTGTATTTTTGTTAAAAACAAAAAACAATATATTAAATAGAGTCCGCAACACATCAAAATATGTTTAGAGTTTGTGTTCATCTCATTAAAAATTTTTAATCTTCTCGTAAATCTTCTTTTCACGAAGGTGGTTATTTATTTAGCGATCTTTTCTTAGTGATCTCGGATCTTTAACGATCCCAATGATGTACAGACTTCTAAAACCAGCAAACATTACCAAAGACCAGTGATAATAAGTATTTGACAATACTGGACACAGCTATGTGACGAGCAACAATTTTCAATTGAATATAAAATAAAATTTATAATTCACAAAAAAAAAATATCTGTTTGACTAGTACAGTATTCCCTTAAATATAAGTCATTAAACTGAAGTAGCTGATGTAAGCATTTTGGAGAGGTCAAATTTCGAAATAAACTCATGCACTACTCTTTATCATAAACATCAAAATTAAATTTAATATTTATCACAAAAGCTATATTACTTGCCTCTGTCATTTTGTACAGTTGTTGTGAAATGCAATATATTTTATTGATGCACTTAACTTTAATGGTCTGACATGAAGTGTGCAGATGCGTTCAGTTTGAAAGTAACTTGGCATTGATAAGTCAAGACCAACAAGTTCAAGAAAATGCAGTTTGTTATAAAACTATAAAATCCTTTTATTCCCATATAACTTTGTTTTATAATTGCAATAAAAATTATAGTTTGGTTTCTATTCGTATATTAAGTGGAGTATAAGAAAACACAAATAAAATGACGAAAAGATGATTTCTAACACTGGCAACTATGAATATGTCAGCGAAGAACAAAATATTTGACGAAGACAACATCTAATATGTTTAAAAGTACCTGATAAAAATCCTTGCTGAAACATCTTCAAGATTCTTCGACAAAGAACAATCTTCGTCTTTCTTCACTATCTTACCAATACCGCTACAAGTCATACATAAACCTACAGAATCTTCAGTGAAGACACAGCTTCTTGAACACATCAATGTTCTGGTATTTTTTAATATTAACTTCGCCCTTCAAAAGGCCATCCTCTCTTACGCCGTGCAGTCGACCAACGAGCATGTTTTTGTTTGGAAATTATGGACTTAACTTTAATCTCAAAAATGTGATATGAAACTTTGCTCTTATCATAGAGCATAGATGAACTCTCGCAATGACCAACTATGAGGTCACTAGGATCCTATGCCCAGAATTAGGTAAGCCAAAGATAAAAAATGTTTTAGGTTTCATTAAACATGTAGTTCGTGTCTTACTGAAGTACTAAATGGCATATTACTATTGCACTAATGCTTTAACGTTGACGCACGGCAACAAGTAGACTATGTACGAGTGGACATGTCTAGAAGAGCGTTTCTTCCCTGGCCTTGCAAAATTACAATTGCTATGAGAGATCGCGGGGCAGAACTAACGAAAGTATATCTATGCGATCTCTTCAACATAATCTAAAAAAACAGAGGTTTTAATAAAAATAACACTGTTAGTAGAGTTCACCTGCTCCTGCCAGCTGGACACAAGTTCATATGATAAAAAAATAAAGAAATATATCAGTCACTTTTTATGGTTCTGTCTGGAACTACAAATGAACTTATTCACACGGAGTGAGCCGCACTATATTGCCGCTCTCTCATAAATATCTTTTACGGAAATATTTTGTTATTCATTCCTTAAAGCTCTTTCGAAAACCTTTTTGCGATAGATATAACCATTTACCTTGACACCATGTCCCAAAAACATGTACGAATACAGTCAAAGCGGCAGGATTGTCCAACCCATTGCAAATTGTAATGCTTGACATGATCATTGATGCATCTAAATGTTTGTATTATTTCTTTGTTAAGAGTAAACTGAATCATTTTATTTGTTTAAGAATTACTGTTTTGGGAAATTTCTTCCGAAAGAAGTTGTTTTCACAGAAAATATAGATGTTGAATATTTGTGTGTATCTACTACTGAAATCGATTAAAAATAAATTTTTGATGTTGAAAATGTCTCCACCGTAAGCCACTTCTCTGGTCAAAAGTATATAACTTTTATTTAAACAAGAGCTATTTGATTAGTATTTGACTATAATATTCGAAACGTTAAACATGTTCTTACTCGCCCAATTCCTTATTTTCCATATTGAGTAGGAGCATGTCCACCAGCCAATACCTTGCTCTAAAACGAGTGTCTTCATGCCTCCGAGTGTAAAGTTTACTCTTACCTTATATTTCTCGAAAGTTTGCTCCAACTTCACAACTTTCATCTATAAATACTCTTCCACCTAAATTATTTTAACTATGCTTTTCTTACTTTAATAATTTAGCTTCTTAAATACTAGGCCTATCGGTTCTCTTATTTGCTGTTCATGATCGAAATAAATGTTATCTTCCACTTATTCATTCCAAATCACATTTTCAATATTTACAGCTGAGCAGAACCTATTTATTTTCCACAGCAAAAAAGATTTTGTTCCTTTTGAGGACTTTGCTAGAATCGGGTTTTTTCGCCGCTGTACGACATTTTACAACACTGTTAGTTTCATTATATCGTGCTATAGAATTATATATTATATTTTTCCAATTGACATTGCCATACGACAACCAACGCAATTTTTAACCCTGACCAACGCGTCAGAACCAACACGCTACATTTTCAAGTTTAGTTTTCTTCATGATTGAACATGAAAAAAACTATTTGTCTCAAGGCAAGCTATATATAAAAAATGATATGTACGTATACATATGTATTGCTTGAGATTTCGTCTGTTAATAATTCGATTTCTTTCCATTTGAAGAGCATAAAGTTGATTTTGCCGCTGCTGCGGCATGACAACTAAAATGACAGACATGAATGCATATGTCGTGCTATGGTGTGGCGGGGTGTAGTGTAGTGTGTGTGTGTAGAGTAATTGCAACAGCTTTCAGCATTAAATTATATGCAATTTTGCCACAGGATATCCCTGCAACTGCATGATGTCTGGCGTGCATGTGCAACTGTCTGGTTTGTGTGGCATTAGTGTAGTGCGATTCTGTCTGGCGGCTGCAGTTAATGAAAACTAATGCAATTTGACGAATGCGGCGTAATGTTACGTTTTATTAGCGCGTATCACCAATGATGCGCGTTCCACCATTGATGCACGTTATGGATGCACAGCATCTCATGCAAACGTATTTGCCATTTTTTTCGGTTTTTTTTTTGTTTTTGTTAAACAATTTCAGTTTTATACGCTTTTTAAAGGTAAATCAGTAAATGGCATACGTAATGACCACCCGCAGTTGCAGACAGATAAAAAGATACACGCAACCCAACACGAATGATGCATAAGTTCAGTTGGTTCAGTTGGTTCAGTTGAGACAGACATCCGCTACAATAGACAAAAGCCAACCGCTGAGCGGCAATTACGCGTACTACAAAGTCAATAAACGTCAATGTGATCAATGATGCGACGTGTACCAGATATAATGAAAGCAAGCAATACTTATAGATACAGGGCTTAACATTAAATTACAGAGATAAATGCACATGAAAATGCTCAGATACAGTTACAGATATGCGCAGTTGTCTACTATGGCAGATACTGCCATAGTAAATGCCATAGTAAATGCAGTTTGTGTACATTTGCAACTGTAACTGAATTTCTTTTGTTGCATGCTTAAGTTAATTTTAAATTTTAACTTTCATTAACATTTATTCAATTTCAGATACAAAATTCGGTCATTGCAGTTGACTCATCCGTGCGATATCGTTCTTATGATGACTTCGCATGCATGTACTCATATATTCGTACGTTTGTATGTTCGTATATTATTTCGACCGAAATACCGAATTTCGGTGAGTTGTTTTTTATGAAACTTAGTAATGACACACTTTAAACAGCCACTTTATGGTTTCGATACATTTCAGTATCTCTGCACACTTCAGCGCCAGACATTTGGCAAATATTAACATTTATTAATTAACGCTTTGTTGACGATATTCTTGCTCTGCACATAAAACTGTTGCTCAATGCAATTAAATTATAATTTATATACATTTTGGGATTATTGCGACTTTAATCATACACTTAGACAAATATAATTAAATAAAAAAAAGTTAAATTTGTTGAATAAAAAAAAAATTCAACACAAATGCAACTTTTAAGCGATTTACAATATCAATAAAATGCCTTTTTTTCTTTCCAATTTGTCATTAACTGTCGTCTACTGAATGGTTTTTTATATAATATATTTTTATTTATACAGTTTTAATATTAAACATTCCAGACAGCACTCAGCAAAGTACGCTAGACACATGCATTATTTGTAATTTATTAATTTATAGATACCATATAACCTTACACCCATAAAAACATGACTATGAACAGTTCGTAATATTCGACTTTGAGTCGAGGCCTACCAAATCGAAGTCAAAATGTACGAATATTTCGATTTCGGTTTGGGTTTGTAACTGGCGGAGACCTTTTATCTGTAATTGAATGTGTGACAATTGTCTAGCATTTATTACACAAATAGACAAGATAAGAGAACACTGCATTTCGTTCAGCTGCTATGTTCGGAAAAAATAGAGTAAATAGAACGCAACCGAATAGAATAGACATTATTGTTTGAATGGTTTTCACCGGAAGTTATTTTTATTTTGTACACTAGGAAAAAAATATTATCTAAGAAGGCAGAACAGAAAGAAGAGGAGGAAGAGAAGTTCTGAAATAAGTTGAAGGAAAATATACTATTTTTTAAGTGCTATGATTGAGTAAACCAGATATGCAGCAGCAAAAGGAAGAGGAATAGTTTGGAAATAAGTGTATAGCAAATATACGAAATTAGAAGTGCTACAATTGAGTGAAGTAGGTAGTCTTTTTTTTCTAAAATAGATTACTTACCAGATATCCAGTGAGCAGGAGGAGTAGGAGAAGTTCTGAAATAAGTCAAAGGCAAATGGACTATTTTGGAAGTGATATGATTGAGTAAACCAGATATGTTATGCAGCAGTAGGAGAAAGAGTAGTAGTTTTGAAATAAATGTATAGCACATATAGGAAATTAGAAGCGCTAAAATTGAGTAAAGTTGTACTTTTATTTTGAAAACTGATGACTTCCCAAATTACATATTCATTAGCAGGAGGAGGTCAAGGAAAAGTTTCGAAATTAATGGAAATACAAAATTAAAAGTGGTAAGATTTTGTTTTTGATAAGAAATTGTGCTTGCTCAGGAACATGTAAGGTCAACGTTTAGAATTGTTGAAGGCAGTTGTACTTTTATTTTCAAAATAGGGTACTGAGCAGATAACCAATACATGTCACATTAATAATGAATATTTTGAACTTATTTGTAGAGCATAATATTATATTTGTTTTAGTATGACAAGATAAACTAGTTTAAAATACTATGAAACTAAGTTGACATTCCTATTGTTCATTAACTACTACTTTTATTCATTGCTGTTGAAGCATTGTTCATAGTTAGTCCTTTAAGGACTTATATCTTGATACTAACTAACTTGTCTTTGAAAATTTCTTTATTGCTTCTCAAAGTATTCTCAATTATGATTAATACACTTTTGCATGCGTTGGAACCATTTGTCAAAGCATTTTTACCAATCTTCTTCAGACAGCTTCAAAATATGGTTTTTAAATGCAACAACGGCTTCTGCTTTTTCCGGCGATAAAAATCAATGTCCACGCAATTTATTCTTGACGCTCGGGAACAAGAAGAAGTTATTGGTTACCATAGGACTGTATGACGGATGACCCATTAAGTCGATTTTTTGAATGTTCAAATAGTCGGTTATTAGACGAGATATGTGAGCACTGGCATCATCTCGATGAAGATGGAGAATGATCCGACGGCGGTTGTTTGCTTCTCATACGAGTATTTCACTGAAGTCTTCCGGTTGAATACAATTCGGAATTGATCGTTTTACGTTCCTGTTATGGTAAGAATATAGTTGCTACATGACCACTTCCCTTGAAAAAACCGAAACGAATTGTCGCTATTTGTTTCGAAGTCCTAAGAGCGTAAACAACCTTGTTGGATTTAGTGCATCTTGAAACACCCATACTGTCGACTGTTGTTTACTTTCCGGCTCATACGCTTATACGAGTATCCATGATTCCTCAACTGTTATAATATGTTACAGTTTTTTAAAACATCGCCATTGTACTTCTTGAGCATTTGTGTGCACCAGTCGACAAGAACATCTTTTTGAGATTTTGTATAATGATGGGAATAGAATCCAACGAGAACAAACCCATTTCACGGCTATATGATTGTGCAATTTATATATATGTTGGTGGAACTAATGTCTATGGTTTCCTCAATCTCGCAGTACAAGTATTTCACATGACGATCTTGCATTATCATTTTTTGCACAACATCAATGTTTTCTGGCACAACAACTTTTTTGGACGACCTTCTGGAATACAAATTTCGTCAGTGAACGAATTGCAGCCACGATTAAATTCCTTGCACCAGGGTTTCACAAGTTTCTCATTGGCAAAGTCTGTGATTGTCATGAGGGTCTTGAAGACAAAAACAAAAGATTGAAAAAATCGAAAAAATTCTTAAAACCGACAGCCGCGTATCTGTGAGACTCATTGAATCAGAAACTGGAATACAGAAAAACATAACTAGTCATAGTTCGATAGAAGATTTAGATAAGTAAAAGGTCTGTAAAAGGTCTCGGTTGGTAGCTTACTCTGATAAATGACCAAACATTCCTGAGAGTTTAGCGTTGTAAAGACAGGTTAAAAAATTCTAAGAGGAATTTCTTTAACTGCAAACGGTATTATTCGAGTGTTAAATTGTTTCATAAGGTTAGATGTTGTAATCATAATATTATTTACAAACTTTATAACTTTTATGGACTAGAATTCGATGACACTCACCGAAATAACGGCTCCGGACACTTGGTTTTTACTCCAATTTAACACAGCATCGCACAATGCCAGTATATTATGTAGAATTTCGAAATACAAATCCATTATGAAACGTTAACAGGATAATTTGCGACAATCGTTTCTTCTATTATGGTGAACTATGGTTTACGTAAACGAATTAAGAACCAAATAACAAGTGACACATTTTTCGTTGCGATGAACATAAAATTCACTGTGTATTTAAATATTATTTATGATTAATTTTTTTTAAACTCGTGTTTGACGGTTAGATGATTAATGCATAATCTGAGAATTTGGTGACGATTATGGGCTAGAGTTCAATAACAACGGCGAGAGTTGAGAGTATTGTAAAAATATATTTCAAACTTACCGAAAAAAATTATAGAAAATGCCAATCATTGTAAAAAATTAATTAAAGTAGAAAGCCAGTAACAAAAAGACAGAGTGAGGTATGGAAATCGTCAGATGAATCCAGAAAAATAAAATTTCGGATTTAAAAAAATTAAATTCAAACAATGTCGACGATTTTTTTTCGAATGAAAGAGAATTGTTTATAGTAGGTTACATATTTAAACCATTATGTGTAAATTTTTCAACGACTATGAACTAAAATAAACAACATCTATCGACATATATATTTCGATATATCAACAGCCAGATACGTGGTTTTTCTTGCACGATTATACAGCATTTCAAAAAAACCATTATGGTATACAAAACCATATGATATATAAATTTAAATCAGTTGCGGGATGTTATAATCATCCTTTTCCGCAATCGCTTCTTTATATATGGTGAACTCTAATTTACGTAAACGAACTAACAAACGAAAAACAGTTGACGCATTTTTCGTTTGCGATTAAAAAACCGATAAATGAATAATTATTATTACCGATAGAAATACAGATAGAAAGGAAGATAGAAAGGAACAACATATAAAATGCGGAATTTTTACTCCAAAGAAATCAGAAAGCTGCTGTGACCAAAATAAAAATGTGAAAATGAAATTGGATAGGACATAATATCCGACGATCAAATAAATACATTCCACGACAATATTTGACTTGGAACCCACAAGACAGCAGACGCCCTGAGGCTTTAACTTAGAGAAGGACAATTGAAAGAGAAATAACAGAAGCGCACTACACATGAAACTATA
>NC_051846.1:20873228-20889496 GCF_002237135.1 Teleopsis dalmanni
TTTGATAGGCTGACTGTTGTTTAAGCCAAACAACAACAAAAAAAACAAAAAAAACAAAAAAGCACAAAAAAATAAACACAAAATAAAATGCAACGCACGTCTCGACATTATTTTTTAGAGTGCAACAATAATATAACAAAAAAAAAACAAATATAATGAAAAAGACAACAACACGATTTTAACCCTAGCTTTTTTAACTTAAAATCAAGTAAGGAAAAACACGGCAATAAAAACAAATGCACACAAACAAACAAATATGAGAAAAAGCACAAAATCAAGATTTTCGGTGGGACACAATAATTGTAATTATGCAAAGCAAATGCTTTGGCAGTTGTTGTTGCGTTGTTGTTATCGTTGTTGTTGTTGGTGCTTTGGCAAATGCAAGCTTGAAGCTTTTAGGAAGTGGGTGAATGGTAAGTGTAGCGCATAAAATGCGCATATGAAAGGCTTCATATTGAAATGTGAAGTATAAATGAAGCAACAGAAGACCAGAAGACAAATGCAAAAATTGCAAGTGGATTTTTATTTAAAAAAGATTTTTTTTTTAAATTTTATTATTTCTTTTTAAATTTTATAATTTTTTTTAAAATTTCATTTTTTTTGTCGTATATAAGTTCAAGTCAAAGTCTGTTACTTAAATGAATTTAAAGTTTCTGTGCGATTCCGTTGCAGAAGTCGAAATTGTAGAAGTTACAATAATCAGCAGCGAACATAAGACACGACCAAGGATACTGTATGCTGAATGCTGGATGCTGAATGCTTGAGTGGAATGTCTTGTCTCAAGTTGATTGATGCTGTCTGACAGACAACGGACAGTACCTACGAATTAACTGCAACAAAACGAAAACCTACTGACAGTTGAGGTTAAGCGAAGCGTGGTTTTATTACTGAAATAAATGCTGAAAATAAATAAAACAATATTACTTTTTTTTTTATTTTTGTAGTTAATTTAAAGGGAGACACCAACCACATCACTTGCAGCTGACAAGATCGCACGAATTAAAAATACAAAGTTGTTTAATCTGCAGCAAGTCAATCTGCATTTCACATAAACAACGGCTTAAGTGACGATAAAAAAATAAGTTGCCGCTTTAAATAGTTGAAGAGAAGAGACATTGTTGTACAACGACCATAAATAATATAACAGTTCATATATATATTTAATGAAGCATAATATGTACCAACAGAAGTATAATAATTTACAATTCAAGACGGTTTTAGGTTCCAATACAGAACTTTCTCAAGCTGGACTTATTCCTTATACTGTAAAAAGGTTTTATGGTTTAATCGTTATTAATTTAAGGGACCGGATTCAATGGAAGATAATTTCTTGAAAGAGAATTTTTCGGTTCAACAGACAAAAAACATTGTATAAACCAAAATGGTCGATTTTAAATACAGTCAAACTTCCATAACTCGAACTTCTATAATTCGAACCAAAAACAGTGTTTTAGAGAGCAAATTACATAAAATCCTTCTTCCATAACTTGAACTTTTATAACTCGAATTTCTCTACAACTCGAACAAAAACTTTGTTCCGTACCGATAGGAATACGGGAAAGTGCATTCTATTAGTCGAATTTTTGTTTTAAGTATAAATGGATTTTGGTGTTAGGGTAAGTCCCTTTTTCCAAACCAAATGTTTAATTTTTTCTTTCTTATGATGCTTCTTTGTACAAATGCCAGTCGCTGGCAGCGTGGTTTAAAGTAAATAAACTAACTTCCAATGGTACTCTTAACTATTATATTGAGCTTCAAGCATTCCAACAGATGACGATATTATTGAGCTTTCCTACAGATGACTGGATATTTCCTTCCTAAATCACTGGATCCAATACTAAGCGCAACGGAAAATGATGATGAGGTTTCGGTGGATGTAATTGTTCCTTCCAGCCTTCCAAGAATGAAATAGAAGACTCATTCAAAATTCGGAATTTATATTTGCATTGAATAATATTACAACTGATGATTACTATAAAAGTATAGATAAAGTTGAATCTCTTTTTAGTGAAAATAAGAAAAAAATTAAAGTCCCAAACCCTAATTTCTGAATATTTTACTTCACTATAACTTCTGTGCTTTATTTGATTGCAAATAAATAAATATCTCCAAATGTAATTCGAGTTTCTTTCAAAAATAAAAAAATTATTAAAAAATTCTCTAACTCGAAGTCTCCATAAGTCGAACCTTTTCTTTGAAAAATTGAACTTTGACTTATGGAAGTTTGACTTTATTTATTCAGGTACAGTAGTATTCATCAATCAATAGTTTCTCTGAATACTTTATAATTAAAAGGACCACAATTTATTTCGTATGGAAAGTAACCGGAATTAACTATTTGAAAAATGCACAAAATAAGCTATTAAAATTTTTTTTCTGTAAATTGGCAGCACTGTTGCGTGTTACAATGCTAAGTTTGAGCATAATCTGTATTCTAGTGCAAAATATATTGTATTTTAGCCTTTGAGAATATTATTTTCAAGAAACTGAATTATTTAAAAAATTTGCATAAAATATACAATTAGAATTTTTTTCTGTAAGTTGGTAGCACTACTCTATGCTACAATCTAGAATTTGAGTATTATCTGTTCCCTAGAACAGAGTTTCTTAACTTCCGGTACGTAAAATATTGTATTTTAGCCATTAAGAATATTAATTTTAATTCGTGTTGCAAGGTGCGTCGTTTTAAATTGAATTTACTTCAAAATAAGAGTCTGGTTTAGGAAACAAAAAAAAATCTTATTAAGGGGGTCCATTTTATCTGGGTGCACAAAAGTTTGAATAAATTTTGTGTAAAATGTATCCGGAATTTATTTTTTGAAAAGCTCGTACAAGATATCAAAGATTTTTGAAAAAGCGTTTTACAGGGTGTGTTCGTTTAAATTGGTTTCACTTCCAAAGATGGTCTCGGTCGTTATTTTCAACATTTATCCAAGTAAAAAAGAATGTAAATAAATTTTGAGTACAATGTAAACGAAATTTATTATTTGAAAACCACGTGAAAGATATCGTAAAAATTCCTTCTCTGAAAGTTGACAGCTCTCTATTGTGTTGCTATGTAAAATTTGAGCACGATCTATTTTCTAATACTCTATTCTCTAATTCTTTAATATTTCGTCGTTGTCTATGTATAAACACACATCAATCCTGAGACATCACAATGGGTCATTATTAAAGTTCAAGTGAACTTCCTTGGGTATAAAGCACCTACTCAAACTTAACCTAACCTATTCTGTAATGCGGAGTTTCTTAATAGTAATTGGTTTCACTTTGCATTCCTATCTCATTCTATTGCATTCTTTTTAAGCATAGATGATGATTAAAGAGCAGAATTCCATTACATACATAAAATGGGCTATTAGGAATGCGATTTTGTTTGTTTTAGTCAAAAGGAAAAATGATTATCTTATAATTTAATGACATTTTATATATATCTGTCAATAATAGTCATTTATAATGGACTCTCATATATGGATTATATTTTATGAGATGTACTGTGTTCATTTTCGCATAATTATATACCTTTTTTGCATTGTAGGGACATAATGGTCATATATTGTAAACAGTACAGGGAATATTTCATCGACACCATTACAACATTGCAACAATCAACTGAAATATTTTTGACATTTTCGTTAATATGGTAGAAAAAAAAAGGCGACTTCAGAAAGGTTTTTAGTTTCTATATAGTTAACGCTTAATTCTTTTATCCAAAAATAAAAAAAGCGTAATAATTGAGAAACTAATCTGCCAAAAATACGCTTTGTATCTATCATGCCGAATGTCAGCAAAAGAAAGCATAACAAACTTAAATTTAATCATTGGACTTGGCTTAATTTAAGTGGTTTTTATAAATGTATTCATAGGTATGAAATTTTTCCAATAAAAACAAAAAATCGAAAAGAAATGAAGGCTATTCCAATATCATCAGCAGCACAATTCACACTTAAATCTTTCGCACAGTTTCCATTCACAAAAAATGAAATCGGTTTTTTGTCCTCCATTTGAAAACTACAGAAACTTATTTTCCAATTCATACATTCACATCTTCAAACACCACAACAAAAACGGATGAAATTCAATTTCAGAACCTAGTGGAGTGCAACAGACATTCCGATTTTGTAACAACAAAAAAGGTTGAAATTTATAACACGGAGTCACGTAGAACTGAAGAGAACCAAGCAAACTTCAATTGTGTTCTAATTTTTTCCTCCTTTTTACTGTATCCCATAACAGTCTCGACATTTAAGGACTAATAAAAGAGCGAAAAAAAAATCAGAAACTGATGAAAAAAGCCAAACTGAAGCAATTGTTTGGTCTACACGTGTGTAAAGTCTATGGTGTCTGGATTTGTCTGTATTCACGAGGCCTGCATGAAGCCTGTATGAGGACTGCAAGAGGATTGCATGAGAATTGCATGCGGATTGCATGTAGGAACAACAACGCATATGCAACAATCAATGGCGAAAATGTCTGAAGTACAAGGAACGTCACATCGATGCAGAAGAGCCAGTTGGCAGAGGGACAGAGATGCAATAGTATTTGTTGCATAGGTAAACTATGCAAGTCACAATTTTTTCCTCATGTCTTTTTCATATAAGCTGTATGTACGTACATCGTAAGCTTATGTTTATGTGTGCATGGTAAGCGCTTGTTTATATGTGCATCATGAGCGCTTGTTTATATGTGCATATGCACTCCCTCTAATCTTTTGTTTGGAAATATTTTGCATACCAAACAAACAAGAACAAATATAGTTGAAAGAAAAAAAGATTTGTAAATATGTAAAATGAAGTATGTAAGCGGAGTGGTGTGCGTTTAGAATATAGCAAATTTTTGCAACATCAGCACGCAGCGATCCCAAGTCACTAAAACATGAACGCATAAGATTGCATATAAGCGCACTGGCAACAATAAAGGCAAATTCCCGTATACTTTTTTAAGGACAAAGCAGGGAGTTTGCATAACTAACGAGCATTGGGAAGGCAGCAATCGCTGCGAAACAATAGCTGCGGTGGTGGCGATGTTGTTGAAAATATTCTTGCAGTTGTTGGTGGTAAAAAAACCATAGCAAAAAATATCGCAGACGTCAACAACGTCTGGTTTCATTTTCATTTTTTATACAAAATACAACTTTTTTCTTACTAAGCAACCAACGTATAAACTGAACCAAGTCGAACCGAGTCGAACTGAACTGAACTAAACTGCACAGGCTGAATGAGTGAAGGCCGTCTGCAGTCAAAATTAAAGGGGAGTTCGTAAAGATTATGTCTGACTACGCAAGCAGTTGCCCAATACTTGACACATACCGACAACCAACAACCAACAGCACGGCATTGTGAACATTTTGAGCCAGCATCATAAATCATATCTCAACTAAATTGCAGCAACACTTGTCTATTAACCGCAAAATACGAATTCAATTGAAATTCACAACAAAAACTTTATTATTCAATCAGTTTGGTCTAGAAGGTGTAGGAGACGGCAGAGACCGGGGAGACTTGGGAGTCATATCGAAGTAGTTCATACTTTTTAGTTTCAGCATCGAAGGGAAAATTTCCTAAAATCAAATTGGTTTTTGTTTGTGTTTATTAATCGATTTCTTGGACTTCATAAATATTTTATAAGATTGAGTGGTGTAGATTTTTTGTAGTTGAAAGAGTTTCTCCAGCATATTGTGATCTAGGAGTCATGTATTAAAAAAATTGTTTTAAATTATTGATTCTAGAAATGGGTAAATATAGGACTAATGTCTGGAATGTTGTGTAAAATGTTTTTAATATTCTAGGCGAAGAATAGGTGAAGAAATGCATGTTACGAGTTAGTTTACCTAAGTCGTGGTTTGTAAATTATTCTACTCACTTTTCCAACATTTTTCTAACATGTTCAACAATATTGTATATGATTTTACTCTAGTTGTAGAGATAATCTAAATAATCTGAAGTTTGTAAATCCCATTATTTACCCCTCCAACTCCCAGTGTTACACGTGAGTTTACTCCAGTTATAGAGATAACTTAAATAATCCGAAGTTTGTCAATCCTACTACTTACTTTTCCAACACCTAATATTGGATGTGACTTCATTCCAGTTATATAGATAACTTAAGTAACTCGATGTTTGCAAATCCCGATATTTACTCTTCCAACTATCGCTGTTGGACGTGACTTTACTCCAGTTATAGAGATAAACTAAATAACCCGAAGTTTATAAATTTTACTACTTACCCCTCCAACTCCGTGTTAGACGTGACTTTACTCCAGTTATAGAGAAAACCTAAGTAACTCGAAGTTTGCAGATCTTACTGCTTACTCTTCCAACTCTCATCGTTGGGCTTGATTTTACTCTTAGAAGAGTAATAAGAAGATTAATAAGAAGAACTATTGTAAAGGAATATCTAAAACCAGTTCATAAATAAATCTGAACATATCAGCAAGTATATGGATGGCCTGTTACTAAAGCAGGAGCAGGAAGAATTGCTTATGACCGGGGCTCGGCAATAGTGGACAAAATTACAACTATCTTTTAAACAAATATTCTCTCCATAGACTGTTATGTTCACTTAATACTTGACCGTAACTATCAAAACCATTTTTGCTGATAGCCCGGCAGCAATTAAATTTTCGGTTTAAAGTTTAGGCGAGCATCTTATATCGAATGAAAAAATATGACTCGATAAAGTAGATTTAATTAATGCCACAATTTAACGAGGAAATCGGATTTAAAAAAGGACTCTAAATCATAATCTAAATTTAACTTAAAACATTCTTAAATGATATCGAACAAAAACTGATTGAATCTTAGAGAAGCAGCCAAGCCAAAAGCAACATGATCTTAATTTAGACCTTAACACTTGATTCAGAGGTACACAACTGTAGTCGTGAAACTAATATAGGTTGAACACAATCTATATACTCCAAATTTGAAGTATATAGATTTCTAAACTTCACATTTCAAATACATGTTATTATTAGTCATTCTTACCCACTTTACAGTAATGCCAGATTGGTCTACCTAATATAGCCAACCCTTTATATAAATATGTATTTCTTCAATGCACTGCATATAATTTTCAATCAACTAAGTGTTCGCACTTACCAAAGCCTTCGATTGTAGAATATATAAACGTTTTTCCAAAATAAGGAATGACGAAGGGTTATGTATTTGAGTTATTCATGTACTCTTGATCTTTTAACTTGTACATACTTTTTCTTGTTATGGTCTAACCCTGTATATGAAAACGCATTTTTTTAGTGCACTTCATGAAATTTTCAATCAAAAAAGTCCTCGCATTTAACAAGGCGTTCGTGGTAAAACCTCTTTCATAACCTCTTTCTAAAACAAAAGGAATGACGAGGATTTCTGTCTGATTTAGAAAGGTAGACATCCAATTACTTAAATTACCCATATATTTTCGATCTTTTAACCCTATATGTACTTTAACCTAATATGTCAAACCTTATAGTTTATATGTCCAACGAATGCTCTCTTCGTTAGTGCACGTCATACAATCTCCAATCAACCAAGTGGTAGCACTCCTCAAGGCTTTAGAGATCAGAATACTTAACCTTTTTTCAAATAAAAGCATCATGAGGTGTTTCTGGTTAATTGAAAAATGTAGATGTTTTATTAGCTACATATATATTTTCGATTTTCTACATAATATTAAATAGACGAGATATACTCGTTCTTCCGGTTGACTTAACCTATATTTTTTAATCGATACGGTTATATTATTTATTATATATTAGATTATTTATATTATTTTATTATTTGTATTATTATTGATATTAAAAGGCTCTTATAAAATAAATTTATTATTTTACTTTTTATTGGTTTCTTAGTATTAGTTTATTTATTAGGTGATACTACTTGACACTGGTGCCCTATACTCCACTAGAGGAAACGGATTTTTTTCAGTCGTGATTATTTTATAGGAATACTTACACATATAACAATTAATACTATAAAATAAAATTCCAAACTATCAGTAAAGGTACAACTTTCCCTTAAATATATCAAGTGACATTACATTCAACAAATATCACTTAAAATGTGAAGTTACATACATTCATCGTAAATATACATCATTTCGTTAGATCTGTAGCATCCATATATCTTCCATGTGAAATGAAATTTTTAACTTAAGTACTTTCGCAATGTTCGCCAACACAAATGCCAGAATCCATTGCCAAATCATGCCGCCAGTTACTTTTAATATTAGAGATATCTTAACTACTCTGTAACCACGAAGATGTCCTACACCTCAACTCTAATAACGAAATCGTGTTGGGAACATTCATTTCCATAGCGAAGCGATAATAAAGCCGACATTTAGCTTGTCTGCAACGACGATTGTTGTCAGCAGCAGCGGAATCCGTGTCTACAATGTTCGCGTTGTTAGGTCGTGAGTGTCATAAGTAGGTTGACAGTTGGTTGCTAGTCGTAGTTGCTAGTTGCTGACTACTGTTAGCCTTACGCTTTTGTTATAATTTTCATATTTTCCAACAAGTAGTTGAGTATCTGAGTATCTGACATCGGCACTCGCTGCTCCCTCATTCGCTGCACCATTAACGATTGTGTGCACATGTGCCAGGCAATCATCGTGCATCACAGGAAAGGGTTATTATGCGACGCGAGCTCATATCAGCCGCGTTGTACGTAAGACTGCTTATCTGTCTGTATGACTCCCGTGCTGCCGTGCTGCCGTGCAGCCTGGCTGATTGTCTGCCTCTCTGGATTTGGCATAGGGTGCAATTGCGGTCTCATTGCTTATGTGACAATTGTATGAAATCTTGGTTAACTTACCGCTGCTGTCATAAAAACATTTTTGCACAGATTTTATGCGTCTACACTATGTTATTTGCTTGGATTCAAGTACGTCAGTTTGTGCTTCCGTCTGATTGCTATTGCCGTTGCTACTGCTGTTGCTACTGCTGCTGCCCCTCTAAGATTAACTACAATTGGAATCTGTTTGTTGTCGAAGAAATGTCAACGTTTTTACTGCGATAACATCTCAATTTATGTTATTTCATTCGTGTCTGTTTATTTCATTCGAGGCTGTGTTTGATTCCGTTTGGGATTGGAATTGGATTGCATTGAATTCCTTTTGTACATGCCGTGGGCTTGCTATACGACGGCCATGGCGAGACATTCAAGTTTATTAATTGAGAAGATTTATAAAAAAGGGTTGGATTTTAACACTTGCTCGACAACAGTTAACTCGATTTTATGATCGCAATAAAAAGGAAATGTTTTCAACGAGGGTTTCTCCTTCATTGCGTTAGAGAATTTCTGCAGAACCCCGGGAGGGAGTGTGGGAGAAACAATTTTGAAATTGATGTGTTGGTTATTCGAATAATATTGTTCATTTTGTATTTGATGAAAGATTTTAATTAAAATATCTCACCTACTAGCAATTCATAAAATTATTTTATGTATTTGATTATATGCATTTAATGTTATTTAAACTACAAAAGTGTCTTTGGCAGTGGAGAGCATTAGCAATATATAGACTAGACTATAAGCAAATATGGAAATAATAGTAGTGAAACGTTTATAATTTTTATAATATAAAAATAATACTAGTCGAAAATTTATGAAAACATCTTAGTAAGTGAATAAAATAGATTAAAAAAAATAACTAGGTAAAAATCGATGTTATTCATAATTCAAGGAAAATGAATTCTTTGTTCAGTTCAAGAAAAATAAGTACTTAGATCAGTTCAATATAAATAAATTTGATTTAAATTCCTTGCCTTTATTGTGGAAGCCTTCAACAATGATGTATGCATTGACATTGGCTACAGCTTCGACTCAATTATTTCTTTATTCAAATCAGATTCAGATTTAGAAAGATGATCACAAACAATTAGTAGTTAGCAGCTAGATCTGAAGGTACGCTAAATGCAAGAAAAAGTTTAAAGGGAAATTCTACTATTTATAAGAACGGCATGCGATAAAGCACAAGCCGGGATGGTGTCTATAAAGAATACATTTTCTAGTTTATTTTGGATCATATTTCTCGGAAGGGGACGTTTCGCACAATGTTGACTTTATGGTCAATATTGACGTCCGATTTCGCAAAACATGTTTGGTCTTCTAATCGAAAAGATGTTTACAATGGACTGAGAATTGCAGCCTATAGTAATTCTCTGGTTATATACAGACCAATTAATTGTTCAAAGGCTAACCAAACTGATGAGCTAATGGGGGCATTGAGATCGTTTTCTACTAGCGTGCACAATGTTATTCTTTAATTACTAACTATTAACATTTTAAATCTAAACTAAACTAAAAACTTACTTATTCTAAATTTTAACTATCGGCACTCTATGAGGCTAGGATATTGTAACATTCTATCAATGTATTCGAGCACTAAAAAAATTACGAAACGAATTATTTAGGTCCTCGTTTCTACATTGATAATAGTTTTATCACCAGAACACCTTCGAGTGTATTAGGAATCAGTGCTGATTACAATGCAAGGGAAGAGAGCAATTTAATACTGACGTGTTAAGGATGAATAAGAGCACAAGAGCCGGAATTTATTCCACAGTCCTTGAGATTTGTAAATCCTACTCTTCATTTTTCAAGCAGAAATTTTTCGATCCTAAGAGCATCTTCACTTATTGCAAACAAGGATTTTCATGAAACGGAAGTCTATATTCTCAATGATAGTCGAGCAGCCATTAAAGCTATTTCAGAAGTATGTATCTAGTAATATCTAGTATGTATCTAGTAATATAATATACATGTTTACATGTTACATGTACATATGTAGACATATAATATATGTCGAATATTAACGAATAATTCGAAAAATTTGAACGTTTCGATGGAATTATTCGAATAATAATGAATAATACGAATACTTCAAATCATTCTATAGAAATCCGAATATTCGTATTGACTTAATAGTTCAAATTATTCGATGGAAATTTGAATATTCGCGTATTGGTTGAATAGGTCGAATTATTCGATGAAAATTCGAATATTCGTATTCGTTAAATAAATAGTTCGAATATCTAATATTTGAATAAAGTAAACAGCACAAATACTATCACTAAAATATATCTTCAAATCGATAAATATCGAAATATGATTTAATAATTCTAAAGATTTTATTACTGAATCATTATTACAAAGGACATATCATTGGCACAAACGTTGATATGTATTTTTAATGTCAACCCAAGAATACACATTTTTGTTAGAAAACACCCTGTATATATAGAATTATGTTTTATATAAAATTTATGTTACACATATTATGATTTTTTTTTTTTTAATATTTAATATTAAAAAAAATTATTTTAATTTTTTAGTGTCAATTACTTAAGTACTAAAAAAAAACTAAACCTTTTACAGGCTACACTCTGCCACCTTTTGTTCCCTTACCTAACAAGAAAAAAAATATAGCCAGCCATCTACCGGCTTAACTTTTCCTGTTTCAACTTTGTTGAATGCAAATAAGCCAAATACTACATCACGTTAAGATTTCAGTGAATCACGAAGACATAGCGCAGCGCAACCGAACGAAGGTTGCGACGGACGACATTACAAAGAGAAAACAAAGCAAACCGCCATCAAATTGACTGACGCGCTGCCTAAAAGCTTTGATGCTGCAGACAGACGTACGTAATTCGGACGTTTTATTTATGATGACGAATTTCATGCAAAATGCTACATACAGCGTATTGCATGGGGAGGGAATGATGCAAGGGTGGCAATAGTCTGTCTGGTTAACTTACTAATGTCGGCTATTGTTAAACTGTAAAAATGTTGTCATTGCTGTTGTTGTTTTTGTGTTACTGTTGTTGTTTTTGTTTGTGCTTTTGTTGTTGTTGTTATTATTATTGTTGTTGTTATTATTGTTGTTGACTTACAAATGGTAAGAGGTAAGAGTATAATTTTGTATTAGTAGTTATACTGCGTTTAGTGTGTGTTACTGTGAAAATGAATTGAATGAAAGTCAAACGACAAAGCAATGACGACGACGAATGATGAGAAGATCCGCGACTAGACGACAATACTCAATCTTGCTGTTGCAAATGGAAATAAATGCAAGTGTTTGTTGCATATATGTTTGTAAGTATGAGTAAGTATATTTCTGTGTGCGTGTGTGTGCGTTCAAAGTAATGAGCTACTGTTAGATTGAATACGACACGAGTAAGATAAATAGTCTAAAGATGATTTAAGTAAAGCAAAAGACAGACTATGGTAAATTGTTAAATAGCATGAATAGGCAAAACAACAACAATAACAACAACAATAATATTAGCAACAAAAACTCAAAAAAGTAAAAATTGCAAATATAAAAGGTGTGCGCTAAAACAATCTCCATGTATGCAACAAAAGAAATCAGGAAGACTTTACAGATGTTGGCCCCAGTGCATGTTGGCGGCATGTGGAATAATAACAAAAACTATTACTGCTACTATTTCAACTATTTATAAAGAAAAATTATCATAGAAATGGATGAAGCTAGACAATTTGTAACAATGCAACTTTGTCTCAATAAGTCTTTATGTAAATTTAGTCAGTTTTTCCCAAGAAAAAAACTTTTTTTATAGTTTATTTTTCAATTTAATATTTTATTTTCAAAAAAAAACTTTTATTCTTATATTTGTGTACAAAAATATTATAGAATAATATATTAATTGCTCAATTTAAATAAAAATAAAAAAATTATAATTTATTATTTATATTTAAAAACAGTTTATATTTTATTGAAATATTTTTCCAATATTTGGACTATCTTCAGCGAAACTAAACAAAGCCAGTACACAATGTTCAATTTTATAGCGAAAATCACAAAGAAAATTAATACAATAAATACAATTATAATAATGACAACAAGAAAAACAACAAAGGAAAAGAGAATAAAAATTATAAAATAATATATACAACATTCTATGTCATTTGTTTATAATATTGCTATATTCCTATGAGCACAGTTGTCCGTACCAGTTTTATAATTTAGTCTCTTACTATTTGGAATTTTAGGTATTAAAAGCATTTCCAAAAAGTAGCTTTTATTTTGGTTTCTTTCTTCATGTAAGAACTTTGCATTATCAAGATCAGGCTCATGTTTGCAGTCAATACAATGTACAGCCAATGTCCATCCATTTTTGTCTTAAGTTTGTTCTTGGTTGTACCTATATATACTTTTATATATTATTTTTTTTTATTGCTTAATAATTTTTAAAAACATATAAGTGTCTATGAGATGAGTAATGGCGGTTTCGATTCGTAAATCTAAACTCAATCTATATTTACTCTCGATCTGTCAAATTTTATTCAGCCATCAAATATTTTTAGAGTAATATAACATTATTTTAGTCATGTTACTTACTTACTTACTTACTTATTTGACCATAATAACTCGTTTCCGAGTTTCGGTCTGACGTAGCATGTCTCCTCAGGCGCCTCTCCTGCGTGCGCGCCTTCTTCAGTCTCGTACATCAAGTTCAGTTAGTGCTCCTTCAACATGAGCACTGCACCGTCTTCTTCTGCAAATTACTGTGTCAAACACCTTTTTCGTTGGAACATCTACATCCATTCTCACGACATGACCAAGACATAAATTCTCACGACATGGATGTTAATTCGCTGAATATATCAATGTGTTATATCAATATCTCTGGAACACTTCGTTATCATTCTGTGATAATGTCCATGCTTCTGCGCCATGCAGAAGCACAGGGAGGATGAGCAAACTATGAAGCGTAAGTTTCGTTTGTCGAGAGAGAGCTCTACATCCCAATTGCCTACTGAGCCCAGGTTGACATCATTGGTGTTCGTTACGGTGGTGCTAAAGTAGATGAAATCCTTGACAGATTTGAAAGTTTAGTCGCCAGCCACTAGCTCGACGTCTGAGCGATGCACAATTCTACCAGTATCTTTCGTTTTGCCCTCATTTTAGTCGTATTAGTAGACATTTATATTCTTTATAAATTCCTTATAAATACACATCTAGAATCAAATCACACTATATCTGTCAAATCATATAAAACAGCTGTTAATTTCAGGCTAATATAGCTATTTTACTCTGTTAAAATATCTAGAGTGTTATAAATTATACTCGAGTATTATACAGGTTACCCCAGATTTACCATTCGAAAATAAAATTACACTGTAAGTTCATCAGAAGAGCATCTCGATTAAAAATATTACCCCAGATTTACTAACAAAAGTTTAGTTAAAAGTTTCAATATTATTTCTTCACAATATTTCTTCTAATTTTTACTATAATATAAAAATTGCACACTTCAATTATCTCTTCTCCATAACCCCACCATGTTTGACCCTACATTGATACTTCACAAAAGAAAAAACGCGTTAATAAACTTAAAAGAAAAAACTAAATTTCCTTTTGTTTGTTAAAAAATTTGCTTTTATCGATAGTCAGTCACTGTAGAGTTGCCAACGGTTGGATTAATTTGTCTCACCATTGACTACCATTTCAGTGCTTTGCACTGCGCGCATAAGCTTTAATTATGTTTATGCTTATTTAGAGTGCGCATATATGTGTATGTGTGTGTCTGTGTGCAGTAGCAGCGACACATAAAAATATCATTAAACGTCATGTATGAATGAATGATGATGACCATAAATGTGCGAAATAATAAAAATGTGGTTGACAGAAAATTAAAAAAAAAAGTCATTCAATAAAATAAAAATCAAAAAGAAAGCCAGTCAAAGGAAAAAGTACATAAAAAGAAGAAAGGAATTTTTGTCTGCTTTTTGATTTTGAATTGCTTTAGTTCATTGATATGGCCAATGGCATTTGTGCAATTGCACTTTAGTTTTGTTGTTCTTTTTTGTGTTATTTTGTTCTTTTTTTTTACTATTCAATAAAATTTGAAAAGCGTTAGGTTCAGTGTATTTGTGTAAGGGTTAAACGCTCGCTTTCCAGCCAATTTAATTTTTTTATTGTATTTTATCAATTTTTAAAATTTCTTTTTCATTCAGTTATTTTGATTGATTACTTTCTGCGAGTTACATCTTTTAGGTTAGATTGAAGAATTAATCTGCGCTAGATTCCCTAAGTTTTTGTAAGGTTCTTATTATAAGACAAATCCACACCTCCTCCCTTATATATTTTTTTCTATTAATAGAGCATTTGTGTGATAAGTGCTGGACTCCTTTTATTTCTGTTATGGCCTTATTCTAATATGAGTCACGCCCGTTTCACCTATTTTCGTTCATATTTATTCTATTTTCCCGCCTTAAAAGTTGCACTTAACGTTCATCGTTTAAAGATTATCATGTTCAAATTCAAGTCTCTGTATACATGGGTCAATTTCATTGTTAACCCAGCAATTGTGAAGTTTCTTATTCAGTCAGATAAGGTCTGAATTTCCACATGATAGGCAAGAACTAGATATTTCTACCTCTTTTTGTTAATAGATATCTCATAGATATCATCATATATAAAGTCTAAGTCCAAGTCTGTTTTTGTGCTTGTTAATTTCGGTCTTTTCAATGTGTCTAGTCAAGTTAAGTCTAAACATCTGCTTAATAGGCGAGAGCAAGATAATTCTCCCTCTACTTGTTGACAGATGTCATTAATATGAGGTAGAAATTCATGATATTGCTGCTAATGGGTCAATTTCTTAAGATAATATTATTATCAAACTATTTCTCTTCAATAAATATAAGCTAGCCTATGAATTATCTATCTTGTTGCAACTTTCAAATTATGTTTATGAACCTTAGAAGACAATAAATCATATAGCATTACTCGACAAAAGGCCTTCAATTAATGAAAAAATAATTATTAAAAAGCTTGTCGATTAATTAGACGTATCTTACTTGGGTCGGCTATGCTTGTATACTATTTTCAGGCAGCGACGTCGTCAGGATTGTGCCAATGAACGAAATTGTTAAATACACACAAATTCTTTTTTTGATAATGTTTTTGCAGTACACGAAAGTTTTATATTATGTATTGGATTGTTAAAGGGGGATCTATACCCTAATCCATCTTTCGGAATATGTCATTTTTTATAGGTCACACTTTTTTAACAATGGGCTCCAGTGTTGCGCGCTTTATATTTAAATGCTACTTTAAATGATATTTCTTCAGTACGTTGGTGGTCTAGCTATTGTTGTTGTTGCAGGCCGCAAGAATCTAGAAAGTAAATAACATGAAAGGAGTTTCAAAATGTTAGTGTGAGATAGAAGGGGATTATTTTACAGTCGGAGTGGGATTTAAATTGCAATCAACCATGATCAAGGCGTGGCAACCTAATCACTTCAATG
>NC_051846.1:20889596-20913401 GCF_002237135.1 Teleopsis dalmanni
ATGTGTGTGTGGTCTGGCAAGTCTTTTGGGGCGTATTTCATTGTAGCTATGTTATCAAAATCGAGCAAAAATAAAAAAACAAAGATTAAAACAAACGAAAATCGTAACAAAATTTACTACTGCTGCAAATACCAAGGAGCTTTAGTGTACAGCTTTACTAGTGACGGAGGCAGCGGTTAAGGATCACGGCGCAGTTTACAGGGCGATGCACAAATTATCTTACCATGCTGATGATTGCTTCGCAGTGTTGTTGTTGTTGTTTTTGTATTTCAATTGTAATTGTTATTGCTAATGTATTGTGCTAAACTAGGTCTTCTGCGCTGCTACAATATAATTTTGATGTGTCTACATTGTTTTTGTTGTTTGTGTGTTGTTGTTGTTTTTATGCTTGTTAAGGGTTTGCCTTTATTTTTGTGGTTTCTGTTGACGTAGCATTGTTGTTATTTTGAAGTTTTTTGTTTTTGTTTTTGTTTTTGTGTTTGTTTTTTAGTCTACTGCTGCGTTTGCTTCATCGTCTTCTTCTTGTTGTTAATATTTTTGTTAGTGTCTACTGTATGCGCTGCTGAGTGCAACTCTGTCTGCTCTGCTCGAAGTGCATTTTATGCGCTTGCATGTGCATGTGCATGTGCATGTGTGCATGCGTTTGTGAATATGTGCTGTTGTTATTGTCGCCGCCATTGTTCTTATGAGTTTCAAGCCAAACTTCCTTTTTTGTATTTTTTGTGCCGAAAAGTGAAGTCTAAGGACTTTCGTCTGAGTGGGTTTTCAGTGTTAATTCAAGCGATTGTTATTTTTTTTTCGTATTTTTTATTTTATAAAATTTTTTTATTTGTTTCATTTTAGTAGAAATTTTGTGCAATATTTTTCTTTTTTGTTTGTCTCGTCGTCTTCAAATTTATGCAAAGTGTAAGTAAGCAGAAATTATGTAGATTAGAGGCGTTTATGGGTGTGGAATGGTTCATTTGTTTTATTAGACTAAGTAGAGGCGTAAATTGCACATAAATTTCCTACAAAAGCAAATACAGTGAAACTTTGTTACTCTTGTTAATTTTTAAGTACTAAATTCTTTTTTATTTTAGATTTATTTTTTATTGCTTAAAAAATATATACGCAGGATTTGTGTTTTAGTGTCGAGAGTTTAAATTTTTCACTTTAAGTGCATCGTTAGTGTATACAGAGTTGTGACTGTAGTTGTGACGTATCACTTGACTTCTTCTTTGTCTTCTTTTGTGAATTTTGAAGCATGTACATATGACACTAAATACGAAATTTCATGTAAAATTAATTAATAATCTGCCTTACTGAAGGTATAATGAGAAACAGCATTAAAAAGGCCTTTGGCTTTTTTCTAGTACAAGTATAACCTAGTTTTGGAAGAGTACTATTTGGCAAGTATCATTCTATAAGAGATTAAAATCCTTTAACTTAATGTATGAAATAGAATTGTTTGAAGTTACTGACGTAAAATATCTTAACTTTATATCTGGAGGTTACTAAAATATCAAATTAGAAGTGTGATCTGGTATGTGAACAATTAAAATCACAGCTTTCTTACTGTAATTATATTTAAACTCATATTTATCATCAGTTTTTTAATTGAATATGCTCTTGCTAACTACCATCTTTCAAAGATGGTACTAGACGTTGCCCGATTTGACAGAATTAAAATTAGATGATCAAAATTCAGTATTTCTTGAACCCTGTAGAGATACTTAATATTTCGTCAGTTTATGCGATGGGTTCTCCTTGAAATGTATTTTGAATGTTTCAGTCTATCGAAATTTTTCTAAATTTGGAGTTAAACATGGTATTCTATTTTTTGGAATATCTCAAAAACTATAATATGTTTAAAAATAAAATTTGGAATACAAAATACTTTCACTATACCCCACTAAAACTCCCACCAATTTTTTTTACTTCTAAAAAATTGGTTAACTTCTATTGGACTATATATATTACATATATATAAATAAAACTTTTGTTAAATTATTATTATTATTATTATAAACTTTTGTCATTATTAACTAAGTTATTTTTAATTTTCAAAACTATTTTATTTAAAAGAAAAATATAATTTAATATTTAGTTTAATTATCATTAAACATAATGATTAGTCATTATCATCAATTATTAGACATTATTATTAATTATTATAATCATTTATAATCAAATTATTTCCAATTTTATAAAATTTAAGCGCAATTTAGTTTTTGCGATAATTAGGTTATCTTTAAACCTATATATTTTTAATAGAACTAATCGAAAAATTATGATTTTTTTGTTTCTTAAGTCTAAAGATACAGTTTAATAAACGTATACCGATAATATTTTTCTTACCTATAGTCAAATGTTAAAGGTTTACAAAAAACAACAAATTGTCCACTGCTACCTATTTAGTAAGAGACTTGTAGTACGCCCAAGAGACTTAAGACCAAATATAACAAAATTGGGCCGAATGGGGCAAACTTTCTTCTTCTTTCTTTGGTTTATTTATTAAATATTTCTAAATAGAATTTGACAATAATTTTGCGAATCCTAAAAAACTAACATGTATGCTATTGAGCTAAAGTATTCATATATAACAATGATTTTTTTTAAGGCGGTTAAGTGCAGTTGTAGAAGATAACTGTCGAACATGAGAATTTGGATGCGACTTGAGTCTCACTTGGAATTTAGGTGTATATTGACGAATAACTTCTTTAAGAGTTGGTAGATTTAGGACTTTGTGTAGGTTTTTGTTTTTGACATACCACGGAGCGCACGTAGCTTGTTGGAGAATTTTATTTTGTGCGCTCTGGATTTTTTCTATATTTGTGTTACACGCTGAGTACCACAGTTCTATGTTATGTCATAGGTCCAAATTACCTTTAATATTGAGTTGTTAATTAACTATTAACTATATATTTAAGATTTAATTGGCATCTTTTGGCTTCAATATGACTTGTCCACGTGGTTCTAGATGAATTCACAGATATTTCACAGAATGTGATTAAGCTATGTCCACATTATTGATTTTAACTGCAGGGCTTATTTCTCTTCTTATGTAGATTAAAAGTTACTTTAACACATTTACTGTTATTCACCTTGATTCTCCATTTAGTAAGCAACTCTTCAATCAAACCAAGATGCCTGGATGAATTTTGTGATGCTATAGTACAGTTACGGTTGGTACTGACTATAGCAGTGTCGTCAGCAAATTGTTTGGGTATAGTGAGTCACGTAGGATTTTAGAAGTTTATAAACGTTTTTCGGCAGCAAGTGCGTTATATTAACTAAAAGCCCTTCAAGCCACACTTTATCAAATGCCTGCGATTCATCAAGAAAAACTGCTGTACAGTATTGTTTTGAATGTAAAGCAAAGTGTATTTCATTAGCGATGCTAAGGACCTGTTCAATTGTTCCATACCCTTTGCGAAAACCAATTTATTGATCCGGAATCAAATTTTCTATCGGTGAGGAAATCAGATTTTTTTTTGTTAGAAGTTAGAACATTTTTGAGATTTGAGGCAATAGATTACTTATTGGTCCATGTGATATAGCAACTAAAGGATCTTTTCCAGGCTTCGGAATAATTTTTAGCGTTTTAATTTTTTTATTAGAAGTTTTTCGAAAATTTTTGATATTTGTGGCAATAGACTTATTGGTCGATATGAATCAGTTGCTAGAAGGATCTTTTCCAGGCTTCGGGTACATTTTCATCAATGACATTTTCCAATGTATCGGAAAGTACTTAAGAGATAAAATGCTGTTGAAAATGGTGAGACTGAGGACGAACAGTGTGTCCGGCAAGTGTTTAAACATTTTCCCATTTATTTGATCTTGCATATAGGGTAAATGTTAAATGTTAAAATTTAAACGAAAATTTTTGAAGTTAATTCATTTCATAAAAATGAAATATGAAATTAATGCACACACATAATCCTAAAGTGCAACTTGGCAAAGTGCAGTTGCTAAATTTACTTGTCGTTCGCGTATTGGATAATGCAGCTGTGGATTTGTTTTTGCAGCTGCGTTTACGCAGGCGATTCCACATGTGACGAAGAAACGAACGTTGTTTCTTGTGGCTTCTCTTCTCAAACTGAAATCAAAATGCAATTCAGATAGAAAAACAAGAATCTTTCATGTCTTTTGATTTTTAATTGCATTGTTTTGTTTTTGTTTTTGTTGCATGTTTTGTGCAAAACATTTGGTTAAAATTAATGTTGTATTTATTTTTGGGGCTCTGCAGCAATGCAAGTCCAACAACAACAACAAATGCAGCAATAACAACAAAAAATCAGCAAAACAACAGAAAAACAAGAACAACAAAAGGAACAATTAGCGAAAAAAATGCCCGCTGCATTAACAAAAGTGACAATAATAAAGATAAACCGTACAAGATGTCTGCCAGACATTGGCAAAGTGAAAAAAATTTCCTCCCAAACATAAAACCCAAGAAATTTTGAAAAAAAAATTTTTTTTTTTGCAGTTGTTTTAATTATTTTTTGTTTGTTATTTTTAAAAATAATAAATGCTTTTAATTTATTTTTAAGTACGAAAATAATTTTCACAAACGCATTCGCGTTCTTTGGGGGCACATTCGTGCCTTCTCTATTTACTTTTTTATTTTGTTTAAAGATTTCTATTTGACGTTTTTTTTCTCAGTGTAAAATATTGAAGACAAATGGGAAATATTTGCGTTAGTTGTGAATTTAGTTGAAAACGGGACGCACGTTTCGGGCTAGAAAAAGTCGAGACATTCTGAAAATTTTAGATATTTTGGATATATAAAAATATTTATGAAAATCATTATTAAATAATTTATATAAAATTATTGTTTTAATTTGCTTACTAAATTGATCGTGCGCCTAATGTGTTTCGCGGCAAAAAGTGTTAACTTGAGACGAAAAAAGAAAATGTGTGCAGCAACCCCCAAAGACGATGGCGTGCCCCTAGTGCATTCTGCGGGTGTTTCTTCAAAATTCAATGTTATTTTTTTAATTTAAAAATTTTAATTACCAATTTTACTTATTAAACTTAACAAAAAACAAATGAAATCTATAATTATTGAAAAATGTCGAATTAGAGCAAATTTTTCTGCGGTTGCACGCTCTCTCAATGTCAAATTAACCGCAAAGAATGCAACTTGCCGCTGTGTACGAGGCATGCGTCGAAAGTATTCAATAAATTTAGATAACGAAATATGCCGAAAAGCAATGCGAAATATTCTTGCGTTCGTTCAATTTCTTCTTCTTGGTTTAATGTCAACGTATTAGCTTTTCTCGCGTGATCGGTATTTTTACTCTCAGCAAATATTTTTTTATTTTTTTATTGGAATAATTTCTTCATTAAAAAATTTTTTTTTTCTTGTTTTTGTTTTTTTTTTTTGTGCTTTTTCCTAATTGTCGCTCGATTGAGTTTCTGACAAATTGCCTATTGCATATTGCAAAATTCCTTCTGCACTTAACGCGAGTGACGAAATGCGTGCGTGCCTACGTTTGTGTTCCCCCGTTAAGCGTCCCCCGTTGAACGTTTAACGCGTTTCTCGTCGGTTTGTTACCGTGACAGTAAAATTTGGTTGCCTTCCTTGGAATTTTCTATAGACATGTGCTTAGTTTGTTTTGGGATTTTTCTTAAATTAATTTGATTTATTTTTGCGTGAATATTTTCGTATAAATAAAGTTCGAAGATATTTAAAGAAAAAAAAAATATTCTCAATTTAAAAATAATACGAATGTGAGTGTAAAATTTGGATTTAGATTATTTAAATTATTTATTCTGGATGCTGTGCACAAGAGTGGAAATTCTTTACAAAGTGGAAGCTAAACGATGTGAGTATAAATTTGAGGTATTCAGCAAGGAATTTTTTGATAATGTTATGTTTTGATAGTCTTAATGGGTTAAAAACATCTAAAACTTTTTTTAAAATGTAATGTCAAGAAGGTCATTTTTTGATTCGATTGCTTATGGGATATTCAAACTTTCTAATGTTTATCTTTTGAGTGGCGATCAGCCGTCTAAATACCCGTTTTGTAATAGCCCAACATCCACAGATTATATACTTCTAATATACTTATACTTATAGATTATAAGTATATAATCTGTGGATGTGGACAATTGTAAATTACCAATTCCACGACTTTAATTCTTTCCGAAATAAAAACAGTTCAAATATTTTACTTCCCAGCATATTAAAAACTATTTATACCTTCTGCTCAAAAACTACACGGATTTTGTAAATAAAACACACAAATTTAAATTTTATTCCAAATTTATTTTATCTCCTTCAAAATATGCTCCTTCTGAAGTGATACACATATGCCAACGCTTAACGCAAACTTCCATACACTTTTCGTAGGCCCGTGAAGGTATGGCTTTTAGTTCCTTCAGCGAATTCTCTTTTACCGATTCAATTGACTCAAAACCCTTACCACGAAGGGGCAATTTGAGTTTCGGGCACAGAAAAAAGTCGCACGGATCCAGATCTGATGAATATGGTGCCTGAGCGATGACAGTGGTGCCGTGTTTGGTTAAAAAATCGCGTACAACAAGAATTTTTCATAGTAAAAATCGCTAAATGCACTTGAGGTAGTCTCACATTAACAGCTGCTGTAAACAAACTAATTGACAGATGGCGCTCAAATTTGTACCATATATCAAGAATGGGTGTACTAACATAACAAAAAAAAAAAAAACCTTTTTGAAAAAGGTTTATTACTTAAAGAGTAGTTAACAAACAACAAAATCCGGATATTTTTTGAGCATGAAAATTAATTTTAAAGTTAACTAAGAATGTGCACGGTTATCGAATAGCAAAGAAAGAAAGGACGAACACAAAAATTTATTTAATTCATTTAAATTTGGCTGACCATACAACGCTGTTTCGAGTATTGCCAAGTGCTCATCATCAGTGGTCTTAGGAAATAATCGAATTTCTTGATTAGTTTATAGTCCGTATATAATTTTTTGAATTGCAAGTGCCAGTCGTGCCTGTCTAATCAAAAGCGATGACTAATCCTTTTTTTCTTTGTTATTCGAAAACCCTCTAAATTTTAAAAATAGCTTCTTTGTCATTATAAGAAAGCGTAGCTTTTTCGGCTTTTGTTCTATTTTTAAGAACATGTTACTTACTTAACTATTTGAACTAAACAACCTATTACAGGGCTTTGGCCTGACTCAGAATATCTTTTGAGAAACCACTTCTTCTCTAGTCTCATGCATGATAAGCGTTCAGTGCTTCTTCATTTTGACCACTCCATAGGAGAAACGGTCTGCCTGTATGCCTTCTTCCTCCAACTATCGCTTCAAATATATTTGTCGTTGGAGCATCGTCATCATATTCCAAAAATAACTGCCATGAAATTATTCCGATAAAATTATCCCGATGTCTTCAAAACAGAACCTTAAATTTGATTGTGAATAATTCAAAAAATGTTCCGATTTGGCATCTTTATGATCGATTTCAGTCGATTTGGCATCTTTATGTATTAATTTTTTGATTCCAGCTTTTGATTGCTAAGTCTAGTTTAACTTTTTTAATTGAGCTTCATTTTTAGTTGAATTAAAATTTTCGATTGATAATTGTCAAGAAAAAATTTATGAACAATAATTTAAAAACTACTGTATAAATTATGAAGACTAAAAACATTTCAAGAGATCAACTCATCTAAGACAGTCTTTAATAGACTCTTTACTCTGACCAAGCGATTTTCTAAGGCTAAGGTTAGTTAAGACACTATCTCAAAAAAATGAGATACTTATATTCAGAGTTCAATCGCTACCGCTTTTCTGAAATACCTAGATGTTGAAATGTTTGAACTCATTTTCTTTGAATGCTCGAAACTTATCTAGGAACCGTAGACTTAACTATGTGGGGTACCGACTTATTGGTCCTCATTATATATGGAACAATTCAGAACCCTCTAAGGTGCTTAAGTTCATTAAAATCCTTATGATCGGTTAAAACAATCGAGGTAAACGAAATAAATTAACTGATTAGTGATGTATAGTACTCCTTACTTTATCACTGTAATGTGTGTAGTCTTCTTCTATGTGAATGAAACATAATAGCTCTTTATTGGTCAATTTTGATCTCTTTTCTTGCAGTTTTCTATTTTAATAGCTAAGTTATTTGTAGTAGTAGAAGTGAAAATTAATAAAAGGTTGAAATGGTAGTGGCTCGTAATGGATGAGATCGACCAAACATTATGCATCACCTTTAGGATTTTTTAATTATGATTACGGAAATAATTAATTTACTTTACTCCAAAAAGGAACCTTAAGAGTCGTTAGGCAAAAGTAAAAATGTGATTTTCTTTTTGCATTTACCAAATATTATATGCTCTGCATCGTAAACTCTTATAGTCCTTTGAGTATATCTGCATTTGTCTAAATGATACAAAGTATTACAGAGAAAAATAGACTTTGCCAGCTGATGAACATAATCTTAAGCCTTTATATGCTCAGCAATCTGGTAGCAAAATAAATATATTGCACTTATGTGCTTATTTGTATTTCCATCCATCCGTATGTCTGTCTATCTGTTTGTCTGTCTTTTTGTCTGCTGACATATAGTATTGTATACACAAGAGAACAATTTTTTATTATTGTTTTTGTCTCTTATTGTCGATGTAGTTGCTACTATTTTTGTCTAGCAAACATATCTACTAAACTCAAAATCCCTTCAGCATTGTAGACACACAACACAGCAACTTTGGCATCAACAACAACAAAGTCAACAATGGCAACAACAGCAACAACAACAATATTAGATCAGCAACATTTGCACAATATTGTATGCGAGCATAAAACATTATTACAGCAGGAAACAAACTAAAATTGGAACAAAAATTATTGTTATTCACATGACGCGTCAACGACAACAACATAACAGCAACAGCAACAGCAATAGCATAAGCAATACCATAGCAGCAAAACAACAACACTGCGATTGCAATAAGTACAGCAAAATGAGTAGAATAACAGCAACAATATCAGCAACATAAACAATAAAGACAGCCAGCGAACAATTTTCGCTTTATTTTTTGTTTTAGCAGACATTCTTTCAAGAATTTATGTTCAGATAAATATAAATTTAGACTTTTTAAAAAATGTGTAGCGCATAAAACTGCTAAAAAATTTAGATAAAAACTATATTACGAGTATAACGAATCTATATAAACTATATAAATATACGAGTATATATGCGAAGACGCTTTTGCATATGATTCATGCAGTCATGGGATTGAGTTGATTTAACACAGTGATGTTGAGTCAAATTGGCACATTAATATACCCAACAAGTATCTGAATATCTTTCGGTTTACAGCTTATTTATTTAATTTTTTTTTCCATTTTATTCGTTTTGTTGTTTGTTTGTTGTTTATTAATACAAACGACTTACCACCGACAAACAACTGGAAGTCAAAGCAACAATTTTAATTTAAAAGGGGATCGTCAGCATGTCATCCTCATCAGCATCATTAACATTGAAAGAATTATCTGGTACGTCATTGAACTAAAATGCATATAAATAACCAACACTGTGGCTGCTACTGTTCTGAGATTTACGCATTCCAGCTAAGCCAGGCTAATTATAGTTAAGTAACTTATTGTGTCCCATTCACCCTATAAAAAGGTTGTTAAGAAATATCGAAACCTTAGAAATAATAACGAAATAATTACGTAGTAATAAGGCAGATATACTCGATACGAACTAGCGCTATTACGGAACTGTCATTGTAGAACTATCATTCGTATGCCAATAGGCCACAGTCTATTAGTCCCACATCCGCAGAAGTTGATTTGGCCGGAAATGCAGGGAGCTAACAATAAAGTAATGTTTGGAATATCTCATAGATACTGCATTTAACAAACAACCTTAATATGCTGGGGATTTCAAAATCTGTGAAATCAGAGGACGCTTCAGACATAAAACCGCAAAAATCCTTTTGATTCGTTAAAACACTGATGTCTTTAATAACGTCTACTAGAAAATATGTAGACTATTTGTGGATGTCTATTGCATCCGGTTGAACCATATTATATGAACATCTGATATTATTCAGCAAATTAGCAATCAGTTATTTAGATAACTTGTTCATGTCGTACGTAGAATTTTCAGAAAGAGCTGTTTGAAACGGCAATTGAAAGAATATGAACTAAGAAGGACGCTGTTCTCGAATTGGTGCTCAAGTTGAGCCCAAAATAATAGGATAAGGAGCATTTTTTATTTTCCACGATTTTTAAAAATAAATATGGTCATGTCATGGTCATGTCGTACGGATTGAAGGCAAAATTCTCAAACAGAGTTGTTTGAAAAGGTGATCAAAAGAATATAAAGTACGGAAGACGCTCTCATCAACGGTTGCGGCCAACAGATCATCAAAAATATGATAAGAAGCATTTTTGATTTCACAATTTTTAAAAATAAATAATTATTATTGTTGTAACTCATAACTTGATGAGACTGATAAATAGTGTTGTAACTCGAATTAAACGAATAGCTCTTAGACATAACGGAATAACGCTTTTTGAATCCGTCCAAATATTATTATTGTTATTATATTACAAATACTTACTTACTTAGTTAGTCGTACCTACTAACCTCTTCCAGCCTGCTGCTTGCTAACTGGTTAAAGTAGGCTACTACAGTTAATTGCTTGCTGGAGGAGGCTACTGGCTATCGTCAGTTGGTAGTATCAGTCTGTGATCACCTGTGTCATTCATTAGCTACTTGTTGACAAGCTAGAGGAAAGTACTGCATGACAACCTAAAGGGGGCTATTTGCTGATTTAATGTCGCAAGTTAGCAGAACTGAGTGCCTTATATCATGGGTAACCTAGTCCTTCCAAGGTCGAGATCCCTCTATCGCGTATTGTACCAAATCAAATATCTTTTAAGCGGAGCATTTTCTTTCATTCCCACAACATGATCAACCGCGCCGGTTGGTTGGGAAACATTAAGCAAAGTAGTATCTACTGTTTTGATTCCCACAAGATATGCCAACACCTAAACCCTTTTTCAACCAGCGTTATAAATTGAAATTGATGGAAAATAATTATATAGAACTGACATTCCGGAATAAAAAAACGACAAGTACGAGCAATCTGCAACCTAATTGTTATTGCGTTTCATGGCATACTCAGTGCATCTAAGTGTGCTGAGCATTTTCCGAATTTTATTTTAGAATATGACACCAAAACAGACATTGCTTTAGTATGCAGATGGCTTTAGGAGTTTCAGCCTGGATAAATTAGTTTAGCTTGGAACGGTTAAATCTAGCATCAAGAGCTGTTTGTTAGCTATTGAAGTTATTTGAAGGAGAATAGTTATTTATAAGGTCCGGCCATAGGGATATTTTCGGAAATTGCAAAGCAGACGAGTTAGCCAGAAAGGGTGCTTCAGAACCATACTTGGAGCACCTAGACTATCTGGGCATATCCCTAACATCATGTAAATTGTTATTGAGTTCTTTCTGCACTAATACTTTTAACAAAAGATGGGAAGACTCAACGATATGTAGACATCTGTATGCAATCTGGCCACTTTCCGATAAATGAAATCGAAAACTCTAATTGAGATGTCTCGCAAGGACATTGGTCTTCTGGTAGGGTTGACTACAGGACACTGTAAACTAGGGAACCATGCTAGAAGACTAGGTCTTCCTTTCAACTAAATCTGTCATAGCTTTGGGGAGGACGATGAAAGCGCATCTCATTTTTTGTGTTTTTGTCCAGCTCATGCACGTCGGCGATTTAGTACCTTAGAAGCCCCCTTCCTTGAGGACCTGGACCAGATCTCAAGGAAGCATTTTATGCTTCGCAAAAGGTTCTAGGTGGTTTTAAACCCTGAGGTTTTATTTATATACGGCATCACAATGGGCTAATAGGCCTAAGTGGATCCACTAGGGATCACCGGTATAACCTAACCTAACCTAAATAAGGTCCTGTTCCTGGTCATGAACCCAATAATTGAAGAATATGTCAATAAAGTGTTTTTTGGGGAGAGTTCTTATTTTTTGGCAAAAAATTTCGTTATCTCTAAGCAGTAAAGCGCTTGAGATGTTTTATACTCCACTCACTGTGACCAGAGACGTTTGCTATGGATATGAACTTGTTCAGTAATCAAGAAGATGATCAAATTGAAGTCAACCTATTTAAAAATAAATAAATAAGGAAGCAATGTGGGTGTCCGTAAGGATAGTTTGACAGGGAGACAGGATAGCTTGACAGTGCCAAATGAAACTGTCATCACTTCCATTGATGTGAGTAAGAGAAAGGCAATGTGATCACAGAATTTGTCAGCTTATTTAAAAATAAATAAATAAAGAAGCAATGTGGGAGTAAGTAAGGATAGCTTGACAGGGAGACAGGGACAGGATAGCTTGACAGTGCTAAATGTAACTGTCATCACTTCCATTGATGTGAGTAAGAGTAAGGCAATGTGATCACAGAATTTGTCAGAAAAATACGTTTAGAATAATATTATATTTCAATGTCATTTTAAATATGATTGGTTCATTAAAATTATTATTATAGTAATAAATAATTAAATTAAAGTTTAATATAAGTCTGTGTAATAATAATAACCATATTAGTTCTCAATGACATATATTATTAATTCATGTTATCTCATACGTTTAAATAAATTAGTGCTGAGTGTAGCGCATTTGAGTATCGGTAAAGATCAATCAAAGCAATCAATCCACTTTAATTCTCTTACTAATTTTTTATTACAAGCGAGCTTCGCGTGTAAGAATTCTTATCTGATTCTTGTTTATCTTTGTCTCGGATCATTTTAATTTTTATTTTTACACAGATTTCTTTTCATAGATAACGTTTAAAAGTCAACTTGAAATGTAAATTTATGGGATTTGCGAAGAGATCAGACTTAAATTAATAACATGACATAAATAAACTTTAAAGTGAGCTTAAAAGATTTATCATTTCAACTCAATAATTCAGTAGCCGTTTACGTTTTGCTTGAGAAAACAAAATAATATATGAATAAATATAAATAAAATAAAATTGGAGTGAGATAAGTCACGGAACTGTGGAGAACGCGTAACTATGGTATGAATTTCATGGATTATTTAAATATCAAATTAATTGAAGTAAACATAAAATCTAATTAAATATACACTTCTACTAGTATACTCACAAGGATTAATCCGAATCGTTGACGATTTACAGACTGATTTAATAAACCGGATAGATTTGAAGTGATTAACTTTGCTCTTATTTGTAGGAGTACCTCATAAATATGACTTCTATCTTAAGAGTATGTTTTGATTTTAAAACTTTATAAGCAAAATTATTATAAAGTATTAAAATTATTTGCGGATTATATGGTACGTTAGTAGTAGCTTTAAGGGATCGGTGTATTATCATTTATTAAAGAATTTTAGAAACACTAGAAAATGTTATCGTATATACTTATAAGTGCAGATTAGGTGTCTTAATGCTGTAGACGGATTACTTTACTTAATTAATTAAGTGAGATTAAATGACACTTGCAGTTATACAAAGTTGTACATTTTATGGTTTATAGATAAAATTAACCATAACCATAAATTAACCTTGTGACAATAATTTTAATCTAAATTTTATTTTTGGAAGAGTTGTTGATCTCAAGGTTATCCACATAAATGCATGAACATCATCTTTTGCATTTGGTTAGGTTAGGTTGGAGTAGTGTCCTTGTCCCCAAAACTAACTTAAACTTAAATAATGGCCCGTTGTGACAACACCGATTCGAATTGTTCAAAAGCAGACTAGAAGATTGACAAGAGAAACTGAACCAACCTGATAAGTGCCTAAATATGTAGGATGACTAATCTATAAGGTCGGTAAAAAAAGGAACCTTAAGGATTTCTTCTCTCAGTCAATGATGCGCAGTGACACATGAAGTGGACACAGTCCCGACGAAAGTCATTATAATCAACACAGTAGTCCTGAGCAGGTTACGCCTAAGTTAAAACAGCTGAGTGGTACGTTTCTTGTTCAGTTTGGAACAGGTCGATCATGAGATCTGCTAAAAGGGTTCATATATCCAAGTTTGTTTAGGTAATTCATTGCGTATTACTACAAAAATAGTCCAGTGGTGAGAAATCGGTTTTCGTTGATTTTATTTCCGAATAATTTTTATACAACAAAACCAAAACATCCATATCCATATCATCCAAATTTTAAACCAATAATCAAAAAAATTTAGTAATAATGTAGCTGCAGTAATCATAATCAAATAATCATATCTTGTTTATTTTAAGAAAAAACGACCAATCACACCTTAAGACCTTACCTTGTTTTATACCTTAAGATCTTACAGTGTTTGGTATATATTACAGGCACAGTGTAACCAACTCAGAACTACGAAATGGATGATTTTTTTACTATCAAATTTCTCTGTATTTTTAAAAAAAAAGGGTTCATATATTCTCCAACATGACCAAGCCAGCGAAGCTTGAACTACATCAATGCCGTGATAAAGTTTGTACAGTCTGTGGGTCTAGGTCTAGGCCTAGGCGAAGGTCTCGGCGAAGAACTTGACCTTTTTTCTTAGAAAAAAAAAAAAAATCTTTTTGTATTACAGAATTGTTAATGTTCTTTCGGTACATACCATCAATGGCATTAAAATTGCTGGAGTTGTTTGTACAAGGAGATTAGTAAATATGTGTAGAGCATGGTTTAATCATTCATAAATTATAAATGAATTTCATAAAGCTAATGATAATGATGGAGCTAATGTTAAGTTTACCTATGCTTTTGCGCCGTACAGAAGATGTTGAGTGAGGTATAGAGTGTTTTTCTGTTGTCTATAAGGATAGAGAACTCTATATCTCAATTGCCTACTGAGCTTATAATAGCACGTATTGGCAATGGTGATTCTTTGCTTGATCTCCAGGCGGTTATCGTTGTTTATTGCCACTGTGCTAAGATAGGTGAAATCTTCGACAGATTCGAACTGTAGTCGTTAGCAACCAGCTTGGCATATATACCATAACTCTAAATTGCATACTGAGCTCATAGTACCAGTTATTGGCAATTATAGGTAATTTTTTGTCTGATCTATTGGCTGTCATCGTTGTTGTTCATTACTAATGTGGATTCGAGTACAGCCGCCAGCTATCAGTTCAGCGTCCGAGTGTCGCACATTTCTACCAGTAGTCGATTCTTATAGTCGATACCACCAGTAGTGCTCTTATTCTCTGCCACCCCATTTTCGTAAATTAGGCAATACTTAAAATATATATTATTTTAATATAATTATTTTAATTATTATTATTTATTTTATAAGTGTATTTCTTTTTATAATTTTTGGCAGATATCACATTACTGAATTTGTGTTTGTTATTTTAATACAAGTAATTGAATTATTATAATTTATTTTATGAGTAAACATTTTTCTTTAATTTTAGACTTAAATCGATTATAAATATCTACATAAAATTATGCATTCAATTCAGTTTCTGGGTAAAGATTCGCATAGAATTGAGAAGAGCAAATTATTAAAACGCCAACGCATTGGCTTAAATCATGGTCTTCCTGAACGATAAATAATCACAGTTGCACCCTGCGTATTCTTTGGCTTTGTGAGAAAATAAAATAATTGAAATATAATTCTATATGGAAAACAATAATAATAAAAAATATTATTATTTAAATTGGCACTTTTGTGTGCTACGCTGCAGCACTTTACGTCAATATCCGTAATTAAGACGCTGTGGCCCCCACGTATGCAGCCAAAGGCGCCGCGGGGGTCTATTCACTAGTAGCGTTTATTATACCGCTTCTGGCAACAACAATTTTGTGGTCGGCTCAAGCCCTCGCGGTGCCAATTTTGTGCACTAATAATAACGAATCGTTTCACATTAACAATAACATTAACAATAATAAAATATTAATTACCCATACAACAAAAACAGCAACAACAACCGTAATAAAATTAACTAATACAATTACGCCATTTTTAAATGTACATTTAAAAAATAATCGTACGACAAAAGCGCCACCTACAATTATTGTTGCACCAACAACAATAAAGCTGCCAATAAATTCATGGCAAAAAAATATTGCAAACATAAAAAATTGTAAATATTTGACATGGTACAAAATTTTAGGAATTCCTCCAGAAAACCACACAAAAATAAAATCAATTGGAAACGTAGAAAACGGCGTTACAGGCTGCAATAGTAAAAACAATAATAATAATAATAATAATAAAAATAATAATAAAAATAATAATAAAAATAATAATTCAAGCAATAATAAAATATTATTTAATGATAATACAAAAGTTAGTTACAGTGTAAATAAAAAATTGTATGAAAATATAAAGAAATCATTTGAGAAAAATGTTACAAGTAAAATTTGTGAAAATCTTTTCAGTGTAAATAATGTAAATAATGCTAGAAATAATTCTAGTAAATTTAATTTAGGTAGAAATATACGAAATGTACGGCAAAGTGAACGTATTAATATATATAACAACAGCCAGAATAGCAGCAGCAACAATCCCAATTCCAATCCCAATCGCAATCGCAATCGCAATAAAAATCGCATTCACAATCTCAACCGCAATCGCAGCAGTCAAAAGACTGTTGCATATAAAAATGTTAAAAATAAAATTACAAATTCAAAATTGCAAATACAATTGCAATCAGAATTTCAGTCTCGAAATCATTTGAATATAAAATCGAGTGTATCTTATGCGCCTTTGGCGGCAAATGTCTGGCAAAAGCCAAATCGCATAAATCAGCAACACCAACAACCGCAACAGAATTCCCAAGAAACATTGTTGAAAGCAACACAAACACTAACAACAATTAAAACAGCTGCACAATTGCTATCATCATCATCAGCATCAGCACCAACAACAGCACCAGCATCAGCTTCAGCCTCAGTACCAAGTGCACAAGTAGCACCAGCACCAGCACCAGTACCGACACCGGCACCAACATTGCTATCATCGTCGTCAAAATTGTCTTCGTCGACTTTATTAACGTCAATAGGCGCGTCATCGGTAACAATAGAGCGTAGAGTGGCATTTGAAAATGGCACTACGGAAACACCATTAAGTACATCGACCACAACCGCCAGAATTGATTACAATTTAATTACAGACCATCATTACGATCAGCTGAAAGACCAAACGTTTTGGCAGAAATACGGTGAGTAGGTATGATCTTTTTTATACTATTACATTATCTATCTACATATATACGACTATCTATTTATCGACCTATCTATCTATATATGATATTGTATATTGAAATCTTTTGTTGTTTAAAAGTTGTCTTTAAATTTAATTTTAATATAATTAATAAAAATTAATACCATATTTAACTAAATATTTAAATAATAATTATTTTATTTTATTTTATTATTAACAATTCTTAATATATTGTTACATGACTTGATTATTATAAAACTGTAAAAAGCGTATAGTTAGATTCTTTGCATTTTATATATTAAATATTTTGAAGTCATAATTTTCGAATAATAACTTATTTGAATTGAAAAAATAATTTTTTAAACTTAAATGATAATAATATGTATAAATAAAAGATTTTGCAATATCTCTCAGAAGAGCATATCGCATTATCTATCTACAGTAGACTAACAACAAATTATAAAATATTTGTTGTTGTTGTTTAATTCCGCAAGGATCTGCTTATTCGTCGACCTTGACGAATGGCACCGGGACGCAGACCCGGCCGTTCTTGGAACCTTCGGTCAAATATTCGTCTTTTTCTGTGTTTACAGATTAGAATGACAGAAATCTGAACTCTCAAGCAGGGTTGGATTTGTAATTAGGAATGCATATTTCCTAATCTCTTCGATTTAATGAATCTGACATGCATTAATATCAATCTAAATCGCATTGATTTTAAAACTTAGATTGTACTTTTTCTTATATTAATTTAATCCTTACAATCACTTCAAAAGCTGGTTTGAATTTATAAATTAAAGAAACCGTTTCTAGTCTGTAAAAATTGTGCTAAATATTACATTCACTTAATAGAGTATCTCAGTTCTCAGTATGTCAGTATATATATACATTTCAGTAGTTTTTCCTAAAAGTTCAGTTATACCAATCTGATCTGTAATAAATTGTTTGAAGGTTGGGTCTAATTCCCAACGTACATGGTATACTTGACTTTCATTTTCATTATGCCACTTTATTGTCCAAGGATTATTCTTAATATTGATACGATCTACATTCTTTTTAACTCTTATCTATCATTAAGATTATATTAATCTGGTATGTAAAGATTACTTATAATTGAAATTGCACTCTTTTTTATTAAATCGATTATTCTAAACTGATTTGTAAGGATTACTGTAAGGACTGAGTACATATTATATATATATGTTAATCCTAACCCAATCTTAAACACAGCTTGTTAAATAGTTTTATATACATCAAGCATTATTTTTATTTAGTTGAACTCTTTAGAGATATATCTATTACTATGTTTCACAAAAATAGATAAATTTGTTTTTTAATATTTAAGGATTCTAGAAAATCGATATTGTTTTTGTCGAAAAAAGTAGTAGAAAGTCTGTGGTCAAGTATGTTGCACATATATGGAATATATATAAATTTAATAACAGTCTTGAATATATTTCATGTATTATCAGAATGAGTTCTCTTATATTATTATATATAATTATTTATTAAGTTAAATAATGAAAAAGTGTTAATTAAAAATCAATGTGATATGGTAACCACTTTAAATTAGGTATATTTTTTGCTTTATCTGCGACTATATTGTCTCATCAACGACTACCCTTCTGATCACTGGGAGATGTATTCAATATTTTACCATTTTAACGAACCTTTTGCTTTTGTTCCGTTTTTTAATACTTTGAGAAAAGTTTTATAATTATAGTATTTACAAGTCTTAATCTTCAACAGTATCAAGATTCAAAGATAACAGTAATGCAGTGTCTTTCTTTAGGTGTCTTCTTTAGCTAGATTCGATAGATATTTTTGACTTCGCAATATCCAGTGAGAAACCCTGTGGCAAGTCGTATACCTTTTCTGTTTAGCATTAAAAGCTCCCTAGTTCTGGGTTTTGATCGATTTAACATAAACTCTTTAGCTTCTTTGCAGGCAATTACATTATACCAATCAGTCTGCGTTGCTTTTTCCAGCCATTTTTTAAATTCAAGTTTAAAAAAAACTTCATGAAGGACCGTAGAATGGTCTTGGCCCAATATAATATATGACTGTCCCTTTTCTGGCTACATCATCTGCTTTCTCGTTTCCCTCAAATCCGCAGTGTCCTAGGATTTATATTAGTGGACCCTGTTCCTTTCAACAAGATCTTTGAGAAGTTGAAGACATTCCCACATTAGTTTTACAATTTCATATTGGTAATATAATCAGATACTAATGAAGGTAGCAGCATTAGAGTAAATGCTAACCAAAGCAAAGCTATGTTCGTTAAAAGACGTTATTATCAAATCCAAAAAAAATAAAATTCAATAATGTGGAAAAGAATACAAAGATTATATTAAATATTTAGGACTTGTACAAATTGGTTTGTAATATAACTGTAAATGTTCTGAAACCATTAATGCAAAGAAATAAAGTGTCAAAAATAAAGTCCTACTTTACAATCAAGTAATTAGACCTTAACTACTTTATAGTTGTATTCCTTATGGCAATTTTGCTCTATCTACCATGAGATAACTTCAAACGTATCAATATATTATAGTGAGAAGCATGCTCCATGGTATTATTAAAATAACAAAAAAATAATAATAATGCACCATGGTATATCAGAAATAATAAAATAATAATAATGCTCCATGATGTGTCAGAAATGAAGATATACACAAAGATTTAAGAGTCGACAGTGTACAAACGTATGTCAAAAACAGAAAATTGAAATTATTTGATTCTGTGGATGCTTATGCTAATTCAGAATTGCATACTTTTAAAACAAATGCACTTTATATCAGCGAAGTTCATCTCCCATTAGGGAGATATGCTGGGCTTCAAACTCTACTTTTGTAATTTTACCAGAACCACTTATTATCATAATGTGATGAATCTTTTACAGTGATTCACCCAAGTGGTCCCAGACTCAGACTTCGGTACTTATCCACTGCCTATCCGGATATAATGGAATTAGGCAACTTCTCTTCAAAGCACATATTGGCATTCTTAACTGCTACTCGTCTATGAAACTGAAGTGGGTATGTCACAATAATCCTCAAAGGATGCAGTGACGCGGTGACAAGTTCCCAATCCAATCTAATCTTAGCTAATCTAAGTTTTCCCAGACACTATTGAATAAAAGTGCTTTAGACATTCACTAGTGTTTCGTCAAGCAATGAAAACAAAAAATTTGGTTATTTAGCTAGTCTTTACAGATGTATATAATCCTTCGCAGGTTCCAGTAGTTTTTATCGACCAGCTCATTCATGAATTTACTGTCGTCTGTTGGTGATTTCAAATGACGGCAGTAATTCGTTAAGTGATCCTAACCTTCTATCGAAGAAAGCTGAGTGCCAAACTATCTCTTAGCACCTTTCAGTCGGAACACTTTCATCTATGCATCTATTGTTACTGATACACTAAAATTCGCGCGCTGTATATTTTTCGATATTTTAAGTTTATGTAGTTTGGCAGCACTGTTCCTTATTACTATGCACAAAATGAGCGCGATCTGTCGGACAGTTCGTTTACGGCAGCTGTTGAAACCAGTTCACCTCAGTAGTGCGTTGCGAAAAAAACAATGGAAAAAAATATTGAACAAAGAGTTTGCATCAAATTTTGTTTTTCGAACGAAATTTCGTGTGCAGAATCGTTGCGAATGCTACAAAAGGCTTATGGGGAATCAGTTTTATCGAAAACTCAAGTTTATGAGTGGTACAAAGCCTTTCAGGACTGTCGTACGACCGTCGAAGACATGCCGCGTTCTGGACGACCTTCGACCTCTACCACCGACGAAAACATTGAAAAGGCAAAGGAAATCGTGTTCAAAAATCCTCATGTGAGTGTTAGAGAGATAGCACGAGAGCTAGGCATCGGTCGTGAGATGGCTCGTTTGATTTTGGTGGACAATTTGTGTATGCGACGTGTCAACGCCCGGCTTGTTCCGATTCACCTCAATTTGTTCAACATTATCAACGATTTTAAGGCCAAACATTCAATAAATACCATCGAACAGCCACCGTATTCACCTGATCTTGCACCGTGTGACTTTTTCCTGTTTCCCAACCTCAAATTACCACTCAGAGGAACGCGTTTTGAATCCATAGAAGACGTAAAACAGAATTCGCAGAGGGAACTCAAAGCCATACCGGAAAGCGCCTATAAAAAATGTGTTTGATGATTGGAAGAAACGTGGCATTTGTGATCGCTTCTAATGGAGCATATTTTGAAGGAGATAAAATAAATATTGATGAAGATTAAGAATTTTGCGTTTTATTTAAAATTTCCGGAAACTTTTCGGTCACAATGTACATTCCACCCAAATTGCCAAGAATGTTATTTTTTGAGAATGTTAAAATTTAAAACAGCACATAATTATTCATGCTGTGTATATATCAAGTGTACAGGTTGATATAAATGAAATAGATATAAAAAATATCTAAAATATTTGAATATCTTTTGAAGACACATGAAATTCTTTGACCAATAAGCACAAACCTTGGGTAAAATTTTTAAGTAAACAGATTTAAATTGAGATTTCTTCAATATGTGATTTCAAATGCTTTAGTATAATATATTTATCTCAATAGTTTGCTTTACTATTCTCAATTATATATCATATATATGTATATATTTCATATAATTTCAACTATTCGTGCATGTTTAATTAAATTAACCTCTCGCCTTGGAAACAGATTTGTAGCTTTATTACTAAAACCGTAAACAAAGTCAATTAAATTCAATAAATTTGTTGCATTTGCAATGTGATTGCATTAAAAGTTTTAGCTTTTCAGATAAACTTCGACTGGACAGTGCTCAGCCATGTTTTAATTATTCAAATCCATGTCATGTCTCGAGATATTTTTATGCATGGCTAATGTGCAATACTTGTTGTTACAATATTCAAAAACCGAACACTAAGCACACACTCACCAGACAATATACTACTCATGGTATTCCCAGTCAAATCGAAAATAAGTCCGCCATATCAGCATATCGCCATATCGCCATACCGTCAGTCAGACACTCAGTCATTCGGTTCGGTTGTGAATCAAGCCCAATCCCTTGGAATATGAACCACCTACACAGCTTGTTTGCATGCACTCGTAAAATTGCCAGTAACACTGAACATAAAACCAGAACAGCCACTGTCGTCGTACCACATGTGGCGGGATTGGTTTCGAATAGTTGTTGTTGATGTTGTTGTTGTGGCATATTCAGTGCCTTAAAATATCTCATACTGTTTGGCATTTTACTTTGTTATAATTTTGTTATTGTTGTTGCATTTGCAGTTGTTTTTAGACATTGTGGGCTCCAACAGCGTCAGACTGTCTGGTATGTCTTGCCATAGCCTGCACTTTACTGAATTGTTAAGCATGCAATGGACGCTTGCAATGAAAACGGTACAACGACGACCGCTGACAGAGCCCACAGACATGCAACTTTCGACGGGGATTTCAAAAAAAAAAAACAAAAAAAAACATCATTTATAAACTTACACATAAGTACAAATGAGCGATTGTGCTATATAACCGCATTAAACTGAATTAAAAATATCTTTTTTAACAAAAAAAAAAAAAAAAATTCTGTAAAATAATGCACATTAAAACGAACCAAGAGGTATTTGTATAATATATATGTATGTATGATTTAAATAAATATATTGTATGTAGAATATATATGTATTTAAATACTTTTAATTTTATTCTTTTATTTTGTAGTTACATGATTAAAATTAAATTATTTTTAATTTTGCTTTATGTGATTTTTTTTTTGGGATTTATTTCGTGGCATTGTGTTCAGTGCATCCTCGAAAGGCCCCGAGTCGTCCACCATTGACTCTGGTATATGTGCCTTAACTTCACGCAAACGGTCAGGCCACAGTGCGGCTAATCGTTTTCCAATTAAGCGCAGTTAAATTATTTATGAAGTGTTGGACTGTGGTCAAGGTACTCGTATTATTATAATTCATTTAGCCTTAATTGAATTGAGAAAATGTATTATAAATTTTGAATAATCCGTCTGATAGAGCTGCGGTCTGACATGCGTGATTTGTGCTGAAGTGAATGTGTCTACAAGTGCGTCTGTACAAATTTAATTATTTATTTAAAATTCAGTAAATTTTGTTGTGTTTGAAGGACAATTTCGGTTTTACCAAATATGTGATTCAAGTTATCATTCCAAATGTCTATTTATGTCACATATCTGATTTATTATTTAAAGCATATGTCATATGCCAGATTTATGAGTAGATGTGCTGTTTTGCTGAACGAGTAGCAAAGAGTGGTTGCTGGTAATAAAGTTCAATATAAATATTTTGGAAAATAAATATTTTGATATATTTTTTGTTCAATTAACTAATATTTATGGTTTGATAAACAGTATAAATGCATTAGTATTGATTAGCTTAATCACGTTGTTATAATGTTTAACCACTGAAACACATTTAATTCCTTTCTAATCCGGAATTCATAACACAAAAAATTTTCCAATTTTTAGTAAATATTATATATTTTTAGAGTATTAATTATTGGTACTATGACTGTCTGGCTTTGATTTAAGTGCCTTCTGTACACATAAAAATGATGTGTAGTAGAGAAGAGTTGCTATAGTCGATTACTAGATTACTAGGAGCTCGCTTCTGATATTAGGAAA
>NC_051846.1:20913501-20924692 GCF_002237135.1 Teleopsis dalmanni
TGTACGCTTGTGCGCATTGATATGCATGTGTATCAGTTTGTATGCTTGTGTTATCATGTCAATTTGGTCAATATTAAGCATGTCCATTCGATTTAAGTCCATAATTGCATTTGCAGACAGGCTGATGGACAGATAAACACAAAGACAGATAGACGTGCATGCAACAGAGGGACAGACAGCCAAGTTCGCTTTGTGCATATTACCAACATGCATCGCTGAACATATTCAACACTTTGACAGTTCATAACAAAAGATAATTGACATAATTTGCACAAAGGGTGAAAAGTACTTCCGCTGCAGCTGTCCAAAGAATTAATTTCGACTACAAATTTTTTCTCCTGTTTAGGTGGTTTTGTTCCTAAAGTCCAGCTAATAATTTCTCGGTTAGATGTTCTATTCGTTTTTTGTAAAATAAAGTAATACACATTTACCTAATCTAAGAAAGTACGACATAGACAAAAACTGTACATAAGCATATTAATTTGAAGGAATTACTATTGCAAACTATTGCAAGTTTATCTAGCTAAAGAAAAGGAAAATAGATTACAACTATAATCCATATACTAATAGATATTAATAGAAATACTAATAGAAATGTTTTGTTTCGTTTCTTTAGTGCTAGTAAAGTAATGCAAGTTTAGGCTACTTAAGGAAGTCCTTGGATACCGGAACATGAGGGGTACGAAGGATATGAAAAGGTGAATATTGTGATCAACAAGAAAGCAAAAACACCTTCGTAAGCCCGGAACACTTCTGCGGAGTTATCGATAGCTTCAAAACCAGCGTAATACGCAAAATTTAAAAGAAAACCTAACTGCCTTCTGGAAAACCCAAAAAAGCATGCAGTAGTCAAAAAAGCTTATTATCCCTGAACATATAAAGGCTGAAGTTGTTTGAAACTTAAGCAGAACAGATATCAAACTCTACACGGAACTGTCAACAGACTACCAACAGGCGATACTATCTGAAAAACATTGTTGTAGCAGACAACGATTCCTGCCGACTCTGTCAAAGAGCAACAGGAAACAGCAGAGCACGTTTTATACACCTGCTCAGCCGTTTATGAGTACTTGACAATACTCGAAACAATACTCAACCAAATTCAATAAATTAATCAAATTTTTGTAGTTGTTGTTTCTTCATTACTATTAGACCTTCTAAACCTTAACATAAGGATATCCAACATATATAAAAAACTGTACATTTAATCCCAAAATCAAGCTAATAACCTTTTATTTTTGTTTTCTGCAAATTCAAGTTATGCAGATTCAACAAACTTAAGAAAATTAAAATTAGAGTAAAACTAAAATCTATAATATATAACAAACAATAATCGGTTGTAATATGCAACTCTACATCAAATGAAAGTAATCAATTCAATCCTTTTGTCCACATTCGATCTATTTTTAATTACAGCCTTGTGATAATTAAAACTTCCTTTAAAGAAACCAACCTCAATCATGACACGTCACTACAGCAAAAGCTATAGGCCCTAACATCCGTGTTACCAGATTTAAGACTACAATCAGGTGTTGCAAACAACACTCATTTACAACTATTTATAATTCAAACAGTATCGGGTGGTGTCTACTAGATTTTAGTCACCACTTACGATGGGCATGCGTTATCTTGAAAATATTCTAACCCCATAAATTGTCAGGACAGACCACTTACCAGATGAAACTGCGAATGAATAAATTTAAGTTACAGATATAATCTTAAGAATATCCAAATGTAATTGGCGATGGACTGGACATTTATTATAGCTCGTATGACAGACAATCGATGGAACAAAAGAATTTTTAAATAGAAACCAAGTGAATATAACTAAAAACATGAAGACCAACTACAAAATGACTCAGTAACATTACAAAAATAACAAACAATTGGAGAAAAATAGTTACGAATAAAAATAATGAAAATATTTAGTGATCCCTATGTTAAGTAGCTGACGCAAATAGCTAGATAATGAATTCAATTAACCTTTTGGTATTGGGTCTTAATAAAATACACAATCACGACAATCTCTTAACAAAATCATGACTACTTAACTCAAGCTAGGTGTATTCGGTCGCTTCATAGTACGAAAAAAAATACAAATCTCTTGCAAATGTCTATTGTTACAGTCTCTTGCTAAAGTCTCTTGTTAGAGTCTCTTACTAAAGTCTCTTGCTAACGTCTCTTGCTGAAGTCTCTTGTTAAACTGTCTTACTACAGTCTCTTGCTAAGGTCTATTGCTAAAGTCTCTTGCTAAAGTCTCTTGTTAAAGTCTCTTGCTAAAGTCTTTTGCTAAAGTCTTTTGCTAAAGTCTCTTGTTAAACTGTCTTACTACAGTCTCTTGCTAAGCTCTCTTGCTAAAGTCTCTTGCTAAAGTCTTTTGCTAAAGTGTCTTGTTAAAGTCTTTTGCTAAAGCCTTTTGCTAAAGTCTCTTGCTAAAATCTTTTGCTAAAGTCTCTTGCTGAAGTCTTTTGCTAAAGTCTTTTGCTAAAGTCTCTTGTTAAACTGTCTTACTACAGTCTCTTGCTAAGCTCTCTTGCTAAAGTCTCTTGCTAAAGTCTTTTGCTAAAGTGTCTTGTTAAAGTCTTTTGCTAAAGTCTCTTGCTAAAGTCTCTTGTTAAACTGTCTTACTACAGTCTCTTGCTAAAGTCTTTTGCTAAAGTCTCTTGTAAAACTGTCTTACTACAATCTCTTGCTAAGGTCTCTTGCTAAAGTCTCTTGCTAAAGTCTTTTGCTAAATGTCTTGCTAAAGTCTTTTGCTAAAGTCTTTTGCTAAAGTCTCTTGCTAAAGTCTTTCGCTAAAGTCTCTTGCTAAATTCTCTTGCTAAAGTCTCTTGCTAAAGTCTCATACTAAAGTCTCTTGCTAAAGTCTCTTGCTAAAGTCTCTTGTTAAACTGTCTTACTACAGTCTAAAATATTGGTATCATTGTTGTGAATCTTGCAAACGGACACATATTTTGCTTAACTGGTGTAGATGTGTGATTCGAAAATATGATTTCTAATTTATTTAAATTATTTCACCGTAATAGGAAAATATTGCACATGCGCTAATAAACATATATTCATATAAAAACGTTTCCTGTCTGGGTATTTATGACTTATGAGGTATTGCACCAATAAATCAAATACAGTTTGATCTAATGCTGTCAATCAATCTGCATTTAGATGGTAACTGCGAAACTATCTGCACTCTGCAGGTTTGCTTTTGCGCAGAAACATGATGTAAGCCAACATTTTCACATACTGGCTTAAACAGGAGTCTGTCGCAGGCACTGTTATTTTATGTCTAGACTGTGACTTAAAAAGAGACAAACACATAAACGGACAAACGACAGACAGCAGACAGACAGACAAAAATGCGGCCTTCCGCATAAAGTAGACACTGACTAATAACGAAAACAAAAAATTAAAAATGAAATATAAAATGTAAAAAACTTGAAATATAAAAAAAATTATTGTGTGTAGCCAAAAAGCGGCTTTAGTAGACAACATGGAATTTTTGCTTTGACAAAATCCAGCTGTCAACTTCTGCTTAACGTATTTTTTACTAAAAAAAAATTAATTTTTTTATTGTCTTCACTTTGTTTTCTCTTAAACAAAAATGGCTTGGATTATCTAACAAGCAGACAATTGCCATATTTAACTTCCTTTGAAGGCATTCAAATCTATTTTATTATCTGCCTGCGTTTCATGCCAAAGAGTGTCAAAGTTCTGTGCCATTTAATTTTTGCTCTACGCAAATACGCAAAAACGCAAAAACGCAATAGCGCAAAAACGCAAAAACGCAAATGTGCAAATGTCAGTTAGCTGCCACGCGTATATGCACACGTACACGGTTTCAAATGCACATGAAGAAATTCTCACATGCACACATACAACCCAGCAGGCAAACTCGCATACACGCATGCAATCAGTTAAGCAACTCCATTCTCATCAGAAATTCAAAGAACAGCAATTTATTGGAGCAGGCATACGGGGCTGCCGCAAAAACAGTAGCAACAGTTGCATTTGGTTTTGGAGCTCGTATTTATATTTTGATATGTTTATTGGGTTTATCAGTCTGACTGTCTGCTCTGCATTGCGCTACATTGCGCTGCGTTGCGCGGCTTTTACTCTACTCTGCTCTGTTGTGCCGTATTGTGCTCTGCTTTGGTCTTGTTTGGGTTGTGTTTAACTTTTTAGTGCTATTTTAATTTATTGTGCCACAGCGCAAAAACATGCCAACGAGTCAAAATGTCTACAAATGCGTAAGCTTGATCGATACAGTGGGGGCATACTACATACAGTAGGCGCAGTTGGCAATTTGTAATTAAGAATTTCAACGACATTTTAAAAACTAATTTTTAAAAAATTAATTAGACTTGGCTTGGTTATCATTAAGGCTTTGGGGTAAAAAATATCATTTTAAGTTGCTTATGAAATATTTAGTATATTTATTATAAAGTTAATTGAACTCGACGGTTAAAAAATTAATTTATCACTTCTGTTTAATAGACTTATGTTACATGCAAATATGCGACGAGACTTTATACAATTAATTATAATCGAATATTAACAATTTAATAGTTTTCATCATGGATTTATTCGTAGGTGTAACTAATATTAATTACCAAAATTAATTATGAACGTTATTAATATCTTTGTCAATCAACCTAATTTGTTTGATGGTCTATAAAAATACATACCCTGTATAACATGATCATAGATATAGGTAGCGATCGATTATATCAAACATTCTAGTGGATATGTTAGATGGCATCTTAAATTACTTAGGTTTAAATTAATAATAATAGCCATGGCACCTTAAAATCCTAATAATATTTAAGATTATGACAGTCGTATATAACTGGAACATAATTTACTATTAATGTTAATTTTTTCTTGCCGACACTGACGCGTCTTTATGACGAACAGAAACTATTTAAAAGTTTCGAATAGCAAAAAAAAAGACAAGGACAAAAATTTTATTTCATTTATTCATATTTGGCTGACCATACAACGCTGTTTCGTTTATTGCCAAGTACTCATCATCAGTGGTCTTAGGAAATATTTGAATTTCTTAATTATGGTAGTTTATAGTCCGTATATAATTTGTTTGGACTGCAAGTGTCAGGCTTAACATAAAACTCGTGCCTGTCAAATTACAAGCAATGACTTATCGTGTTTTTCCACAAGTAACCAAGGCTGCACAAAATTTTAATACTGAAGTTCCAGGTTTTTTGTCACTTTTTATTTAATTAGTGACACTAACCAAAGCACTTGCCGTGCTTTTCAAATTAGAACGAGCTTATAAACTACAGCTTTATTTGAAATAAACAAGTTCAACGAGTTGAAAGTTAATTTCTGAAGTTGCCTATTTTTGTTTCAAAACTATTCTTTTGTAGGAACATCTGTAATGTATATTTTTTACTTACTATATGTAAAGCGCGTTTTTTGGATGAAATTTTACAAAGAAACTATGCAAATGTTAAGTCCTTTTACCTAATGTGTATTCTGACCAGTGGATGGCATCTACAAAACCCTAATATTTAAGGTAGTCGCACTCGTACGTAACTAGAACACAATAGACTCTTCTAACAGTGTATTATCTCTACTCGATGTCGTACATCCACTTCTTTTTCTGTCTTTGTACCTCTCTTTTTCTCTATATCTCTCTATATTTCTCTCTCTCTCTCTCTTAATGTTTTATAGACATTTTAGGCTTTTGTCTAAACCTTTACCTTGTAGCCACCTTTTCGTGTACTTGAAAGATGAAAGAAATTTAAATTTCTTTTATCAAAATGACAAGAAAAGGATGTTTCACTAAGAATCACTTGTTGAAAAGATTCTAAATTACTCACCATAGTCTCGTCAGTGCTCTATAGAATACTATAGGTCCTATTTCTTATAAAGAAATTAAGAGGAATTAATATATAAATGTTTTCAGTACCGAAAATTTAGCACCAAACAAGAACATACTTAAAATACGATTACACTTATGTTACTTATTTCAAAGCTTATGTCGGAACCAAAACTACCACGGTTGGATATATATAATATGTTCTTTGTAAGCTACACTTCCTTGAAAGGCCATCTTAATTATAAATAATTTATTATTATATATTATATAACCATATTATTAAATAAATTAATTGCATATATTATTTAATAAATAGTTAAGTTAAGAAAAACATATTTATGCTATGCATTTCAATTAAAATACTAAAATTTATTTACTATTCATAAACTATGTTATCACATCATATTTTTTAAATATCAATTTACAAATATACAGTCTTCATATGTCATAAAATCGGCGTACCAGAAATTGTAATATTTAAAATTTATTAATTTTTAAACCGACTTCCCTAAATCACCAACAAACTCACGAAGAATAGTAATACATCAAATTAACATGTACTGTTTAAATGGGCCGCACTCAATGTGATATATGCACATTTATAATTCTCATAAGCTTTGTAGTCATGTTAGCATAAAGTATTTGAATTCCTTAAGCTAAACTGAAATTGAATTATTTTAATATAAATATACCTATTTGATAGATTGACTTTGACGGGAACTTAATACACATTGTTTCTAATTGATGATATGATTTTCCAATCATAATGATAGTGTGTTTTTATAACGTTAAAAAAAATATGTTAATTGTACAAAACGTTTATATACTTATATGCATCGAATATATATGGAAGAAAATTAAATACTTCACAATAACAGTATATGGTATTGAGAATATATCAGTCAATGCGTTTGTATTTATAAATACACTTAAATTTATAATTCTTGTTTGGTTTGCTGCTAAATTGTTATAAAAACAATACTGTTACAATAATTGGTTATTTATTTTAATAAAAGTAATTGGATATGTTTGAATGCAATGGAAATGTTTAATTTTCTTTATTAAAAATTGTAGTTTAGTTTGTAAAACTAATACCAATATGTATATTTATAGCTTTGGCTGCTAAATCAGTGCGTATAATAAATTTAACTTTCTGTTCATTTACAATTTTTATTGCTTCTAATAAAGCAATTATTTCTACGGACATTGCAGTAAAAAAAATGATAGTACCAGATTTTAAACAATAATTTTCAGCATTGATAGCATTGATCGTCTTTTTCAGAATCTTTTCTGATCAACCGTTTTAAAATGGACTTGGTCTATAATAAATACATCTTATCTTCGTTCGAACATAGGTATAAAATAATGATATTTCGGCAAATAAGTCTGTAGAATGACACAGTGACAGCGCCACTATTCAAAACCCGATTTGAAAATTGAAACTTTCAAATAATACAGCAGTGCTACTTTTTATGTTTTTAAAACAATGAATTTATTTACACAGCAAATTTATATCTTGATTTCTCATTGCCTTTTAATAGAACAAAATAGGTTAGCAAAACCTAACAAGACTCTGCTCAATTGACACAAATAATAGAGAAATGGATTACCGACTTTAACTGCTGCCGTTCAAACACCAATCGCCAAACGCGCTGGTCAGTCGAAAACGGAAGTGATACCAGAAAACATTAAAAAAAAGCCCACAAAATCGTTTTAGCAAATTTTATAGTGAAAATGTAGAAGATATTTAACATCTTAAAGATTTCAAGAAAATCTGTCAGATTCATTTTGAATGAACATTTATCTATGAGTAAGCTTTTTTCGAAGTGGGAGTAGTATTTGCTGACAGCGGATCGAAAACAACAATGTTTTGTGATAAAATAAATATTTTCCACCGATAACTAATAATGAATGAAATTAAGATCCACCAAGTCACGCCAGGATCGAATCGTCAGTCAGCTGAATAGGTGAGTATCAAAAGCAATCAAAAAGGCAAAAGAGAGCTGGCAAGATTATGGCATTCCTATTTTGAGATGCGCGTAGAAATCTGTTCATCGACTACCTTGAAAGAGATTAGACTATCAATAGTTGATACTACAACTGGAACATTTAGGGCAGAATATCGCAAAGCAATGAGCTCATATGAAGAAGAAAAAAGTCCAAACCGCTGTGTCACAAGTCATAGACAAATTACAGAAAATACATTTCGGAGCTGTGTTTAAGTTAACAAATTTGCTTAATTAATTTTTAATTAAATTTGCTTAATTTAATAGATTCTATATCTATCTATTAATGTGCTATTAATAATCTAATAATTACAACTAATATTGTGCTACTAATCATATTTGAACAATAGATACTTAGCTCTTCAAGTGCAATCCAGAATCCTAGATTTCCTAATATCAGTGACGAACTTTTGATCTAGTATTCGACTTTAGCAGCACTTTTCTGTTACAAACTGACCGTATGTGAAAAGACGATAATTAGTTATTGAAGTAAATGCCAAAATCACAGATTTCCTAATATCAGAAGCGAGCTCCTAGTAATCTAGTAATCGACTATAGCAACTCTTCTCTACTACACATCATTTTTATGTGTACAGAAGGCACTTAAATCAAAGCCAGACAGTCATAGTACCAATAATTAATACTCTAAAAATATATAATATTTACTAAAAATTGGAAAATTTTTTGTGTTATGAATTCCGGATTAGAAAGGAATTAAATGTGTTTCAGTGGTTAAACATTATAACAACGTGATTAAGCTAATCAATACTAATGCATTTATACTGTTTATCAAACCATAAATATTAGTTAATTGAACAAAAAATATATCAAAATATTTATTTTCCAAAATATTTATATTGAACTTTATTACCAGCAACCACTCTTTGCTACTCGTTCAGCAAAACAGCACATCTACTCATAAATCTGGCATATGACATATGCTTTAAATAATAAATCAGATATGTGACATAAATAGACATTTGGAATGATAACTTGAATCACATATTTGGTAAAACCGAAATTGTCCTTCAAACACAACAAAATTTACTGAATTTTAAATAAATAATTAAATTTGTACAGACGCACTTGTAGACACATTCACTTCAGCACAAATCACGCATGTCAGACCGCAGCTCTATCAGACGGATTATTCAAAATTTATAATACATTTTCTCAATTCAATTAAGGCTAAATGAATTATAATAATACGAGTACCTTGACCACAGTCCAACACTTCATAAATAATTTAACTGCGCTTAATTGGAAAACGATTAGCCGCACTGTGGCCTGACCGTTTGCGTGAAGTTAAGGCACATATACCAGAGTCAATGGTGGACGACTCGGGGCCTTTCGAGGATGCACTGAACACAATGCCACGAAATAAATCCCAAAAAAAAAATCACATAAAGCAAAATTAAAAATAATTTAATTTTAATCATGTAACTACAAAATAAAAGAATAAAATTAAAAGTATTTAAATACATATATATTCTACATACAATATATTTATTTAAATCATACATACATATATATTATACAAATACCTCTTGGTTCGTTTTAATGTGCATTATTTTACAGAATTTTTTTTTTTTTTTTTGTTAAAAAAGATATTTTTAATTCAGTTTAATGCGGTTATATAGCACAATCGCTCATTTGTACTTATGTGTAAGTTTATAAATGATGTTTTTTTTTGTTTTTTTTTTTTGAAATCCCCGTCGAAAGTTGCATGTCTGTGGGCTCTGTCAGCGGTCGTCGTTGTACCGTTTTCATTGCAAGCGTCCATTGCATGCTTAACAATTCAGTAAAGTGCAGGCTATGGCAAGACATACCAGACAGTCTGACGCTGTTGGAGCCCACAATGTCTAAAAACAACTGCAAATGCAACAACAATAACAAAATTATAACAAAGTAAAATGCCAAACAGTATGAGATATTTTAAGGCACTGAATATGCCACAACAACAACATCAACAACAACTATTCGAAACCAATCCCGCCACATGTGGTACGACGACAGTGGCTGTTCTGGTTTTATGTTCAGTGTTACTGGCAATTTTACGAGTGCATGCAAACAAGCTGTGTAGGTGGTTCATATTCCAAGGGATTGGGCTTGATTCACAACCGAACCGAATGACTGAGTGTCTGACTGACGGTATGGCGATATGGTGATATGGCGGATTGGCGGATTGGCGGACTTATTTTCGATTTGACTGGGAATACCATGAGTAGTATATTGTCTGGTGAGTGTGTGCTTAGTGTTCGGTTTTTGAATATTGTAACAACAAGTATTGCACATTAGCCATGCATAAAAATATCTCGAGACATGACATGGATTTGAATAATTAAAACATGGCTGAGCACTGTCCAGTCGAAGTTTATCTGAAAAGCTAAAACTTTTAATGCAATCACATTGAAAATGCAACAAATTTATTGAATTTAATTGACTTTGTTTACGGTTTTAGTAATAAAGCTACAAATCTGTTTCCAAGGCGAGAGGTTAATTTAATTAAACATGCACGAATAGTTGAAATTATTTGAAATATATACATATATATGATATATAATTGAGAATAGTTAAGCAAACTATTGAGATAAGTATATTATACTAAAGCATTTTAAATCACATATTTAAGAAATCTCAATTTAAATCTGTTTACTTAAAAATTTTAACCAACGTTTGTGCTTATTGGTCAAAGAAGTTCATATGTCTTCAAAAGATATTTAAATATTTTAGATATCTTTTTTTATCTATTTTATTTAAATTAACCTCTGCACTTGATATATACACAGCATGAATAATTATGTGCTGTTAACATTCTCAAAAAATAACATTCTTGGCAAGTTGGCTGACATATATAACATATATGCGGTTTAGTGTATCAGTAACAATAGATGCTGAGATGAAAAAATTTTGACTAGAAAGGTGCTAAGAGATAGTTTGGCACTCAGCTTTCTTCGATAGAAGGTTAGGATCACTTAACGAATTACTGACGTCATTTGAAATCACCAACTGACGACAATAAATTCATGAATGAAACCTGCGAAGGACATATGTAAAGACTAACTAAATAACCAAATTCTTTGTTTTTATAATACATTTTCTCAATTCAATTAAGGCTAAATTAGACATTCACTAGTGAATGTCTAAAGCACTTTTATTCAATAGTGTCTGGGACCACTTAGATTAGCTTAGATTAGATTGGGTTGGGAACTAGTCACCTTGTCACTGCATCCTTTGAGTATTATTGTGACATACCCACTTCACAGTTCCATAGACGAGTAGCAGTTAAGAATGCTAATTTATCCTTTGGAGAGATGTTGCCTAATTCCGTTGTATCCGGATAGACAGT
>NC_051846.1:20924792-20931478 GCF_002237135.1 Teleopsis dalmanni
ATAAAAATAAAGGATAATAATATATGATAATAACTAAAAAATAAGAAAATTTATCAAATCAACAAATATATAAATTTTATTATTTAAAATAAATAAAAAAAAATTATATTTGATAATAAAAATAAATAGTAATTATTAAGTAAAAATAAACAAATTATAATAATATATGATAATAACTAAAATATAAGAAAATATATAAAATCAACAAACAAATATTTTTTTATATATTAAATATTGCTTTAAAAAATTAAATTTTATTATTTTAAAAATAAAAAATTTTTATTTAATTCTAAAAATAGCAATTTTTATATAATATTCTATAAAGCATATTCATAGAGTACAACTATATAATAATACAATATGAAAATAAATAATAAAAAACAAATAATTTTGAATATAATCTATATAACATGCAAAAAACAAATATATATTCTGAAAAATTATTTACGACAAAAGTTAATATCATTTAATAAAATAATTAAATGAGTTTTTAAAAAGCTAAGTTCTTAAAACTAAAACTGAATAAAACGAGTAAAAGTGTTAGCTAAAAGCATTAAAAACGGCTAAAACAACCAAAAGTGCTAGCTAATGGCATTAAAATTAGACATGTAAATGACATGTTATGATTGAAAGTTTCAAAATAATTTTAGTATAAACATTTTAAATATTAAAATGATTAAAACGAACAAAATCAAAATGTTAGTCTGGCTAAGTGGTCTGCTTTGCAATTGTCGAAAATATCCCTATGACCGGGAACCCAAAGTATAGAAATATCATATATGACAATAGCAACAGTAGGGAAACTTTGCAACAGTTCATAGTAAAAGCAAAATTAAAATATTCGAATGACATTTCCAATAGCTCTTACTTAAAAAGTTATAAAAAATATATATATTAAATAAATATACATATATTACACTGTTATATAAATATATAACATATATAATTGACGACATAATACATAATTTTAATTATCTTTATATCAACTCAATAAACCACAATATAAGACTAACTAGAAAGCATTGGTAATAATTGCTTTCAACAGAAATTATATATAAATAAATACATAAAAGATATTGAGATATGACCTATAAAATAATAAAGCAATATAAGAAGCACCAGCTATTAAAGCCAGTATATGCAAATAGGCTCATTAATAAGTACTTAATTGATATTGAGGTAATGCAGTATAAAGTTGGCTAATGCAAATAGCTTCATTAATAAGTACTTAATTGATATTGAGGTAATGCAGTATAGAGTTAGCTAATGCACATATTTTACTCAATTAGCGAATAAGTTAATTGAGTAATCGGTGAGTTCTCATTAACCGGTTACTCATATTAAATTTTTTAATTTGAGCTTAAAAAAGTTGTGGAGTTAGTCAGTTATTTAATATTAAGATCAAAGATTTAACAGAAAAGTAGGTAAAAAATGAACTCAATTAAAAATAAATTATCAATTGTCAATTTCCTCTAATTTAAAACACTTTCCAGTCATAAATAGAGATTCTGTCATTGGATATAAAATATTAATTTGTATAATAATTTTATTAATGGTAATTATTATTTGATTAATGTATGCATATGTATATATATTGTATATATAACGTAAACATAAAAAATATAAAATTTTTATCAGCAAACCTTTGACTTTAAACCGCTTTCGTTCTCTATAATTTCATTGAAAGTATACATATAATTCTTATAAATTTCTATAGTCAATATTTTTTCCACTTATGTACCTCCTTTATGTATGTATGGTATATTGAATATATATTGTTGATAATATCTGTGTCTGCTGACTAATACATAATTTGTTAGAAGAAAAAAATTATAAATTGTCTGAGTTTGATATTTCATTATAATCATCGTCATCATTGCTATGAACGACATTGAAAGTCATCATCATGTTTCAAGTGAGTGTTCGTCTAGTGCGTTGAGGTCTTATCGCTATTCACATGCTTGACTTTAAATATATATAAACTTTTAATTTTTTTTTTTATAATATAAATTGTCGGACACCAACTGATAAGAAAAGGGTACAAACGGAAAGTGTAATTTCATTCATTTATTTTGAATTAAAATTTTTTTGCTGCTGGTAACTGAGACTTAAAGAATTTTTTAAGGCTGGAAATGCTAGGGTGGATAATTTTTTTTAAATAACGGAAATTAGATTTTGATGAATATGTTTTAATTTTTGAAATATTTTGCTGATATAATTTATTTATAGATACAGAAATTGTATTAAAAATAAAATAAAACTGAAATGAAAAAAAAAATGATCAGAATTTGAAAGGTTTGAAAGTTTTAGACAATTATTAGTAGAGTTAGAGAGTTTTACACTTTGACTTTTTATTATTAGTTTATGTTTATAAACTTAATATTCCTTCACACGTTTGAGGTAAGTCACTTCACTTTACACATGTATGCAGCTAGTGCTCAAGTAAGCTTAAATATTTCTCTAAAAAGGTATAATTTTAAGTGGGCGCTTAACATTAAAAAGTCACAACGTATTAAAAAAAAAGTGCCAACTAATTGTACTAAAACCACAAATATAATATTTATTTCATCAAAAAATCATCAAAAAATGAGTCAAAGTGCCAGTTAACTGCATTAAAAAATCAAAAAAACATATTTCAGCGGCATTTATATACATATTTGTAATATTAGTAATTAAGATTTGAAAACAAAACTTAAAAAAAATTAAAATAAAATATAAAACAGAGAATATTTAACAAATTAATCTTATTTTACAAAAATTAATGTATAAACTCATATTCCAATTTCACTATCAGTAAATAACTTTAGTAATAACAGATAAATACATATTCATAAAAAAAATAATATTTTTGTATAAATTTAATTTTTATGAAAAACATTTTTATTTTTACTTGTGTATTTTTTTAGTTAGCAATCAAAAAAAAATATTTAAAAAAATTGTTGCTATAAATAAATCACTTGTATAAATAAATATAATAATAAAAAAAAAAATAGATAAAAAGTTTAAATATTTTCACATGGAAATGCGTAAAAATAAAATTTTATTTCAAAAATAAATTATGGGAATATTAAAATAAAAATAACAAAAAAATCTGGCTAAATCTGGTCGGTGTCGATTGTCTATGGTTGGTGATGATGCTTTGGGCCTAATTTTTAACGAGTTGAAATTTTTTTGAAATTTTTCCTCAAATTTATTTTTATAGTTTTTAACATTTTTATTGTGATAATTTTGGCATTCAAATAATTATTAATTTTCATTTTTTTTTCAGTAGAATAAACTTGCGTATATAATGAGTATTGGTGAGTTGTGTGAAAATATTATATTAAATTAAAATTTTTTGCTATTGAGAAGTATTTAATAAATATATTAAAAAGTATGTGAAAATATAAATATAGTTTTGTATATATTATATAACAATAATTTTATTTATATTAAATCAAAATTGATTTTAATATTTAATTTTTGTGAGGTTCAAATATTTATTAAAGGATGGTTTCATCTTTATATATTTTTTAAAAAATTATTTTCCAAATATATAATTTATTGTTATAATATAAAATATTAAAAATAGAAAATAATATATTTAAATGGTAAAAAATATTTTCTGGCTAAATTATACTTATATTTAGTATTATTACTTATAAGCAATTAAATTTGTTACTCATACGCAGTGTGTGTTCAAGCATATTTATTGCTCAAAAGAATTTTCGTTTAAGTAGTTGGATATTTAGCTCAAAATTATTTTAATTGTTTTAATTAAATTTTAAACACAAGCTTTTAAATTAGTATTAAAAAATATATTTTATTTTCACCAATATTTCGACTATAGTCCATAGTCATCTTCATACGGTAGTTGAATATCAAAACTTGAACAAGAAAACTATATATATATATATACGAGGTACTGTCTCTCAATAAAGTGGAGCACTACAACCGTGGCTGACCTTATGTGATACTAACCGACTCTAACCAAACAGGGGACAATCCACCCTCTGTGTGCACGTCAAAATATCAGCTATTAGATGTGATCCTAACAGCAAATCGATATAGATATATTTTAACACTAGTAATCGCATCTCTTTCTATTCGCTTGGCTTAAATAACTGAACGAGACATTACAGATGTTAAAATCAATGACTGCGACACTTAAGGAAAAGAAAACAAAGAAAGTTCGATACTTAAGAAAGACTAAAAAAACACTTAATCTAAATAAAGTGAGGTTTCCAATAAAAGGTTCCAAATTCATTATTTTATAAAGAAATTGTTTATAAATATGTGGTTGTTTATTTAAGATAATCGCTTTAACCTTTCTTTAGTATTTATATTAAAATAAAAGTATTTCATTTCGTTTTAATCTTTTGAGCAAGTAACCTTACCTTCACTGACTAAGACATTCCACTGAGGTCTAATAACAACTAAATATCAACTATAACATTTAATAAAATTCAACAAAGATATTTATTTTGTAGCTTAGATTAATAATGACAGGTTGTTTCATTGTTTCTCTTATAAATTAAAATGAAATTAATTGTAAGCCGACATCTATTAATTATTTATTAATATTTTCATTATACTAACTTTTTATCTATTCACATATATAATTAAGTTTAGCAATTACAAGCACGTGTATTGATTTCATTTAAAACGTCAGGTAATTAAAATTTCCAGCGACTGGAGATATCAGCCTTAACTTAAAACTGAGCTATATAATGTACACGTCAAAATATTGCATATAGCGTGTAATCGAAATTCATACAGGAAATTCTTTAAATTGTTTAAACAGCTTTAATATTATAAAAATATGTAATTGAAACCTCAAACTTGAAGATACAAAAATAACTTAGACGATTATTTAAAGAAGGCAATGTGAAACCATTGTTACTAACAGCAAATATTTAAGTATAACAAGTGGTTTTCATGTGAGAACTTTTGAGATAACAATAAACACAAATATTTTAAAAATATTTTTTTTTATTTATGTATAAATAAAGTAAAGTAACGATTTCACAAATAGTCGTTACAATAAATCCTCTAAATAACGAACAAACAAACACTTGTAAATAACAGACATACCAAAATGTTCTCTCTAAATAACGAATGTTGTTTATAATATAATGAAAAGCAAGTGTACACTAAAATTTGCTAGTGTACTATGGAAAATTAATGAATTATCATACAATATTTATGTAAAGAGTATATTAATGAGATGGTAAGTCCACTTAATAATGGTATAAATTATGCCTAAAGACATTAATTGCAGTTTAATTCTTTTGACGTCGTCCTTTTATTTTTATGTTCAAACGAACACACTAATTTGAACTAATCAGATGTACGACTTCGACTAATTAAGGAGATAAAGTTCCTAAGTTCTAAATTCTCAACCATAATTTTTTGTCACTCTTGCTTTATATTTAAATCTAGTGATAGCTAACAAAAACGTTAGTTAAATGAAAATTCTTGTAAAACTCTAAGGTTAATTTATCCAATTTAGACACAAAGTACTACAGTATCGTTGTTGACAGGTTCCTTTATCTGGATACAGGTTTAGCTCAGTACTCAATACTTTTCATTTTTGTCTCTCTTAAAATTTGCTTTAATATAGCGATAACTAAAAAAAGCTAAGAAGAAAATTCTTGTCAAAGATCAAAAGATACTTGGTTCAATATAGTCAAAAAGTACTATAGTATTGGGATTGATAAGTTACTGTGTGTTAGAAAGGTACGCAATATGACTTAACCTACCACTTACCAGTATTTATTGTGATAACGGTTCTGCTAAGGAGAAAGAAGCTTTGTTTCATATTATATGATTGCGCTCATCTTTAGCCATCAGAAGAATTCATGTAGAATTTCAGCTATCGCCAAAAAACTATCACTTTTTTAAGTTTAAGTACTCATCATTTCATTACTTTGTTTAAGTGGGTTACATGTGTTTGCTTTCCAGGTCAATCTGGATTACAACGATAACTTAATAATGACAAACATTATCAATATTTGATTCTATTCTATTTATTAGCAAATCATTTAAAAGTTGCATTGGTAAATATATATAACTCACAAAGTTTTGAGATTCATAACTGAATCTTATAATCCTTATTTTATCTTATTTTAATTTATACATTTAACTGAATGTATAAAAAAAAGTGTGAGATTGCAAGATTCTTTTATCTGAATCTAACCTATATTTTACAATCACACGTAACCCTTTCCACATTATTATGCTTTAGTCCCTTAAATTCTATATACTACCTTTGGTTATCCCTATATGTGCGTAATTTGTAGATCTTACTTGTTTGTTGTGAGCCGCAGGTATTTGCTTGTGGACTAAACAAGTACAAAAGTGTTTCATTTGACGAAGTACCGTCTACCTAATAAGCTGTTAAACTCCTCATTGACTTCAGGCTTTTGATACTTTGACTTTGTGTTAAAAAAAGTCCTTTTTAGGTGTGGCGATTGGCAGTTGCTATTCGACGAGTCTACGACCACAATAATAACTTTATAAATGGAAGTACGACTCTATTACTTTCTAGATCAGGGCTGTTCAATTCAGATGCGATAGCGGACTAATACCAACCACTATACAGATTAGTGGCCCGCAGACACAAATACATATGTTAATAGTTGTTTTTAACAAAAATAAAAATACGGTTATAATGTTAAGTTTAGTTTTATTAATTTATCAATTTG
>NC_051846.1:20931578-20937569 GCF_002237135.1 Teleopsis dalmanni
TTTATTTGTAATTCTATTTATATAATTTTTTTTAAGAAATTGTGAATACTTATAATCATTTCAATATGTAAAAGTTTGTTTTTAATTATATTAAATAGTTGTGAAGTTTATTATAAACATATGAACATATAAACATATAATGTAAAGAATTTTCTGTCTTGGAAAGATATACATTTATAATTAGTAAAAAGAATATTTTACGTTTTAATATTACTAATATTTATTAAAAGAATATTATTAGAAAATATTTGATAATATATAATATTATACTATTTTTATATATGTATATTGAATGGCTGTGCAAATATCACTATAAAAAAGGTATTCAATAAGTGGTATTGATAATAATTCTTCCTCTTTGGCTATGTATAATAAATATCATAACAAAATAGATTGGTCTCAGGGCTATAGAAAGATCCCTTTGGACACCCTAAACGTAATGCTACATTTTCTATCAATGAGAGCTATTATTCTTAGCTGGGTTTCTGGAGATAGGAGTATTGAGCAGAATGAAAGTGCAGACGGTTTGGCATGTCTTGGTGCTTCCCTGAATATATCCCAAGGGTCACCGGTTTATGTTTTCCTGGGGATAGTGCCCTAATAATAGGGTTAACACGATTAGTGGCGGTAAATTTATGCTCCATTTAACGATTGAAGGGCGAAACTTATGTTTGTCTTTATAATGAACTAGTTATTTGCAAATAATTTAAATATAAATTATATCAATGCATTCTGTTATATTAAAATACTATTTTTTTTGTTAATTAATTTTTGTTTTGTAATTTTACTACACTTGACGTACTTTGTTATTACCTACATGCACGTTCTCCTATCTTTGTTCTACAGTATCTTTTTAAATTTTTTTTATAATTTTATTTTTTATATTTTTTTGTTAAACTGAAACGTAAAAACTGTTACAGTCATATACGCTTCATGAGTTTTTTTTTTTGTATAAAATATTACTACTATTTCGAAATGACGGAAAAACTTGCAATTACAAAATGCATTAAAAATGCAAAAATAAAAAAAAAGAGTAGAATTAATACTCGGGCGTCTAGAATTACACAAAGTGGCGGTAAACTACAAAGTCAGTCATTTGCCAAAGCGAATTTATATGGACAAAGTATGCTTATACTATATAAAATATTTTGTAGTAATAAAAGTTGTTTATATAAATTAAAAATAAAATGCTTATATACATATGTGAGTAGTAGCTTCACTTACCACTTGACTGACTTATTAAATTGTTGCGACACCTGAGACGCGTGCAAATCGAATAATTTGCACAACTCGTCGAAGGTGTGAGGTGCGATAATTTAAACGTGGAACGTGTGTTCACGATCCCAACAAAGCATTTGCAACTTTTGGTTAAAATAAGAAAAACTGACTCTACAAAAAATTCTTCATTGTTATTATTAAGTTTTTTTATGTTGCAAATGTAAAAAAATTGCAACATAACTGCAATATAAAAAAAATGAATTTAAAAATGTTAACACAATGTTGCAATAAAGCTAAAGGGTGTGCCCATACATTTGTGTCTACTCTATTGTGTTCTCTGTTCCGTGTTTAATATAATTTATAATATAATACAATATAGAAATATGTAAATACACAATTATGTCATAGGTAAAATAAATATATTGTAATATATACAAGGCATGAAATAAAAAACTATATCAATACTATTATGAATGACATTTTTTTATATACTTTATTTTACTATACATATTTCTTTTATTAAAAATATGTTACATTCTTACTTATTATAATTTTAATATAATGACTTATCATATTAAAGTTATTTCAAAATAAAAGACTAATAACTACGGTCACGACTTCATTTTTAATATTTCCAGTCCTACTCAAAAAAGTATTGACTACATCTCACCATTCTCAAAAAGGTAATGGTGTAGTCAATGGAGTTTTCTCGATAGTACTGAACACATCAATTTTTATAGCACTTTCGAATCATTGCAATCTGTTTCAAGTAGATACGATCGCTATAAGGGAAGCTATAACTTGTCTGGAAGTGGATAATGTATTTAATAGAAATATATACATACACTCAAACTGGTTTAGGGTCCTGGGGTTCAGTTCAATTTGCATCTAGGACGGTTTTTAATGAAAACAATTTTCAAATTGTCGTAACTCAAGCTCTGTAAATAATACTGAATTAAAATTTTTTGCATTTTAAAGATAATTAATCAAATATTTTACAAATAGTTAAAAAATTAAAATAATTTATATTTGAATTCATATATTAATCGTTAATTAAAATAAAAATTGATTATTCTTGATTTAGATTTATTATAAAATCTTGTTAAAAAATTGATTTCTTTATTTTTATAATAATTAAAAAAAAATTTTATTACTATTTTGTATTTTTTACGTATAAACACTTAATATTAGTTAAATAAAATTTTGAATAAAAATTTAGCAAATAAACTTAAGTTTTTATTTTTAATTCGAATTTATCTGAAATATTGACACTTAAAATTGAGTTTACCAAAATTTTAAAATTTTTTTCTGAAACACGTATATTTTTTTTAAAAAAAAGGACTCAAAAAATAAACGTATCAAAATTGGGAGTGATAAAGTGGCTCATAAAATTTTTTTTCATCAAAATTGATGATGAGATCAAAAACCGTTCCGCTTGTAAAAGAAGGGCACATATATTTATCTTCTTTTAAATGATATATTTTATTTAAAGCAGTAAAACAAAGTAAGATTACACATTCTTTTCTTCAAAAGTTAACTCCAAATGTAAACACTTCAAATTTTTCAATTAATTTTATTTAAATTTTTCTATTATTTTGCCCATCAATAAAAGCGAATAAATACATCAGATGTGACACATAAACTCACACACACTCAACAACAAATCGAACAGCTGCTTGTGACTTAAATTGGGCTTACGTGACGTATGATTACCTTAATAAAAATAAAAAAAACTCACAATTATGGCAACACCCTGTTTGAGTCAAGTTGTGTTGTTTTTGTATTTCATGTTGGACTACTTAGATTATTAATTGAATTCTTTAAAATATAAACATCACACACACACAGTCACACAGACAAGTGAAAAACAAATTAATATTGTTGATAAGCGGCGTACGTCAAAGTATTGTCCGCGTACCTTTCAACCTTCTTAATGGCTCGCTATGTCTGGTGTGGTGTGGTGAGTTGAATTCCTCACAATTCGTTGTTGTCTATGTTGTTGTTGTTGCTTTTAAAGTCGATGTTGTCATACGAAACTGATATTTTAAAATATTTATAATGTTTGCACAATTATTTTCGTTAAGCTATCATTTCTCAATTGCATTGTAACCAATGAAAACGAATTATTAACAATAGAATATTATTAATCGAATATTATATTAATTAGAATAATATTAATTTTAATTAATAGAAATTATTAAGATTCTTATTATTATTTATAACAGAAATCTTAAAAATTTTAAAGTAAATTTTAACAAAATCTCTTTAAATTAAAAGTAGAGTATGTAGAAAATATAAACCGATATATGTTTATATATATTTTTTTTAAATATATAAAAAACTTTTGATATACTAAATAGTGTTATTTATTAATCATTTAGGAGTTAAATAATCAACTTTAAGCTCGATTAAATGAAACTTTATAAAAAATTTCACAAAATTGCATTTAAAAGTATTGCACTCCCATTTTCTTTATATATTTAATTTCTTTATGTATTAGAAATTTTTTACTTCCTTCCGTTTCGTTAAAACGAATTACGAATCACACAAAGCCACTACTAATACACTTTAACACACACATACAAACACAAAGAAAGAAAAGCTTGTAGTTGCACACTAGCGTGTAAGTTTCTATATCAATTTTCAATTTTGTCGCATCCCTTTGACTTCGGTCAATGACTCATTGACCCCATTTTGATACATGCATATATACTCTTTCATATACAAGTAAATTGCTACTGATGTTGTTGTTGCTACTGCCGCCGCTGTTGCCTTTGCTGTCTTTGCTGCAACGTATGTACAACGCTATTTTAACACGTTTTGGCTTGTTCCACAAACGCTGTGTGGCGTCATGCGCAAAATTCAATTGAAAAAAAAAGTGCCCGTATTATATAAATTGTTTTTGTAACCAACAACAGAACTAACCAAACCAAACCATAGCTAACACAGAACACAGCGAGAGTCAATGCAGTCAGTCGTCAACAACGCAGCCAACACCTCCTGAAGTGAAACTTGGTTTTACTGCATTTTATATGCAACGCACAACTCAAACATGTACGTCAAAGCCAAAGCAAAAGCACTTTAATGCTAATGCCCACCTTTAAGTAACACCCTATACGTGTGAGTTAGGCGCTTCCTCTTTGTTGCTGTTTTCTGCTTGCTGCTGCTTGCTGCTGTTTTTGTTGTTTGGCTTTTCTTGTTATTGTTACTGTCATGTTGCTATGTTGCCGCATACATTTCTATTACTGTCTTTATTACTTTATTTGTGTTGTAGTTTTTACATTTTTATTTTATTATTGTTATTATTTTGTTTTTGTGTGTTTGTGTTATATTTTTAGGGTAGTTTTTTTTTAGTTTTCTAGCCAACTTATGTTTGCATATATGCACATATTTGCATTTCTTTTAGGTATATTTTTTTTTTTTTCAAAGTGGCAAACTTTTTTTAAGGCTGTTATTTTTTTGTGTATTTGTTTTTTTGTATTTGTTTTACTTTTTTTAGTTTGCCGCCGCCGCCGTAGACACTTGAGGCATAGTGTTACTTGCACTACTACTATTCCAATGTGCGGCATTGTTTAGCATTACTTTAAGCAATTACATTTTCCAGGACTATAATAGTTTTACATACACAATTTATGTATGCGGCATATGCCACCATTTATTTAGTATTTGTTAGTATTTGTGTGTTTGTGTTAACAGCGATTGCTTGTTATTGCTTTTGTCACCACTAGTTTTATTGTGTTTGTTGCTATTTTCGTCGTGTTGACGTTTTGTTGGCAAACCTCCTATGGCATTTAACCTCGTTTTGTAAACGTTTCTTAGTCGTGGTGTTGGAGTGATCTAGTGCGTGAGCATATTAACACATACACACACACAAACACCCAATGACTGTATGTATGCATATGCATGCATATGTTGTTAGTTACTCATACGCTATGGTTTACTTAAGAATATATATTTTTTTACTTTTTTATTGAAATTTTTATAAATATCAAATCTTATTTTTTTTTTATTTTGTTAGGATATTTTTCTATTGTGGTTTATCGCTCAATTGGAAATACCCATAAACGTTTAATTACAAAATGATTTTTGAACAGTCGAGAATTGCTATAATAAAATTTTTTTGGAAAATTTTTTATAAAAATAATTTTAAATTCTACTAAGAAAATAATTTATTTTATCATAATTGCCTTTAAAAATTAAGTGTTATAAACAAGTTTTATTAGAAATTTTATTTCTATTTTAATTATTTTTATTTTATTTGTATTCTATTTAATTTAATTTTTATTCTACTCTGTTTTTGTTTTACTTTTTTATTTTTTTATTCAATTTTATTTTTTAATTCATTCCTGAGATATTGTAATTTTATTGCATTTTTATTTTTATTTTATATTAGTTTCATTTGTATTCTATTTTATTTTTATTTTTTATTCAATTTTATTTTTAATTCATTTTTATTATATTTTTGTTTTATTTTTATTCTATTATTTTTATTCTATTATTTTATATATCTTATTTTGTATATTTGTTCTATTTTATTTTTTTATATATGTTCTATAATTTTTTTTATTTAATTTTAATTTTTATTTGATTTTATTTTATTATATTTATTTTATTTTTATTTTATTTTTATTTTATGTTATTTTTATTTTATGTTATTTTTATTTTATTTTTATTTTATTTTTATTTTATTTTTACTTTATTTTTATTTTTATTTTATTTTTATTTTATTTTTATTTTATTTTTATTTTATTTTTATTTTATTTTTATTTTATT
>NC_051846.1:20937669-20947646 GCF_002237135.1 Teleopsis dalmanni
CAAGAATTATTTCCAAGACGGGTATGATGATGGGTATTTGGCAATACTCGAAACAGCTGTATGGTCATCCAAAGATTCAATTAATTAAAATAATATAAAAAAAATTTTTTGTTATAGTTCACTACTGTTCGAAAAAACCTATTTAGGCACTTCTTTATAAATTATTTAACACAAGTTATTTATAAATTCGAGTACTGATGGTAGAGTGTAGTACTTATTCTTATGATTTTATTCTAAAAAGAATCTAATACTTAGAAATGTATTTAATGTTGGAAAAATAATTGAAGTCGCTTTTATGGTTAGCTGATTATTTGTATATTTAGTAAATAGTCAAAATTAAAATATAATTGTTTTTTTTTGTTAGTTTGTTAATTTTTATAAATGTGTGCAAAAACAAAACCACACATTTAAAAAAAAACACAACTAATCTAAGTATTAAATTTAATTAAATAAACATGATGACTAATTCAGTTTTAGAGGAACGCATACAGAATCTCCAAAATAAAATTTCGTGTTAATAATAAAATATTCCAAAACGAAATAGTACTAGTAAGAGAGTCTTTATTATTATTATTATTATAGCTTTCTGTTGTTGTTCTTACCATAAAATTCACACTGGTATTGTTGCTGTTGAGAGACACTGTTGTATAGCATCAAATTGTATATGTTTTATAAATTCTTTAAAATTATTAAAATATGTATATTATTTTTGTTATCAAATGTTTGCTGAACCTCTAACAACTTTCACATATATAATTTTGTAAGTCATATAAAATAAGTTAAAAATTATTTTTCTAACATTTATTAATATAACCTAATAATCTTATTATTATGAGGTTATCATTATTTTGTATGGATCCTTACAGTATATGATCAATTAACTTCGTCCATTTATCGATTTATGTTACTTTCTTTCAATGTGGACATAAATACATATGAATTCTATTAGTATTTCCATTCGTTATTATTTCCATTTCCATTCGATCGCACACATATTTAATGTGTTTTGAAGGAGTGGTTCTATTGTTACATTTTAGATATATCCCAATCCACTGCAAACCTAGATTCGTACCAATAATACCAATTTTTTGTTAGCTAGTGACATACTGACTCCCTACACTGTTTTTGTGAGACAGTATTATTTTGCAAATACTAACAGTACCGTGATTAAAAGACTACATTTCCGAGATGCTACAATCGAAAACACATGTGGGTATGGACCTTATGTCCAATGACAGGTGCGAACAATAAATACTTTTGCGTTCATTCATTTGAAATATATTTATTTTGTACTCATAAAATAAAATAATGGAATTATCTTAAAAAAATATTTGTTGTGTAAGTTGTTTTGCTTTCAAATTTTAAAAATTTTATAATATAATTATGAATTCAGTTTCTGTGTAGTTAACATTCATCTTAAAGCAGTTAAGAACATTCAATTATTATATTCGTAGATCATTAAGATACTTTTACAGACATCTTAACGTAATAATATGTTTTAAATTAAACATGTTTGTTTAAAAAACACTACTAAGTAAAAAAATAATTCTAAATTATTTATATTTGTTTATTTTTTCAGGAATTTATATGCAAGTAATAACGCATCAACAATATGTATGTATGTATCTGATTCACACTCAAGACTTCCGTTAAATTTTTTTTTGCAAAATTTTGTAAGTCGTATAATGTGGGGTTCGAGTTCTTAATGAACAGGGTATGGTTAAGCGTAATATAGTATTTCTGTACCACAGCCTCTGCCATATCAAGACCATGGTGCGTGCTGAAGAAGTACATCCTTCCCGAGGTGATCCTGTCAAGTCGGCGCTTGTCGACTTTAACTGAACACCATGGATCTAGAGAGGAAAACTCGATAAAACCCGTAATCTCCGGTGTTATTCGACCCGTGCCCTTGAGATGAATGGCACTACGTTAGTGTGTCTTCGAACGGAGACCTTCGGATAACTGGCGCCCTCCGATTGTAACATAGCCTTGTCCAGGTATGGCGGATCTCTGCCCGGATCGACTTATTTTTCTCCGCAACTCGTGGGATTAAGCATGAATTCAAATAATGTAAAATATAATAAAATAATTAATAATACAGCTGGTCGTTCGGCATATCTAAATTCTGTTACTTCGGATAATCAAGCATCCTATTCCAGTAAGATACCTACAGCGTATTCAAATAGAAATGAAAGGGAGTCACGCGTCAGGTCCAGACGGTCGGGTGCTAATTCACGGAAAATTTATAATGACCGTCGTGCAGCTAACAGACTGGTCGAGAGATTCAATAATACGCCGTATAATCAACTGTCTGAAGCAAATAAATGCAGCCTTGATTGGGCTAGAAAGGTGCTGGAAACAGCTCCTAGCACTGATAAACGGGAATCTGGAACTAAGCGCTCAATAGTCGAGTCAGTTTCAACGCCCGAAGTTAAAAATGTACAATTTTCTGGTAATTCTACTCAAAATAGGCCTTTATTAGATCAGCCAAACTCAAATTCTGAAGCTAAGAAGGCAAAATGTAGTAATCCCATTCAAAATGAGCCCTTGAGTGATATAGTGAAGAGCCAGATAACTATTGCAGTCATCGATGATAGTGACCCTGATGGCAAAATCACACATGAAAACTGGAGTTTAATAAACAAAAAACTTATGGATTTATACCTTGATTTAATGAAGGAGTATCCAGGTAAAACTCCCTCCTTTCGTGATGGTGGATGGTTCCAGGGTTATGTGAAACTAATCGATTGTGCGGATCAACGTTCTGTTGATATTTATCGCATTGCCATCTCCAGATTGGGTGAGGTCTGGCCAGGCGCAAAACTCAGAGTTGTTGATAAGGATCAAATTCCTTGCCGACCAAGAGCGCATACCTGGGTACCGGCCGAGCCGTCCGACCCTAGAAAGATACTAAACTTAATTCAGTTGGGTAATTGGGGAATTGGTGCCCACACTTGGAGGATCACTAAGGTGGAGGAACCAAAAGGACGTTATAGATGGGTCAATCTTGTGCTTGACAAAGCATCATTGGTTCCCTTGGCACGATCTGGTGGTGTTATAAATTACGGTTTCTCATCTATTAATATAAAGGTCTATAAAAAGGATCAGGAGCGATCCTAATCCGACTTTTATATAATTCCAATGGAAATATCGTAAGATGTTTCTAATTTTTGAATGAAAATCGAATGGAAAACATCTGCTCTTCATTCTCTGGTTTCCTCTTTTTCATCAGAAGTAAGCATGAGTACATGTCATCTCCATGAACACATACTACTTTCGTTCAAGAATATGTCTGCAAAATTAATGCTCTCATCACACTAGCGGAGTTAATTGACTTCATAGGCAAATGTAATGATGACATGGGCGTATCGAATTAACCGGTAATGATGCGCCTTCCAGGTTGCAACAACGCCATTACAATGAAGGGACAAATATGGTTTTTAAGCCAAAACCATGGTCTTATTGTAATTTTGTATGCTGGCTCCGAACTTAAATCTTCCAATTTATACAGCCAGAAAAGGTAAATTCAGATAATGCTTACTAAATAATTATATAAATAATGTTTTCTTTCAATTGTTACAGTAATGATTATCAGACTGCTATAAGCTTTTATGACCATCAGACACTTCCGTTAAATATTCTGAAATGGCGGGTCTAAAAGTCTGGTAGAGCTGCTAATAGGCTATACAGAAACATTTTTTCAATGTGGATGGGACAGCATAAATACAAACGAACGCGGTGAGTTTTTTGGGTTTATTATAAAATATTTGATATCACAACTACTATTGTTAAACGTTACGACTCTGGTTAGCAGTACTTAAGCTCCGACCAATATTTGTTCGCTGATTATTTAAAATTTGCTCGTCTCATAGTTGCATAAAATGCGTTTAATTTGAATATTTTTAGAAATTTGAACAAATGAACTACGTGAGATATAAATCTGTTGTAAATGGAGAAATTCTTTCATACTAATAACCGAACTGTCAACACCATAAAGATAGATCTACAAATGAAATACTCATTTATACTGATATCTCTAGAAAGAATCATAGACGGCGAAATATGACGTGTGCATAGCTCAGCCTCAGGACATATTTTAGAAGTTTAAGAATCTCATAAGCAAGAAATAAAATTTAAAAAACTTTGGTGGCATAACATATAGTACTGTTAAGAAACTTAGAGTCTGGCATTTCTTTTATTATTTATACGCAACTTTAATTACATTTTTTTGCTTTTTTTTTTATTCAAAGTCTAGTAATTATCAATAGTCGAGTGACAATTTCGAAAAGCTCGCTTATCATTGTTTCTGGGGCTATTGATAGTTTTTCTCCATTCTAACGAATATAATATATATAATATATATAGTCATCAATTTGTGAATGTTATTGACTCTTTTGAAGTTTAGTTAGTTGGATTACTTTCGTCGGACTGTTAATGAATAATAAGACAATTTAGTGTCTCTGTTGTCCTCTTCTCTGTATAGTAAATATCTTGACAAACTTATATATTTATGAAAATGAAAAAAAATAACATCAAAGTTATATAAATATAGTTTATATTTTATTTTTACTATCGAAGAACTGTACCTTTTGTATTTTTTTTAACATTTTTTTTATTGTGATTATCTGAAAAGTTTGGATTAGAATCTTAACCAATTATAAGAACATTATAAGGAGTAGCAGTAATTCGTGGACCTTCCATAGTAAAAACAGGTGATATATATTTCATTGATTGTTCCCATTTTTTATAACGCATTTCTTGACCATTTGACCAACCTATGGCAGCTAATAAAACAAGAAAAAAGTAGAAAGCACTCAAAAAAAAATGTTCATATCTTAAATACCATTTGAAGTAGGCGGTACTTTCAAATTACTGCCATCAATAGCTCCGGTTTTTGTCTCAGTATTTTGCTGTTTGTTATCATCTAAATTTTGTTGCCCATTTATAGCTTTTTGTAAACATTTAACAACGTGTACCCCAGTACGAGGACGTCCACAACGGCATTTAGCAATCAATGAATTGTACATATCCTTAGATACGAAATATGAATCACCCTCGCCTTTGTACTCGTAAGGACATTGAACTGAGTTCAATAAGAAGAAATAGTGGTATTAGATCCCAATTGTTTTATAATGTTTCCAATAATTACCTTTAATAGTATTTTTTATTTCATTATTCATCTCATTCTGATTACAAACTTTATAGAACTTAGTTGCATTCAGTTCGCCCCACTTTTTTGGATAATTACGTCGTGCTCTATTTTCTAGTTGCACTTGTTCCTTACTGTGTCAGAAATGTAAAATATTTATTTATATTATTTAATAATATTTATAGCCTTACAGTATTTCCGTTTGCAAACAAGGATTCATTTTTTAACACTTTTTTTTGGTTTTTTTTTGACAAATATAATCAAGTGTCTTCAGATCTCATAATTATACTCATAACTAAAGTACTAGGGACATTGTTTATTTCAGCTAAATTAACAACCAAAAACTTTATTTGGTTGTCAAAGGAACTACGACTGCCTTAATTTGTTTTTTTTTTTTTTATTTAAAAAATAGTCATGGGTGTAGTTAAGAGGGGAATACTATATGCACGTAAAAAAAATTGGTTTTAATAATATTTTTAATTCATATTTTATTTTATTTCATTTTTTTGTGTATTTATTTTTAAAGTGATATTTCATAATAGAAAGAGGGCCTATGGAATAACAACCGCTCTCTAAATGTAATTACCCGATGGGGAAAATATGGGCGTATATATACATATAGTCCTGTGCAGCAATAATATATTAGATGAGTGATTCCCGGTTTTAAAGAGACGCCCTTTGTAGTAAAATCAAATTTCGTTAATGATAGAATATAATAATGCACAGTTTACTTAATAATACATAGATTATTTATTAATACATAGATTATTTATTAATACAATTAGAGTCATTAATTACTTAAGGGACTTAGACAAGTTTATAGAACTGTTAGGTTGGTTTATCATTACTTAATGAGACTCCCCCATTGTCTTTTTCGGCGATTGCTCGTATACTGACATTTAGACGTAACGGGCCAATATTTTTGCTCAAGTAGGTTTTCTTGGGTACAAGGTTGCCACCAACCTAGCACAACCTAATAATACATATATTACTCATTTAAACATAGATTACTCAATAACACATATTTTAATCCATAATACATAGATTACTCAAAAATACATTGAATACTTATATTACATAAATTACATAAATTACTTAATAATATATAGATTACTCAATAATATATAGACGTTAATATATCGACTTAAGATCTGCTATTAATAGTACTAATTTCTTGTGATCACTATTGTTTTTATCATAAGAACTCTCCAGTTGGATGGGCCCATCAAGTAGAAAGCACACTCTAACCTACCATGAATGATAGAATTTGGAGTGGAGTGGAATAACGTAGTAGAAATGGAAAATTGTATGTAGGAATGATAATAAAGACATTGAATCCCACCCGTACTAAGGCAAAAGACTTCTTTACATTATGGAGATGGATCCAAAAACAAATTAAACTAAAATCTCAATATATTATATAAATTTTAATATTTTTTCGTACAATTTTGGTATTCATTAGATCTACACTTCTAATCCAACAGTTATGATTAATTTAAAATTAATTGAGAAAATGTAGGAATGTTGCACTTTGGCAGGATTCCTTTATATGAATTTTAATATATGTTATATATTGACATCAAAAAATTTTTTTTATGAAGTACTCATTATATTTTTTTTATATATATTCGCAGGTCAGCAAATATGAAAAGTGATGTCATTGAGATATAAATTAGTGGAACTTTTTTTCCTTATATGACACAATTGTTAAAATTGTTATCTATCTTATTCCTATAAGATTTATGGATGGAATTGTTTATGCTAAACACTCCATGTAGAATCAAAGGAGTCAAGATATACACCATATGTTCGTTGATATATTGATATAAGAAAAAAAAATTATTGCTTCGGAGTCCTGGATGATACAAGTATGAATCAAAAAAATTCGATTTTCATTGTTAGAATAAGAGTAGGATTTAGCGACAATGTACAGGAAGGAGCTACGATACTCTCATGCTAAAGATGTAAAGATGATGGATATTAAGCTGGAAGAGCAAAAAATGCAAATTTCTACTAAAGTATTGAATTGAATTTCATCGAAATCTATGTGCTAGCTTATACGTTATATGTATATGTGATTTAATATTATATACATATATATATTCTATTTTATTGCTTCCTTGAAAAAGGATGCTCTTATAAAGCTTTGTAATTCAATTGTAATGAAAATGATTTACAAAATGGCTCAGAATGTCGACATAACATTTTTATATAATTATTATTTATATATTATTAAAATAATATAATTTTTATTTAATTGAGAATAAAGAATAATTTTAATATAAAAAGTATCTATTTTATTATATTATTTTTAAATTATTTATTAACTAATTAGTTACATTTTCGTTAGATATAAAGATATATAAAAATTGAAAATTTTATATGTATGGGTTGGACAATATAATATAGTCAACTAATTATATTAATATTCAAACTCTATCCACTTGAAATTTATCAAAAATTCTAGTTAAAAGTGTGATGTTTATAATAGTTCATAAACCGGTAACCTACAATTGTTTATAGTACCGAGCGCTCCCAAATCGTTGGTCACCTGGTGCTTTTACCAAAGATGCGGACGTCCTCTAACGCGTTTTCCATCTACATTTACCGAATTAAACACGTTTCTAGCCGGAGCACTTTCTTTCATTCGCACGACATGACGAAGCCAGCAAAGTCGCTGAATTTTTATGCGCTTAACTATGTCAATGTCGCAGTATATCTCATGTGTGAGCTATACTTCCTGTATAGACAGGACAAAAAGTATTCGCTGTGTTTTAAAGAATTTTAGATTTAGATAATGATTTCAAGAAAAGTTTTACTAACCCATTCTCCAATAATACGATAATTTTTTATCAATTGCTAAATATTTAAGAAATATTCCCTATAGACCGAAGAAAAAGTATTCGACATTTTTTAAAATCGTATTTTATGAATTTAAATATTCATTGTAGGATTTAAATTTTAATCGTAATAAATAAAAACATATTTTTTTAATTTTTTAGTATAATTTTTGTTTTTATTTCAGCTTGAATTGAAAGCAACTTTCAACTCTTTTTGATGAGTTTATTTATTAATTTATAATCTAACTTAGTTCAAGTATAGTTTAATAGATATATAAACATATAAGTATGTATATGTATATATATATATATATGCATATATATTAATATACATAATTATGTATATATGTATATAAATATTTTTTTTAATTTAAATTTTTGACAACAACATTTATATGTATTTGACTTTTTTCTAATAAGAGTTGAAAGAAAAAAATTTTGCTAATGTATTTTTAACTTTAATTAATAATTAAAATGTTAAATACTTTGGGTTTTTAATAATTAATTAATTTATTCATATCATTTGTTTTTTTTTTTTTTTGAAAAAATCACATTTAATGAATCAAATTTAATAATAATATTTTTTAATTTTTGAAGGTGATTTATTTGCATAAATTAAAAATTGACAACTTAATTTTTATTAATTTTAATATATTTCATTTTAAATAAATATATAATATATTTTCTTAAATATATGTATGTTTTATATATAATTTAATGTTTCGGACTAATACAAATATGATGAAGACTTTATTTTCTAAATGACAACAAAACGATTGTTTTCCATGTTTTTGTTTATATTTTTTTCATTTAGAATATTTGAATTAGAATTTGAATTTATACTTAAAACAATTATTATTAATAAAATATAACTAATTGCATTTTTTGATTTATTATTGTTGCTTTTTTCTAATTTTAAAATTAAATAAATAATCAGAATTGCCAATTTGGTATAATTAATAAATAAATTGATATATATATATGTATAGTTTTTAGTTTACAAATATTTACAGAATTAATGGAATTTATATTGTAAGCCTAAAATTAAAAATATTTTTAAATTTATAAATATATTTAAACATATATATATAAATACATAAATAAAATTATATATATATTTAGATGTATGTAGAAATAATATATTTTTCTCTCTATATAATATGTTATATTGTTGTATGAATTTTTTTTTAACAATATATCAGTCGACGGTTTAAATTTTATCTTTCATATGCATTGAGTGATGTCAGTTTGGATTTTCATTTGTAGAGTCCAAAATTTTGTTATCCATCAAGCGAACATTTTGTTTACGAATTAAGACACAGTGTTTAGTCTTCGCTTGTGAGCAAAATGTTCACTTGGTGAATATTAGGCTTAACGTTGCTACTGCTTGCAAAAAACTGCATACTCTGTTTTAAGCTAATTTACCAAAATATATTATAATAAATTGAAATTAAAATTTTCATTTAATGATTGTATGAAGTAAATATACTTAATTGTTTAAAATCGTTTTAGATTTAAATTATATTTGTATATATGTATTTATTTTTGACATTAGATTTGTTGCTTTTAATTTCTATAACCAATCTTTAATTATTAAATTGATTGCATTAATATTTTTCCTTTTTCTATTTTAATTTCTTTTTAGAGGTAGTTTAACATAGACTTAATTAATTAGTCAAATAATTATACAAATTTAATTTAATTAAATTTTTAATTCTGTTGTTCTAATTGTTTTTATAAATTAAATTGAAATCAAATTTCAATTGAATTAATTTTAAATGGTAGTTAAATGAAAATTCGATTCAAATTCTTTTATAATTGATTCGAAGTTAAACTCAATAAATATATTTTTATTATAAGTTCTTTTTTTTTTTTTTTAAAAATTAATATTATTTGATTATAATTTGCTTTTTTAATTGCAAATTTTTAATAATATTCAGGCTGCGTTTGAAGAATGCTTCGATACTAGTTGAAAAAGCAACTAATTG
>NC_051846.1:20948097-21031253 GCF_002237135.1 Teleopsis dalmanni
GTTGGTTGTCTAGGAGTTGGGTCGACCATATAGAATTGTTCGAAAATATTTAAAGTCGGTTTTGTTTTTTAGGAGTTTAACTTTCGAATTTCGGCAAATTTGCTTTTACCTTCATCAGGAGAATTCCTAATATTTCTTCGAAGTTGTTTTAACATCATATTGTGTTTAGTATTACCTATTATAAGATTTTGTCTAAAACAAAATAAAAAGAATAGCAAATAGTAAGCAGAAGAGACTTCGACTAACTCCAATATTTTCAGGCATCTTGAACATTTTCAAATATTGTAATTGATTAATCCAAAATTCTTTAATCCAACATTCTAATTCGAATGTACTTAAACACAAAAAATTTAAAGCACCATTCTTAACCGCTGCCAAGACACTTGAGAATGACATTATTTACAATAACAATTAACCAAATAAAAGTATTTGAAAACCATAACTAGTTAAGTGATACAAACTAGTTAAATGATACAAACTAGTTAAAAAACAATGTATGTTGAAGGAGCACATATATTCGACATCGGTCGAAGAGGTAACTCTAAAATCTAATTTGTTTGAAGATGTAAGATTAAAAAGGAACCTATGCAAATGCCAAATCTCTAAGATAGTTAAGGATTATACACATAATTCTTCTGAACTAAAAGCTTTCATACTATAAAGTTTAGACGTTCAATATCACGAAGCTATGCAGTTTTAAATTTTGTCGTTTTCTGTATTATTTATTTATTAAAATTTATGGAAATATAGTAGAAAAGTAATGTGCAATGAAGAGGTGTAAGTCAATTGAGAGTTGTAAAAGGATGGAGAATGCATTGAAAGAATTTCTGTAACTTATTGAAAATCTGTTACAGAAGCATGAATAAATTAAAAAGCAACTACGTGGGTGAAATGGGGTATATAGAGAGGTCCGTAGCGATTAAATAAATAAGTATATTTTGCTGGTATCAGCGAATAGGTAATTGAAACGAGCCTTAGAACAGATGGGTGAACCATATCAATAAGAGCTGTAATTGGTCACACATTAAGTGTGGTACGACTTGAGTATAGAAGGGAAGCATCATATGAAGTACTATTGCGATTGGGTATAGATGTTTTTATACTTGACGAGTAACTCTTTAGTACAAGGTTATATGCTAAGCTTTGTGTATGTTAAGTCTATTTGAAGAGAGGGACTTAAGGATAATTCTTACGATATCTCTTTAAGAGAGATATATAGGATATTGTGTCCTATATATTAATACTTTCACATTAATAATCCTAATTTTAGGTGTGCTTTAGTGTACATTTTCCATTATAACAAAAAAAATTATTAGTGTATTCAATAACATTTTCTGAAACTTTATACATCTTTATAATTTTTTTTCTTTTTTTTTGGGATCATCCGCACTACAAAATATTCTGTTTAATAAGTATTTTTTTATTTTTTTCAATTCCTATTCTTCAAGTCGTATTAGGTCGCACTTTTATTTATGATTATCATAAAGATATCAGGAATAACCATAACATAACCTTAACATAACTTGAGCCGTTCTCTGATTTCGGTTTCAGAGCATCGAAATGTAGAAAAGAACTAAAAAACCGATGAATTTTTAAGGCAAGCAAATACCATTCAAGAAGCTCTGTAACACTAATATTAAACGAGTTTTTTATATAGAATATTTTCAATAACGGATTTTAAAATTCTTGCAGTATGTATAACTATTAGGGCACTATAGCTTGAACACAATCTCAAATAAACATTATCAGTCATAAATAGAAGGAGATCTTATTAAACTATAAGATTAATAGTTTGAAATACTTATTAGATTACCAGCAGCAATAACTGACTTCTGTTTTCCGTTGGAGTACAGGCGAGCGAAATAAAAATTTCTCAAAATATATTACTTCTCCTAGACAGAGAAAAAAAAGTATTTTTCAATTCATTTATGCCCTGCTCTTTGAAGGCAAAAATGAGTTGCATTAGAACCGTTTGTCAAGAATCTTGTAGATCTGGCAATAAAACTGTGCGAAAGAAGTAATTGGTATTGATATTCGATTAATCATTTAAACCCATAAAACTTAACTTCTCCTGGAACAGGAGAATACTCCAACATTTCAACGACAGTCAAGGTTTGGCTTATTGATTTTCAGAAAACATTGGTGATTATTTTTAAATAGAATTTTAATTTTGTACTTCTTCCTTTCGATTAATAGTTAAGTTAATGTATATCTATTGGTTGAGAAGAGCGTCCATAATTGCTTTATAATTTTTTTTACTACAAGTGAAATTTTAAGCAGTCTTTTAATTTTAAAAAATAAAGAAATAAAAAATATTTAATTAAGTTGATTTTAACTTATATCGAAACATTAAGTTATGCTATTACTTATACGATTATTCTTAGCTAAAGCTGCAGCTTTATTATTTCTTAATTTTTTATTTTTTTCTTTAATTATTATGTTTTCATGTAGGACATCGTGTTTTTGTTTGTGAAATATTTTAAATACTAAATAATAAATCTGATTATTTTTTATCAAGTTTTCGTTTTCGTTTCTCTATAGTTTTCTATTTAGACAGACAGACAATGATTGATAGATAGTTTATATACGAGTATATAATAGACATCGAAACACATAAAAGGGCGCAAATATTATTTTTGAAATTTTCAAGACTTTTAATTTTATTAATTTATTATAATTTTAATATATTCGTAATTTTTAATAATTATTAAATTACTAAATTATTATATATATAAATTTTGGATATAATAAAAATTGTTTTTTTTTTTAGTTTGGATCGTAGTCTGTGAAACCATTTTTGCATTAAGACTTGTTTTTTTTAATTTCTTTTTTTGAAAATTAATTAAATTAAAAATAAGCAGTAAAATGTAGTATTAAAATGGAGTAGAACTCAGGTACAAATCAATATAAAACTAAATAAAATAAATTAAAAACAAAATAATTTGCAATTTGAAATTATAATTAAATTATTAGATAAGTATAAATGGAAGCTCCAATTTAAAAATTATAAAATAAAAACAAATGATTAAATTCTCAATTAAATATTTATTAAAAGAAATAATATTTACTTTATTAACTATGCATATCATTTAATTTTGAATTAATTTTAATATATAATATAATTTTTGCTAATTTACTAAATTAAAAATACACTTAATATTACAAAAATTCTTTACATTATATATACAATTTAATAATAATAATTTACAATTCTATTAAATAATAATTAAATAATTAGGCGCAACAAGTTGCTAACAGTGCTACGCTAAATAGTGAAAGTCCTTTAACTCAACACTCAACACTCAGCAGTCAACAAATCACATACTAAGTATTATTACTAAATATTGCCTTTGATTTGCGTTTAACATTATAAATTTGTAAATTTTATTTAATTGCATTTTAAATAAATTAAATCAATTAAAATATTTGCAATTATGTTAAAAGAATTAAAGAAATTGAAAAATACTTGAGTGTAGCACACAATTTATTAAAGCAACTATTCAGTAGCAACATGTTGCTGCAACATACTTACATCAATATTAACTACAATATTACTAATATTTTGCTTTACTATAAGCACTAACAACGAACAACATACATACATAATTTTGACATAAATTTTTGCACAGTCTTTACCTTAGTTGCATTAAATTTTGCCATAATAAAATACATTTTCTTTGGCCTACTAGTAGTAATGTTGCTATCCCAACTCAACATGTTCCTATACATGTTATGATGCGCCAGTTGTTGCAGTTGTGCATATAGCGCAGTTTTTGCTATTACAATTGCAACTCATGCTAGCATTGCTGCTGTTACGACGTATACTAGTTGCTGCTGCTGCTGCTGATGCTCCAGCTGCAGTTGATGTTGTTGCTGCTTCATTGCGATCGATTGAGCTAGTAGAATTTAAGCTGCAATTGCTACTCTTAAGTGTTTGCAATGATGTTGCTGCACTCTCCGCTACGATATTGTCGAGCAACATTTGTTGCTGTTGGAATTGTTTGAATTGTTGTTGCTGTTGCTGATAGCTTGCAATTGGCACCGTTACTGACAGGGGCGGTGTCGGTATGCGTTCTGTTGTTGCTGTTGCTGCCGTTGGAGACACGCTGATTGTTGTTAGTAGTTGTGTTGTTGGTGCCAGTCCGGCATAGATATTATTTATACCCGCAGCATTCGCTGTTGGAAGGTTTGTTTGCGTTGAGCTACCACCATAACTGCAGGCGGTCGTTTGCAGTGCTGCTGCTTTGGAGATGGGAAGCGATGTGATTGACGCCGATGATGCTAGCGACGAACATGTTGATGAGGCTGATAATGCTGTTGGTGATTTAGGTGAACTCTTACGTGAGAATAGTTTTGTTATTGCATTGGGTTTTGATTTGTGTTGTTGTTGTTGTTGTGTGGAACTATTGCTACCAGTACCGGCATGAAGTTGTTGTTGCGCTGTATGCGTGGCGAGCGTATAAAAGTTATAGGATGATTGTTCTGGAACGTCTTTAACTGTTTTGTTTGGAGGCGGTTTTATATAGGAGCGAGTTATTTCCGATTGCTATGAGTGAGAGAGAGAAACAAAAAAGAATTTTTTGGTTAAGTATCTCTTAGGGAATATGTTTAATTTATTCGCTTTTTACCTGATAACCTGTACGTAGTGGTAATATGCGATCTTGTCCCCATTCGCTATCAGGCAGTGGCACATGGTGTGGACAACGCAGTGTTTGTTGCTGTTGTAATTGATGTTGATAATGCTGATGATGATCATGACTATGGCTATTTACTGAGCTAACAGTACTACCACATGAACTGCCACTACTACTGCCACTGTTGCTGCTCCCACTGCCAGTATTGCCGTACTTAAGCGTGGTGGCTTCGATTCCACCGCGCGCTATATTGCTACTGCCATTGTTGGTTGCCGCCGTCGTGCTATTGCTACTGCCACTTCTACTATTATTAATACTATTTGTGGTATTGCTGCTGCTACTCCCACTGCCAGAGTTACCGTTTGCGTTCGGTGTTATCATGCGTTGGTAATGTTGATGTTGCTGTTGTTGATGGTGGGAATGTTGCTTATAATGATGATGAAGATGATTGTTGCTGTTACTGCTGTTTAAACTATTGTTGCTAGTGTTGCTACGAATCACAGATTCACCACGTACTGCCAAAAGCTCACGTGCTTGGAGTGCTTCTACACGCATTCTACAACTAAATTGCCCCCTAAATAAACAACAAGAAATAGAATAATTAATGTTTAATTTTTAAATGATTGAAATTAAATTTAACTTACCTATCATCGGGAGGTGTATTGAGCGATGTGCGGGTCGGAACGCCGAGCCGTTCCATTCCCGCGCAGCCGGCAGTCTGTACCGATAGCATCTGAAATGAAAGATAAAACTCGATTAGATATACATACATAGGGAATTACTTTTAATTATATAAAGAAGAATATTAGTAGATCGTACATATAGTATTCAAACCCACTAAAATTATAAAAATAAATTTATAAAAAAGAAACTATAATCTTGTAGGATTTATCTATTAAAAATTGAATAGATAGATAACCTATTTTTAGGTTAGGTTTTAGGTCAGATAACTGATTTTATTTTTCGTCATTAACTAAATAGTTTGCCAGTTTATAGTATAGTATATATGAGATGAAATCCATAAGGCAGTATGCAGCTGCCTTATAGATTTAAGGATATGTGATGCCATATTCTGTTGAGGAAGACGAAGTAATCAGGATGCTGCTGGAATGAACAGTACCTACTAGTACAAATCATTTACGACTTAGATCTCTTTGGTTTATTTTTAAGTCACCAAACTTGTCGGCATAATAGGAAGATTTGAGGTTATCTGGTGCCATATTATATTGAGGAAGACAAATTAGTCAAGATGCTGTTGGAATAAAGAGAATCGGCTAGCAGAAATCATTTTGGATTTAGTTGTCTTATGATTAAGGAGCTACAGAAACTAATGATAAACCATATATCAATATAAACTATATATCAGTTTTTATATGTTGTTTTTATACAATCCAATCATTATAACATATAATTCTTGTAATCCTTGTAGTCAACTCATATTTTATGTACACTTGAACAGTTGTGCCCCTGACCTAAGTCAATGTTTGTTGAGTTGTTAAATTAACCCACCGAAATTTTGTAGAGCACAAAAAAACTTCCAAGTTATTTTAAAAACTGCTGATGACTGTGCGCCATTTTGATTTTAATCTGTTATTTTTTTATTATTTTCCTTTTATTTTTCTGCGGAAGCCGTGTGTGCTCGTTCATATTTACGCATCAGCGCACCACCACAGCCATTTCTGCGCTCGCATATTTTAGTTTCCGTTCCAAGGATAACACGAAAATGGTTGGGCTTCATTGCCGTTGATGAACTGGGAGAGGCAGGCACAGTTTACGTCAACTTAAAAAAATGTGAGTAGCAAATGTAACGGGGAAAGCATAAAAATTGCACCCTACAAAAAATGTCCTTCAAACGTCGGATTCTGTTTTATTTCAGTGCGTAGTTTGGAAGTTTAGTTTCAAAGTTAGAAAGGAACTTGTGGAAATTTGTAATAAATTGACTTTTTTATGTATACAACATAAACTTTTTATTTAATTTTTTCTTTTTTTTTTGGTTTTTATTAAAGAAAGAAAAGCGGCAGCAAAAGCAATTTATTTCGTAAAATTTTTGTACAAGGGCAATTGTATTTTTCCCGAGATATCAGAGATCTGCGGACGTAATAATGCTGTAATGCAAATGGGAAACAGTGTGTGCACTTGGGAAATGCCCTTCTATGAATGTTGTAATTTCAAAAATCATTAAACTAGAAATTATGATACATAATACATTTAAGTCTTTAAGAAGTGGGATTGTTTTTTAATTCAAAAATATCATTAAAAAGATTTTTTGATTCAAGAAATAAGAATAACATTTTTGTTTTTCACCAAAAAACACAAACAAAAAATAAAAACGGAAGAAAATTTATTCACCAGATGTATTCCTAAAAGAATAACCTACGAATATACAAAAAATCAAAAACAATTTTTAACACATGGCAAGTGGTTTCATCGTTTCAAGAAACGCTATCCTCTATGAGTCCAGTGATTCTCTCTAACATAATATATGAACCGAAACCTTCAACTTTTTTGTGGTGAAAAGAACATTTTGCAATAAATTTAGTTTTGAACTAAATTAATACTTTCTCTCGTCTCTCAGAAAGACAAGACGACTATCGTCTATTAGACAGGCAAGACGACTGTTGTCTCTCAGAAACACAAGACGGCTGTCGTCTATCAGAAAAACAAAACGACTGTCGTCTCTCAGAAAGACAAAACGACTGTCGTCTCTCAGAAAGACAAGATGACTGTCGTCTCTCAGAAAGACACGACGACTGTCGTCTCTCAGAAAGACAGGACGACTGTCGTCTCTTAAAAAGACAAGACGACTGTCGTCTCTCAGAAAGACAGGACGACTGTCGTTTCTCAGAAAGGCAAGACGACTGTCGTCAATTAGAAAGACAAAATGACTGTCGTCTCTCAGACAAGACGACTGTCGATTCTCAGAAAGACAGGACGACTGTCGTCTCTTAGAAAGACACGACGACTGTCGTATCTCAGAACGATAAATGACGTTTAAATACCAATTACTTAACATGAATAACACAACGTCTACACTACTGGCTAAACTTGGGGGAGGTTTTTGCACAGACTATCACTTTTTCACTACAAAAAATATACAAAATTTTATTTGCAAGAACACTTAAACGTTATTCTCCAAACCGTTACTTTCATCTAAGTCAGTTCTTTAAATGATATTCATTTTTATGAAATTGATATAAATCTATTTTGACTGCATTTTTATGGATTTATTCACATATTGCCGATATGCATCATCAAATTATTATTATATCATATCTTTCCTAGTCTTGGATTCTTATGATCCATGAAATACCATCCTATGTGTTTCTTTCGCTTGTCATGGATTCTTATGTTCCATGAAATATCATCCTAGGTGTTTCTTTCGCGTGTGCATCAGTCATATTTTTTCTAGTCTTGGATTCTTATGATCCATGAAATACCATCCTAGTTGTTTCTTTCGCTTGTGCATCAGTGCCGGGCACTCCCAAGCACATGGTATGTAGTTTCTCTCTCTTCTCTATAGTATCTGCAGTCTGAGTTGGATTCAGTTCCTGACTGCAATAGGTGATTATTCAATCTACAATGATCGGTCAATAGTCTCGCAATAATTCCTAGGCTATTTTTTGAATATGCTATGCAGTCTTTGAAGCGTTTTAGGTTGTAAGTTCTTAAAAGCATTTAGATTGTGATAGTCTTGATAGCCTTTCCCAATAGAGTTCTCATATTATTAGAAGCATCTTTTAGAAATCTTCCCTCTATTATTATTTTATTCTTGTATTTATATATTATTCTATAATATATGTTATTTTTATTTCAAAAAATAAAGATAAAAATATAATTTTAATAAAACATTGTCAGGTTTTCAGATATTATAATAAAATCTTTATTTAAGAATGAGTAGTTCTCCATACGGAGAACTACCTAAATTGTGAAATTATCATGACTTAAATAGTATTCGTCAAAAAATTGTTAAATGTCACAGTATTATGTGACAGAATACATACATACATACACATTGAATTTGAAATAAATAAAAAAAAAAAATTGAGAGGTGATTTGAACAGTAGTGAATTACAACAACAAAGTTTTTATATTTATTAATTAATATATTTTAATGATAGCAGAAATTGTAAGAAAAAATAATAATGTATTGTAGATATCATATATCGAATTTTGCTAGATTATAAAATTGTTCTTATAATAAACCAGATAAATAATTACCAGAAGAATTTAAATTGAATATTTGCCATATAAATCCATCCAAATCATTAAATAATCAATGCAAAATCACTTTCGAATAGTTTTTCACCCATCTCCAAGTGTCTTAAAGAAAATATATTCAATTCCCAAATCAAAAAAAAAAAAAAAAGAAAAAAAAAATTAATTTGCCAAAATAGCACAAATCGTAGCACATAAGTGCACATGTTTATTACTTTTTCTACACGACATGTGACTGTGTACATGTGTAAGTGTCGACATGCGTACGTGTGATAATTCAATTCACCTGGTGGCAATGAGACAAGAAGACGTCACCTAATTTTTTGCTGAATTTGACAGAAAACAAAAAAAAAAAAAAAAAAATTAGGAGAAACAAAAAAAAAAAAAAAAATAAATAAAATGAATACGAGGTGTTTATATGATAAAATTCACGTTCACATTACAAAATGTAGCACGTACGAGACGAATTATAATAATTTTTTTTTGTATTTCGTCGATTTTCTGTTTGAGAAAAGTTAGTCGACATTCTGTGATGGGAAGGAAAATGAGGTACAAAGGGAGCAGGAAAAGTTTCATAACTTTAAAATTTAATAAAACCTAAACAAAAACGTCTTTTGAAAAACGTTAGAAACGACGATATTTTATTGTTACCAAACAAAAAAGTATATAACTCAGTTTGGGATTATGTACTCGCTGCTCTGTATATAACGTATAGTAGAATACATAATCTGCATAGAAAAAATGCATTTACATAAAAGCTCATATTTACAATTCGGTTTGCCATTCAAATTGGCAACAAAAAATGTTTGCGGCCTTTTCTGTCATGTCCTGTACCAACGACATAAAAAATTTTTTGACTTTTTTGTGGCATATATAGATACATTCACACGATTATATATGTAAATACATTTATATACGTATGTGTCCGTAGTTGTGTATATGGTTTCTGAAGAGTCTAAATTTTATGTTTGTTCTTCTGTAGATAAAATATTTTTTAGCGACTCTGCGTCTGACAAAAGTCTAACGTGTTTCTGTTTTGGCTGTGAATGGCAGCATTGCAGTTGCCTTAGTTGGATGCAAGCCAAAAAACTGTTCAAAAAGATAAAAAATGAGATTCTATTTTGCTGTCATATACGAGTATATATGTTAGATACAAGCTGGGATGTACTCTCATATACCCCGTATGCGCGCCATTAGTGGATGCAAATACATAGCATTTTATTAAGCCGAAAACGTTTGTTCTTGGCATGAAAATAAATTTTGGTCTTTAACGTTTAGTGACGAAAATGGGAAATTTTATTGTAAATAATGCTTCTAAAATTCATGGCATTTGGTATTGTATACTGTTTTATTGGAATATTCAAAGTTGAAATAGAGAACTCTTGGCTTACATTCACAAAATGTCTGAGGTTAAACGAGAATGTTAAAGAGTATCAAAAAGTTTTCATTGAAAATATACATTTCTAAAGTAATTAGAAGTAACAATATTAAGGATACTTATTTCAATCATTTTAATTAATTAAAACAAAAAAGAATTAAAGAAAAGAATAAGATTATTATTTTTTTATTATAATTATTTTTTTTCTTCATTCGAGATATAGCTAAAATGCAACCTAGGCTTCACTCACAACACTTCTTCCCTCCTTTTGATTTTTCTTAACCGTTTTCCAGTTATTCAGTTATGTGGTTGAGGTACTTCCATGTACCTCAATTAGCGATTTTGCACCATTTTGCTACCACGTTCCTCTCAAAAACCCTACTATAGAAGAGACTAGAGACTTAATCCATTCCGCCGAATTTAGATAATTTAATAGGACTTTCGTCTTCACCGTTGAACAGTCTGATAAACTATCAAAGAAGTATTTTCCTAAGAACCTATATCTTCTGGACACCAAAGCCGGGCATTCAAAGAGAAAATGTATTATAGTTTCTCTCTCCTACGGGTTTCTTCTTGATTAACACTATAAATAAAGTATAATCTTAGCCTACCATACAACAAACTTAGTAGATATTACTTCTTGATTGACACTATACTATAACTCAAGTATAATTTTAGTCTACCAAACAAAAACCCATCAGATATGAAAGTTTTTTCCACTATTACTTAGTTATATGTATGCAGTACAACTTTTTATTATGATTATTATGAATTATCATTGCCGCTACAGCTAACATATAGTCCTGAGGACCCAGTTTTTCAGTCCTACCAGTTCGTCAAATTGTTCTAGATCAGTACTCACTCATTCAAGACAGCGAACTATAAGCGATTACATACCAGTATATATGTAAATGCAAAAACTACTATAGTATATAGAAGAGACGTACAACTAATTTTTAGGATTAGGCGTTAAACTGACACAAAAATTAAAATGCTTATTTTTCAAGTATGGCAACATTATGGATTTTGTACAGCGGCTACTAAAACTTTGGTTGATTTAATTGTGTTATAAATTTTAAAAATATTTTTTATGAATGAAAAAGCTCGTTTGGAAAAAATTAATATATATTTACATATATATGTTTTATTTGTATACCTTGATAAGTGTATATTTTTTTATAGATATATATTTCATTTTGTATATAGAAATGTGTATATAAATGTATGTGGATCACTGTTTATATAGACAGAGGCCAGATACTAAAATTCTAATAAAATGTATTCAATCGTGATTTTGTAACAAAATTAAAGGAAAAATATACCAGAAATCCGTACTATGCCCCCGCCCATTTTTGCTCTGTACGTACTCGTATTTTGTTGGGTGTTTATTTTTATTTATTTGCTACTAAAATATTTTTCTTAATTTTATTTACTTGTCTGTCTGCATTCTTTGCTATTGTCTAGTCGGTGTTTGTTTTTCCGTTTCAGTAAAAATTTTAAAAATAATTTTGCCATTTCTACTTTTTTTTGTATTAATTTTAAAAATTATTTTTTTTTTAAATCACTATAGCATAAATAAAAAAAAATTTTTTTTTTTTTAAAAAATGCTATGAAGAATTTTACGGATATATATTTTTTTGTGTTAATTTTTTTTTAATGAATTTAATTGATTTATTTTATATTATTAACTGAATAATAATGCTTATCAACGCATTAAATTTATATAAAATTTATTTGTTGAAAATATTTTATTTTATTGTTTGCAAAGGCAGGCAGGCGACCGACTGCATGCGACTTCTGGCCATTAAATAGGTTCGTTAGCTTTGCCATAGACTGGCAAGTGTTTCGAAAACACCGTCAGTCCGTCCGCAATCGCAGACATTGACCTATTTTAAATGCATACAAGAGCTTTTTTTTTTCTTTTTACACTGTAAAGATACTTGGTCGTATGTTTATGTCTATATGTCTCAATGAATGAAATGTGCATACGTAAAAACAAAATTAATAAAAAAAATTATATTTTCTGCAATAAAAAATTGCAAAAAAAAAAATATAAACAAAAAAAATGAAATAAAATTTAAATAAATTAATAAATCCATTGAGTCTGACGGCAACTGATGCCAGGCCAAGTCAAGCCAATTGGGCACACAAATGTCCTCGCTGCTGCCGTCACTGCACTTTTCTGCATACAAAAATATGCATTTTATGCAATTTACTGCTACGTCAGCGGCTGCTGGCATCTCAGAAGACGAGGCATGCGTGTCGCTGAACTTTAATTGGCACATTTCGATAATAAAAAAGAAATGATGTGAAATCATAAAAGTTAAATAAAACTTAATATAATAACTACAAAAAAAAAAGATGAGAAAAATATATAAAATTTAATTATATTAAATAAAAATAAACGTATAACTTTAAGACTCTAGATTTTCGTCTACCCAGACTTTGGCTGCGTTTATTACTGCAGTTTAGTTGTGGTTTATTTTATATTATTTTTTTTTTAATTTTAATCATCCAAGTTTTTATGATGATTTTTATGGAGGACAGTGCCAGCCAGAGAACGTTGTAAACTAAATTAACATAAATTTTAATAAAAATGCAGACAAAAACGTAAAAACATATGCCATTAAGTTGCCAATTTTAGTTTTTATTGTGTAAAAATATTTCATTCTTTGTGTAAAAGTGAAATTTTTAAGAAATATTTTAACAAATCTGTGTATAGTCCTATTACAGAGAAAAATGATCTATAACTGACCTGTGGCAGAATAAATAATATAGTATGATTACTCACTCATGCATTATATTAGATATAGGTTAGGTTAGGTTGGAGTGGTGATTTTGTGCCCAAGAAAGCCCACTTAAGCTCAAATAATTGCCCGTTGTGATACCACAGGATTGACGTTTGTTTATATTAACTATTAAAGATTAGCAATTGACCAACGCCATAAGGCAACGACTCCCCTATTAAGTAAATATGAACCAACCAGAGAATTCTATAAACTCAGCTAAGTCCCTAATTTTGTACGATGACAGCTAGGTGAGGTCGTCCGGTGCCACTTAGATTTAAGATATTCTCATAGCTAAACATGGGCATTAATACATGAAATGGAGTACAGTTCCTCTTTATACTCAGACCTACAACCACAATAAAATTAGATGTAGTTAAATAAATTAGATATAGTGTTCGTAAGAAGTCATTCAAACCTACATTAAGCAGGTAAATTTAGCGAAACTCATCGGACTTAAAGTACTATAGTCCGATGTTGTAAGTATTTTAACATTAGACCCTAATCGTTTTCACACATTCTCCGCTTTCTTCAAAAGAGTTGAAAGTTTTTGTAATTATCAAAATGGGTTTCACTGTGAACCTTTACAGTCTTAGTGCTGTGGTGCGTTTTACAAAACATTCCCCAAAAGATGTAACAATGGTGTCACAATGGACTTTCAAAGTTTGAGTGTTGTGTTTTTTTTGTCTATAAAATAGTCCCCACTGGGTGGTTTTAGTGGGTTAAAGTCTCACAATGGTCCTTTGCGATCTAAAGAGTATCTCCTTACCGCTTTCACATAATCTCTGCTACCTTAAAAGAAGTCGAAAGTTTTTGTAATTATCAAAACGGGATGTTTCCATGGACCTTTACTTCTTAGTGCTGTAATTCTTTCTACAAAACATTCCCCAAAAAGTTGCAAGTGGATTAAAATCACACAATTGTGTCACAATGGACTTTCAAAGTTTGAGGGCTGTGTATTTTTTGTCTACAAAATAGTCCCCACTGGATGGTTTTAGTGGGTTAAAGTATCACAATGGTTTCACAATAGACCTTTGCGATCTGAGTGCTGTGATGCTTTCTGCAAAACGTTTCTCAAAAGGTGGTTTTAGTGGGTTAAAATACCTCTATTGGACGTTCGCAGTCTGAATGCTGTGATTCTTTCTAAAAAACTTTCCCAAAATGTGGTTTTAGTGAATTGAAGACTTACTATAGTGTGGTCTGAGTGCTATAATTCTGTCTACAAAGCAATACCAATAGATGATATTAGTGGGTTAAAACTTTACACGGTGGTTTTCGATGTTTTCTGATAAACACAAAAATAAAGAAGTGTTTATCAAACTGGAAACTAGTGCATCGTATCAGAGTAGCATTATTCTAGGAACTGAAATAAGTATTATAGATGTTAGTTCTTGATCACACTTTACATATCTCAATTTAAGTCTAAATTAAAGTTATTATTGTTAGAATAGAAATCAAGTTCTCTTAAATTGAATAAATAAAAACATTTTAATTTAGAAAATCAAAAAGTGCCCAAAAATTTAATTCTTTTTTTTGGAGATAGCAAATACATTGTAATTACCAGCATGTAGGCAAACTCATTTAAGTGCCTTCAGACTAAGAGACAGACGTGACATTGATACAAATTAGTAACGCCAAGGTAACGTAAAGGTCTGATTAGTATTCCGTAAAGTGTTAAGGGAGAAATTTCGAAAGTAATTTAGCATGAAACCTGCTCAAAGGAAGTTAAAGGCAAGTAAGTAAGCCAAAAAAAAAAAAAACAACAAAACGTAGTGGAATTCAAAATTCAAAGAGAAAGTCATCAGGCACTCACTTCAGACTTAACACGCCCACATTTTTTATTTAAGAAGCAAACGCTAATTAGCAAAAAATTAAAAAAAAAATGTATAAAAATACAATTCAGTGATAAAAAAAAAATAATTAAAAGAAAATATAAATAAGTGAGATAAACAAAGTAAGTCCTTTAACGCTTAAATAATTTTTTTTTTATTAAGCTTTTTTTCTTCTATTTTTGGGGATTTTTATAGTCGCAGTCGTGACAAAACAGGATGTTTTGTATTCAGTTTCATACTTTGTAGTAAGTACTTTTGGAACAAAAACAAGCTCACTCGTCTACAAGAAATGAAAATGCAGTTTCTTCTTCACTTGCGAAACTTGAGCCCTTAAAAAATTATTTTTTAAAAAATAAGGAATAAAAATCAGAAAGAAAAAAGTTGTATCTGAAGTGCAAAAAAGCAAATAAAGTGGAAGAAATTTTATAAATCCACATACCTTTGGCAAACTTAACTGACTGAGTGAGCTGCTTACGACGTATCTGTTAGAGTATCTCAATCCGTCTGTTTGTCAGTCTGTTTATCAGTCTGTCGGTATGTAAGTCTACATGCAGTCTGGTAACCAGTTCATAGTAGTTGGAAGTAGTTCGGGGCTCAGTCAATATGAAATTAGGTTAAAATGTTTACTCAAGCGATATGGTAATTGTTATTAACCTCAATATTTTCCCTTCTCTTGCCTTTGACGACTGTTTCATTATATAAAATATACAATATTATATATATATATTTATATTAATGTGCATATATATATTTTTATATATAAAAATAATTTTTTAAAGTGCAACTTTTGGCCATGAATTAAATTGTAATTTTTTTCTTAAACCCTTTTTTAAGCCCTTTTGTTTTTATAAACTTATTTGTGAAAGTATCTCACATGTGCTGTCGGTTTATTTATTTTATTTTTATTTTTATATTTTTTTTAGTGAAAAAATTTTGAAAAATATGTCAAAGTTACTCCCCATTTTTTACCGTTTCGATGGGATTAAAATCTCTGAAATTAATTTGTATCTTGTTATCTTTAGGTTTATGCGAGTCGGCGCATCTGTTATTGTTTTGATCGAATTTTTGGGATTTTATTTTTTTTTAAATTTGGTTTTTATTTTTTTTGCATATTTATAAATTTTTCCTTTAAATTTATGTGACATGCGGGGATTCTGATTCAGATTTTGTTTCTGGTTTGTTTTTGTTTACTTTCTGTTAGCAGCAATCAAAACAACATTTTTGTCAAGGATTTTTGGCAAGTGCAATTTTTATTTTATTTATTTTTCATTTATTTACTTATTTACTTATTTATTTGTTTACTCTTCTTCTTCTTCTTTTTCACGGACGAGTAGACTTTTAAAATAAATTAGCCCCCAACAAAGTTGCCAGCAGTCGGTCAGGCAGTGAAGCTAGCTGCCTTGGAATTATACTCCTAATACTCGTAATTTATAAAAAAAAAAAAATAATTTAAGCAAAGTTTTAATTATAGTAAAGTACGACAAATACAGGAGGGGATTTAGAAGTTAATTGGTGTCTGCTGTGGAAATTCTAATTAATATTTTATACTTTAATTGTTTTTTTTTTTTCTATCGTATTTAATTATTTAACTTTTAAGAATTTCAAGCGTAAAGATTTTGTTTACCAAAGCAATTATATACTTTCCTCGTACTTTGAAGAACAAGAAAACTTGAAGAGCACAAGTGAGCTCTGAGGCATAACATTGTTTTAGAAAAAGTAATATAAAGTAGCATAATGTTGCTTTATATTGAATATGCTACGTGTTAGCAAATTAGGGGGAGTGTTTCCTATAAAATATATTACTTCTTCATGAGAAAAATAAATAAATCAGTAAAATAAATTGTGAAATTTGTTGTAGTTTAGTTATTACGATGACCCCTATTGGTAGGTGCCTTTAGTTAAGATGACAGTTAGAGTGAAATTTTTAATTACTAAAGTAATTTTTTTTTAAAGTATAAATTTTTTTTAAACTAGAAAACTCCTGAAAGCAAACTAGAATTTTGAATAAAGACATGATTGGTTGGTGCCTTTCGTTGAAATAACAGTTACTTGAAATTTTCAATTACTAAAGTAATTATTTTTAAAAGCATAAAGTTCCTATATATCATTTAAAAAAAATGATATATAGTAATCTAAAAGCATATTAGAGTTTTAAATAAGGTTGAATTAAAAAGAGCACTTTTACTCTCTATTAAATATGAGGTTTCTTCATAACCCCTCTCTACGCATTGAATGGTTTATTGTTTATCACTTCATCAGACTAAGCAATAATTGACTTCCGATCGGCTACTCGAGCTACAAAAGAACTCGTCTTCGACATAATATTATATATTGTTTCATTATAAAGAACTTTTATTCTATGATTGTAAGATCAATCATTCAATCATGGAGACCTGATGAAGAAGTCAAAAAACTTATTAATATTGACAACTTTATATATTGACTATAAAAGGAATGAGTATATATATAATAAAAAATATAAAAATTATTGAAAAAATATTTTTTTAAAACTTAACGATGATAGCCTTTTAATAAAAAATAAGTAATATGTGTTCTTCCTATATATCCGGTAAAATAACGATATCTTTAACTATGTTAAGTTGAAATTCTCAATAAGTTAAAAAAATTGTTAATGTGAAAATTTTAACAATTTAATACTTTGTAAAACAAAATTCTTGTTCAGTTGAAAACTTATAACCTCGACATTTTTAGTCGAGATAATAAGTTCAAGTCCCCCCTTTAATAAGTTGTCCCCCTTTTCAATTAGAAATAGATTTTTGTTATAGAAAACGATAGTCTTGATTAAAATCCGTTAAAGCATATTTGAATAAAGTCATAGTATCTAACCTAAACATGTATACGGTACTATTGAACCTAATTTAGGAATTCGAATGAGCGAATTCAATCTGAATACATCGGTTACCAATAAATTATGACCGTACTTATCTACGCAACTATTTTTCGGTCTATAAATGCCACATAACATTGAGGCACCACAATTCATAATCATACAACTCAAGAATTTACATTATTGAATTTTTTTTTTTGGATTTGGAAATGTCTTCACTCTTACATCCCTTTTCTATTGGAAATAGATTTCTTGTCATAGAACATTAAATTTTTAATTAAAATCCGTTAAAGTATGTTTGGAGAAACTCCTAGTAATTAAACTGGACATGTAAATGTCACTGTTAAGTGTAATTCAAGTATCTAAAGGAGTGAATTCTGCCTAAGCACGTCCTTTATCAAAAAAATAAATATTTATTTACCATACTTCCATCTTATAATTGCATTGTAGTATACTTGAAGAAAGTCTTATATACTGTCCTGGAGAAATTAAAGTTATTATTTAAACATAGTTCAAGAATCCAGATACTATATGGTATGAAGAAGTCACTGCATCTGGATGATTGTTTCTCCACATATGCATTGAAATAATAAACATCAAATAAAAATAAATCTATAAATTTAGTAAGAAAAATAAAAGTTATTGCCTCCCAACTTAGTTTCCTTAAAGTTGACAATAATTGCGGTTGCGATGCGATTGCGATTTAGTCGCTGACACAATTAGGTAAGAGCAATTTTTTCGTAGTGCTCAGTTCAATACACAGCAAAATAAACTCTATTCAAACATTCAAGTAGCGTCTGAATGGGGTATTAAATTTCTATTAATGTGCTACTGTACTATGTTGTGGAGACGTGAGGCGGTGGTGCTGCGTGGTGCTGTACGTGGAGAAGAAAAAGTAGAACTTAAGTGCATATTCGTTTTCTTCGGAGGCACTTAAAATCGAGTCTACTTGCTCGTATTGTGTTTTAATGATATTTTTTGTGTGTCATAGAAACTTTTCGCTATGAAATTGTATGACTTGCAGCAGCATCTGAAGCAGCGCAACATTAGAGCAACACAGCAACCCAGGAACACAATACGAGTAATAGCAGAGTAAGTCGCAAGAAAATTTTTGCGCTGCAGTAACGAAATTTGCTCAACTTTAACCTTTTCTTTGGGTCTCGGAGTAAATAAGGTTGGATTTATAGAAAAACTGATGGTAATGTTTATTTTTTTTTTTTTGCAGTGCATAAACGCAAGCATACCCTTGCACCACCACAACAATCGACTTTTTGCCAACAGACCGCCGACGCCCACTTGCGCATTATTAACTTTTAATGCTAAAATAACAAAAACAAAAGAGCAAAAACGTTAGAAGCTAAAAACAAACTAACTGCATTGCAAAAAAAAAAAAAAAAAAATAATAATGCTAAAAGCAAGCAGAGAAATGTGAACAGGATGAAGGATGATGAAAAAAAAACAAAAGAGGACAGAAAGAAAAACTAATGCAAATCCAACAGAAAATGTCTGCACGTGTCAAAGTTGAAATGAAGTAGAAATGTAAGAAGAAAATTCTCTACATTTCCCTTTGCATTGCATTTATTGTATGCGTGCTCTTCTCCATAGTGTCTTATACATCTGCCCCTTCTCTCTCTGTCTCTCTCTCACGAGGTCTCTCTCGCAATTGTGGCCTTTATGCTCTTGCTACTGGTTTAAACAAACACTGCTATGCTCAGTCTACTGCAGTTTTACTCCTTTTAACTTTACCCGGTACCCGTTCCACACTCCATGCTCCACGCCACTCTTACACAAACTACACCCACACACTCAGACGACAAGTAAATAATGTATGGCGCGCATATAAGGAAGCAAAAGTCCTTGAAGCTTGCAGACGACTACGAAATAGGGAAGAATAAAAAAATATAAAATTTATTCGTACAATAAAATAAAATAAAATGAAATAAAGTAGACAGTAGGAAAACGTTGATGTAGAAGTAGAAGATATGTAAGAAGTAAAAAGAAAACTCTAAGTTAAATTGGTTTTTCTGTTTTTAGGCTCCTATTATGCAACATAAAGGATCATAATGATGATACAATTTGGGTACATGACAGCAGGCGTCTGAAATTTCTTCCTTCTATTCTATTCTTCTATAGTACGAATATTTGGTTTGGCACATGCACACATTCTAACTGGGCAGACAAACAGAAAGATAGATGGTTAGACAGACAGACAGACAAACAGAGAGATAGATGAATAGACAGACAGACAGACAGACAGAGAGAGAGAGAGTGAGACAGAGAGATAGATAGACAGACAGAGCGCCTAATATGATTTTATAACGAATGCAGACGGTTTGATTTATCGACTGACTGACTGTCAGTAGGTTAGTTTTGTTATGTGGTTAGCAGTAATGTTGCGAAATGTTGTGGGTGATAAAAATTGTACATTATTGTACATAAAAGGAGGGAACCAGACAATTTTCCACCCATGTGCATATTTTGGTTTAGAAGTTTTTGTTTTGCTACTACGCCTCTGCATACTGGCTGGCATGCTAAGTGATTGCTTATGCCTTAAGATATTTTATGTCTTAGAATCGTGTATTTGATTTTATTTCTTTAAATTGATATTGTCTCTGAAATGTACTGCTAATGTTCGTATCCATAAGGATAAATAAGAGCGCATTACCAATACCCAGTGTGACAGCAAAATTAATGCATTTTAAGATACTTTTTCAAATATTCAAATATTTATTTACCTTTAGGTTTTTGCTTGTAAATATATATACTAACAAAATTTTAATATGTAAATAAATGTTAGTATTGACTTTTATAGCAATTTTGGTTATGGCAATTGGCAAGAAATATGAAAATATAAAAAAAATCTTTATATAAACTTAAGCAGTACTCGTAGTACTTGTTTGTTATATAAATTTGGGCCAAGTAATCTGAGGAAAGAGTTTTGCAGTTACCCATTTCAGTAAGAAATACTTCTATTTATTTTGGATAGAGGTTTAAGCCTTAAGGCCTTTGATTACAATGAGTTGAGTTCTTTTTTTTAAAGAGAAAAAAAAATATTAAGTGTACATGAGAAGTCTTTTGTTGTCAGCAATTCATACTTAAAATATGCCGTGGGCGTCTATTAAGTTACTTTTCTAACCTTTCTTAAAGTAAATAAATGAATTTATAAGAAATAAAAATTTTTTTAAATTAATTTTTTCTTATATTAATACCAATTGCTGACCTTCTTTTAAGTTCTCTAATACCTTTACCGCATTTTGAAAGGTTGAAAGGCAGCCAAATCTTGTTCACTGCCTTCAGCTGACTGACTTCTTATTTAATTTTATTAATTTCAGTTTATTTCATATCTTCCTACATTAATATATAGAGTATTATGGTATTATGTCTATTGTATAGCAGCAGCTCTATGTGCAAATTCCCTCCTTTTGGCATACATTTCAGGCATTCCATCTTTCTATCTAATAAATGCCAATGTTGGCAGTTTTTGTTCAACAAAGGACTCATTGTTGCCTACAGTGTTGGCTATGTATTCTTGTTTTTTTTCTTCTTGTGTTCTTATGTCAGTACGACGAGTATGCCTTTTGCCTCCATTAGGCAAGCTTTGTGTCTGATGAAGACAGACGCATAAATTAATTAATAAAAAGGCTGTTAAAAGTCTACTCAGCTCACACACAACAAAACATTATTTAAAAGCAAACAAGCAGAAAAGTTATTTTTGAAATGTACATTAAATTAATAACACTGAAAGATTTTAATAAGAAAAAGCAACTAGAAGTTGACTTCAGTTTAAGGGAATGCATTTTTAAGTAGAATTTTATGAGTTTTATTGGCTTGAGTGCACACATCCTAGCACTGCAGCTCAAGGTTTGACCTCCTTCCAAGTGTCTTTCATCGCAGACAACCACCGACTGAGGCTGTTAAAATGCTGCGAAATATGTTATTCTTTAAGTGTAAATCTCTTATATGAAAGCCTTGCAGTAATGATAATACAGTCGAAAACGGTTATAATGATATTGAAGAGACTGCCACAATCAGTTTGTTAAAGTCGGAGTACTATTTGAGCCAATGCTTCCCTTAATTTTTTCTTCCAAATGTCATGTAAAGTCATCATCAGTTTACAGGAATGTACGAATCGACACAAACCGGTGATTATAACCGATAATTGTTATAAGCGATTTCTACTGTATTAGTTTGTGAAGATTAGAGTACTATGTGAGCCTAAATCTGCTTTAAAATTGTCTAGTAAATGCTACGTTCAGTCATCAACAATCAATAGGCAAGGCATGTTGGGACCGATTTAGTTTGTCGTTATTACTAAAAGTCGTTATAAGTGATTTCGACTGTATTAGTTTGTTAACGTCGGAGTTCTTGGTGAGCTAAAGCTTCCTTTGAAATTGTCTAAGAAATTCCAGTCATTATCAGTCTATAATCTATAAGAAGTCAATCTATAAGAACAATAATCGCTCTCAATCGTTTTCAGAATTTTTCCTTTCTCTCTTTCGTACTAAATGCACATTGCGATATTATTTTTCTAATGATGGTATGATTGAGCTTTGATGTCACATGAACATATTTCCTAATGAATACTGTATGTCTTAAAGAATCGAATGAGTGACTTTTTTTCTCGACCAAGGTTGTTTTACCCTCAGCTCAAAATCTGCATTGTCCATTCTATCTTTATTAAATGGGGAGAAAACCGGCCAAATTTCTTAGGAATGCAACTGCTCCAGCACATTTTTTTATAAAACAGACCTTCGAAGGGGAATTTTTTTCGTTCCGGTTCAAAACAAAAAAAATATATCGGTTCGAATCTACTTTTCATTCCAACAAAAAATATAGGTTTTTTTCGGTTTTCGGTTCAATATATTTTAGATATACACAGTGTTCGCTAGAGAGCACGAACACAGACTCATGTAAAGTGAAGATTAATTGCACACTCTTTGCCTAACATTTACTAGACTAAGAGTAAATAAATAAATTTTTTTTCCAATTTCATTCTAAAAATGAAAGTTTAGAAGAATAATATTTATTTCATAAATATATTTTTATATAAATTTTTTTAACTTACGGGTACAGGTGGTTCCGGCTCGGTATGTAAAAGGGTTTGATCTTCTGGCAAAAGCGGAATGCCTGGTAATGCCAGAGCACCTGTGGCACGTCGTGTAAGTGTCGCTACACGATAACAATATGAGACCGCAATTAAAATGCTGATGCATGCGACACCAAATGAAATGCCGAAAGCTATTGCAATGATGCGACCTGAAATTAAAATAATTGAAGAAACAATAAGTATATCATATAATATTTTTTATTTGTTATATTTTATATTTAATATATGTATTTAGTATAACAAGTTAATAGTCCACTAATGAGGACTGTAACAGTCTACTAAGAACAACTCTAACAGTCTATTAAGGCGGATTCTAACAGAGTATTAAGATGGACTCTAAAAGTCTATTAAGGAGGACTGTTACTGTCTTATAAAGAGTACTGCAACAGTCCATTCAGCAGGTCTGTAATAGTCTATTCAGAAGGACTGTAACAGTCTTTTCAGGAAGACTGTAACAGTCAATTCAAAATGACAGTCTATTCAAGAGGACTTAACAGTCTACTGAGGAGGACTATAACAGTCTACTGAGGAGGACTGTAACAGTCTACTGAGGAGGACTGTAACAGTCTACTGAGGAAGACTGTAACAGTCTACTGAGGAGGACTGTAATAGTCTACTGAGAAGGACTGTAACAGTCTACTGAGGAGGACTGTAACAGTCTACTGAGAACAACTGTAACAGTCTACTGAGGAGGACTGTAACATTCTACTGAGGAGGACTGTAACAGTCTACTGAGGAGGACTATAACAGTCTAACAAGAAGGTCTGTATTGCTTCCAAAAAATGCAGATTATAATTGAAGTTGTTAATTCTATACTAATCGGTGCTTTTATGTTTGTAACAAAGCCTTAAATTATCTAAAATAATTTATATATTTTTTTTGGTCAAGGAAAGGTTTCAATAATATATATTTATATACAGTGAAAATACTGTTAAATGGGCGCTTTCAGAAACGGTGAATTTTTAATACGATATGTTTCTGGTTTTCAGATTTTATTATTTCATACAAATTGGTTATTTTTAAAGGTTAGAACTGTTAGTATAAGAGATGTGCTGATCTTGTCTTTATCCGCTCAAGAAAGTTTTTATTTGTTTTGTTTTTTATATTTTTTTGTTCAAAATTAAAAAGATATTTTTTTCAAAAATGGCAATTAATATTTATATTTATTTATTTTTGTATATTAAATAATTGTATTTTATATTTAATTATAATTACAGAATATGTTAGAAACACCATTTCTATTTAAATTAATATTTATTTTTTAATATCTATTTATGAAATTGATATATATTGATATAATTGATATATATTTTAAATCCTCTTTATGTTAAATAAATCAAAATATAAAATATAATATTATATACTAATGCCTTTCTATTACAATACTTTCAAAAATTAATTCACACTAAGAAATAATAATCATTTATATTCATGCAATTAAAACTTCATCAGTATTAAATATTTTTTAATATTTTAATATTATCCCTGTCTCTACTCAATAAATCAAATATTAAACCGTTTTTGCGAACGTTTCTTCGCATTGACAAATTGTTAACAATTTACATTAATAATAAATACGAACACAATTTGTTTAAAAATTGTTAAACACAATATTTAGTAATAGTAATAAATTATATTTATTTTTATTGGATTACAATTTTATTAATTTGTGTTAAACAACAAAGTTCGCGCACACCAATAAAATGTTGCATGAACTCGCTTTGCAAGCAACAAAATCGCAATTAATCTAAGCAACAATGTTTCCAAGAGACAAGGCGCAACAAATCGCATTTATAAAACGCATTGAAGTAAATTTTAAAGAGAACTGCTAAAATCAATTATCTTAATCTTATAAATTTCAATTTAATTACTGCCAAATAAATAAACTAAAAAATACAAAAAAAAAAAAGAAAAAAAAAGAAGAAAATTGCAACTGATTTCCATATAAGAAAAAAAGATTGTTTTGCAGACAATTTCGGTGTAGCAAGTTTCTTGTTGGTCTGCATTTTTTGGTCTCCAATGTGAAGAAGTGAATGGAACCACAAGAGAAATATATGTATGTGCAAATTTATTTGCCACTATCTGCAACAGTAGCAACAATTGCCATAATAATACAACGAGTAACAGTAGCAACAACCACAACAACAACAGCAACAATTTTAATTGCAACTAAAGTAAACAACTTAAGACTATTAAGAAAAAAATTATAATTAATTAAACTGAAATTTTGTTGCATTCACTGCGGAGATAAATTCTAGCCACAATCGGTAGCTGGCTGTAGCTGTTAATGCAACAAAACGTGTAACAGCAACAGTTGCAAGCAACAAACGACATGCAGCAGTCAGCCATGGTTGTTGCTGGCAAACAAGCAAGCAGCCAGGCAGGCAGTCAGGCAGTCAGGCAGGCATCAAGCGCAAAATGCAGGAGACCTTGAATTGTTGCTTATGCGTGACAACATGGCAACTCCGTGTTTGTGTCATAGTTTATTTTTAATTTTTCTTTCTATTTAGTAAATTTAATTTGGTTTTGAATTAAGTTTTCCTTATTCAAATTGCATTTAATTTCAATTTAAACTTTATTTTATTATTATTGCCTCCACTTTGCCACTTTGCACTCAGATAAAATGTGTAATTCTATGCTTTTACAATAAATCGCATGCAACATGTTTCGGTTGCTTGTGTCATGGCCGCTGCCTCATTTGTGGCAAAGTGTTGACAGCATAGTTTTGACACCCACAAATGGCAATTAATAAATTGTTTTTTTTTTTAATTATATATATTTTTTAATTTTTCATTTTCTATTTCATTTTATGCTTTTTTAATTTATTTCATTTTTTTTATTTTTTTAAATATTTTTTTTTTTTGTGTTTTTTTCTTCATTTATTTCATTATTAAAATAAAAATGTGATAAAATCTGTTGTTGTGTTATTTAGGCTCTTGGGTAAGCAAGTTATGAGTAATTATTGTTTAAATTGAGTCTGGAGTAGATAAATTTTGTTTTTGAAATTACTGGAAACAAAAAACTCAGATAAAATATTGTATCTGATAAGCTTGGGTTAAACGAAAAGCTAACGAGTTTTGTAAGGTGTTGCATGTTTTGTACCGCTGATGCAAACTATATAAAAAAAAATACTCGTACATATAAATAAATTTTTTTTTTAAATTAAAATACTTGGTATTTTATGTTTTTATGTTTAGATTTAAGCTGCTGGTTAGATAAGCTACTTGTTGGAGCTATAAGTTTCTGCAGATGCGGAGGTAGGTAATAGTCTTAATTTAAAAGAGATGTTGAAAGCTGAAGAAATATCTTTGGATTAAGTATCTTTAATTACTTAATAACATTTTTCTTTAATTTATTAGGTATACTAATTGCAGAAATATTTGTATTTATATGTAATATAAATACTATGTTCATAGGAGCAGTGATACTAAAAAATGAGTTACTGAGATGTAGCAAGATAAGGTTAATTGCAAAATTTTTAATTATTATGGTAATAAAATAATTCTTTAAAAGATTTGTTATACGAATAAAAATAATGAAAAAGATTGTCAGAAATGATAAGTAAAGATATAAATACATTTAATTTGATACGGATAACTGGTATGATTCAATCGAACTTTACGAACTAGAGTGGCAATGCAAGATTATATTTGAAGTAATATGGCAATAATACATTAATTCTTTAATGTTTTTCATAGATCGGTTTTCAAGATATGAATATTAAAAATAATTTTCTTTTTGAAAGTATTGATTCTGATGTAAGAAATGACCGCCTGAATAAAAAAAACAAACAGATGGTCAAAAATGATTATTGCAGATTCAAGTATATTTATCTTATGCAATTTAATAGTACCGGAGACATAGTGGTATATGTGAAGCTAACCTCAAAAAAAGAAAAAAATTTAATTATTCATATCTTGAAAACAAATTTCATTAATTTGATTTTCAAATTAAGCGGTTTAAAATATATATCATAGCATTAAATTATATTTTGACTGTTTAGAAGTGAAATTGAATAATAAAACCATGCCTTCCATAGCGTCTAGGCACTTTAAAACCCTTTGTATCTGGTATCTTTGGTATTTGTATCTGCACTACAAGGGATATATATTATCTTTCGATTTTATATTGCTTAAAACCTTTATAGATAGTAAGAAACTAACAATCCCAACGATTTTTAAAGCAAAATTATTCTTTTTTTGGTTCATAAGTCAGTGATTAAAATGGATTAGGCGATCAGATGATCCAGAAATATAAATTTAAGCATTTCAAACTATTCTTATAAATTTTCTTAACCCATGTTAATAAAATTCAGTTAGTTACTGGAGTCAACTTAAAAGATCACCAGTGCATAATATTCCTTACATTATAAAAATAGTTATATTATTAAAGAAAAGAAAATGCTTTTAAAAAAATTATCTTCTGTACTTTATTTTAAAAATCTTTTATTCTGTATCTTTATGACATTCAATTAAGTTCATAATTTTATTAAGTCTTTGTATATTAACACAGATTTAATTAAAATAAAGGAAATGAAACTCGAAAATTAATAAAATTTACACAGTCTATGCTAAAAAGGTAAATGGTGCAGAATGCTAGAGTATCGTACGAAGTGGTACTGACTGAATAGTGTAAGTTTCGTATCGTCTGGCACGTTGTGATCCATCATGAGTCACTAGATTTTTTCACAAAAATAGCATATGACTAATATATGATCAATCAACAGACCGCTTTTACGATTCGGATAGTTTATACACATTATGAACTTTTTATTTCTATATTATGACTCAAACGTTTTAGGGAAGGGAAGATATAAACTTAAAGCAAAAAATAAACAAAAAATTTATTTGTTCTTTAAAAAAAATTGTCTTGGGAAAAACTAAAACAAACTAGTAACTTCTTGAAAAGTTTAAAAAGTACTTTAAGTTAAGAAGATATCATATATGAGTAATATTTCTTTAATAGATGGTAGTATAACTTTCTAAAATTTTGCTTTATTACATATACAAAAAGATTTTGATTTAAGAAGTTTCTGAAGAGCTCAATTAAATGACAGATATGTACTCATGGGATATGACTAGGAAGGGTCTGCCTCTCTTGATGTTGAGTGGTCAAAGATTACTTAATTTTTTAGTATTTTTGAGAGCAGTCTATATGTATATGCTCACAGTAATCATTATGGAACTTTATCACTACATTTATGTATAGATAAATCTAAATATAAATAAACTTAAATACAATTATTTGTTTATTTACAAATATTTGTCGATTGCGATAGCGTGAACGTATTTTAAAAACTGTAATATTTACTAGTGGAATTATGATGCAAAAATAATAATTACTTCAAATTTTTATTTTTATGATATTGTTATCATTACTAATAAAAAATGATATCTTATATGTCATGGTATGAAATTGTTCCTTTCACTTGATTAAAATAAAGGAAGAAAATTATAATTTTAACATTTTATAACAGTTTTCGCACAGTTCTCAACATTTAATGGATTGAAATTTTACTCATACTCTGAAAGGTAATGAAAACGTAATGCAACCAATGAATATATAACGTTTTTCATCAGTCATTTTTCGATATTTCCTATTTTAAATTTTCACAATTATTCATTCTGATTGCGAAACATTGAACACCGAAAGTAAGAAATTTATATGTAATTGCAATAATAAATATATAACAAAATGTATGTTAAATAAATCTTCAAAATATTTTTTTGCTTTTGTATACATACACACACTCACAGTCAAGTAGAGTTCTGCGAATTTTCAATCTGCAGAATTCATTAAGTGTGGCAAGCATCAACAATTAAATCTTAAAATATACCAAAGGGGCCAATAATAGGATCTAATATAACGATCTAATTTAATTAATATTTTATGTACACCTATGAGTCAATTTATATAAATAATAAGTTAGAAAAAATTATATTAACAGTCAATCTAAGCCGAACTGTCTGAAAATATCTGTAATTTTGCACAGAAAAAAATAATTTTTTTTTCGAAATAAATTAAAAAGATATTAAGATGTATCATATATAATTACGGTTGCAATAATAAATCAATTGCAATTATTTTTTGTTTTTTTGATTTTTGTTGCATGGGTGAAGAAATAAAAACCTAATTATACCTGTCTGCAAAAATTTGTATAATGACTTTTGCTTTTTGCGCTGAAATGCTAAAGTCCAGACCGGTACACCCCAATGCTATCTCCGTCAATTACTTAATTTTTTTACATTTTTTTAATTATCTATAATTTAAAATGTCTGGCACTATAAGCTGGCTTATTAAATATTTATAATAAAAAAAAAAAACAATGATTTTTTATATAAAATAATTAATTATGAATATTTAACAAAATGTATAAAATAAAAATAAATAGCCTAGCAACAAATTTAAAGTCAAACATTTTATACATTAATCAGCTGAAAGCAACAGCAGACGACTTCGTTATATCCGCATGTAAATAGACTGTTAATAGACAGACAAACAACAGACACACACACACACACACACACACACACAGATACACAGGCAAACGAACCTACAGAAAGTGACAAATGGATTTTATATTTTATAAGAAATGTTTCACTTTTCTGATGAAATGCAAATAAATGTTAATCAGACAACTTTGTTGTTGTTGTTGTTGTTGTAGTGGTTAGGGATATTCGTAGAGATTTAAGTGAAATTTAAAATTTTAAGCTTAAAATGTTTTTATATTGTAATCTGTTATAAATTATGTAAGCATTGTTATACGCAAAAAATAATTTTACGATTTGTAAGACAATATCAAGGAAATTTAAATAAGATTTAAGTTCAACTGTTATATTCTTAAACAAATGAACGAGAAGATTTCAGCAGGAAAAAAAAAGAAGAATAAGTAAGCTTAGTTATGCGTAAATAATTATAATTAAAACTATGAGATAATTATGATTTAAAACAGTGTCTAACTGAATAGTTTTATATTTTTTATAAAACAAATTTCTACACATCTCTTAAATGTTATTCTGTTTATTAGCCTATGCCACACTTGAGTAAAGTTAAGGATTAAAATTATTATTTAAACCGTTTCCGTAAAGTTTAACGTACTTACTGAATTGAAATTTAGTTTTTTTGGCTCATGCCATATTTGAGTAAAATTGAGGATTAAAATTAGTTTTTATAACAGTTTTCACACAGTTTACTGCATTTAGTGAATTAAGATTTTATATATGATTTAATGATATTAAAAGTTGTTGAAATCAATATATGCACAATTTTTTCTTCTGTTATATTTTGACATTTTCTATTTTTATTCACATGAGCACTTAATTCTTAATGTCAGAGAGGAACAGTGAACGGCGAAAGTAAAAAAATTATATGTAATTTATGAATAATACACACAACCAATCTGAGTTCATGTAAAAAAAATAATACACTAAAACTAATCCTTAAAAATTACTCAAATGTGGCAAGAGCCATTCACACTAATCTGTACTTTATTTCTACTTTATTTTGTATTTTCACCAGGTTTTTCATCAGTTTATAGTTACCACTATTATATTTTAATCAAAACAAAAAAATTTAAAGTAGAATTAAAAAATACATATAATAAATTTTAAGATTAGAATATTTTGTAAGATAAGTTAAAGTTACTTTCATTAAATCCAAAGTAAAACGAATGTGAAACTAAATATAAACTATTATAATTTTGATTATACGAAAAAGATTTCATTATATATAAAATAAAAAACTATATATATAAAGCATTTTATAATATAAAACAGTTCCAGTTTTATCAATACCACCAAGTAGAACAAATTTTTAGTTAAATTGTTATACTCGAAAAAAATGAGTGATATACGATCACAATGTTATTAAATTAAAAAAAAAAACAATTCAAACTTAAGAAGCTTTGTTTTAAATCATAACTTTTTTAATAAAATTTTACGCATTGTATAATAAAAAAAAATTAAAAAAAAAATTAAAAAAAAAATTAAAAAAAAAATTAGAAATTAAAACAAAAAAATATAACAAATGAAGTTACAAATGAATAAAATAATATATCATCGGTTTGAAGAGCAGTCATCGTCTAAGAATGATTTTTCTGATGATTTCGAAATATTAAATTATTTTTTAAATGTCAGTGAAGCCAAAAAAACCATAGGATAGCGGCCTTCATGGACGATGTTGTTGAATAATAAAAGAAAGAACAAAATCGTATATTGTAAATAAATTTACAATATTTATGTAAATTAAACATTTATTTAATTTAGGAAAAATCTTTTTATTGATCATTGTGTATCTGGCAAAGAATATTGGAATTACCCTAAACATGTTCAATTGGGTTAAAAAATATTGAGCGAAATATAACAGATCGTTAATGAGTCTAATTTTGTCAATCAAAAACGATATTAAATGTCATACAAGTTATAACAGTTTAATTCTTCAACCACAAAAGTTATAACCGTTTAAGGTTTGGACACTTATAAAACGTGGTAATAATTATAACAGATATGAATAACTGTGATCGTTAACATATTTTCTAATGGAGTAGAGACTAAAATAATACTATTTTATGGTTTATTAATAATTCATTAATGTCTATTTAAATTTAATAATTTTTATAACCGGCACTTTGTGGGGTGAGAAGATAAGCACATTGTGATTTTTATATTGAAAAATTAATTTTTGAATTTTATTTATATAAATTATTTAAGGATTTTAGAAAGGAAGCGCATCTATTAAGAAATTATCCACTAACCCAATTTTAAACACTACTCTTTGTTAACAAATTACACTTTTTTGGCTAACAGAAACCAAACATTTTTTTTACATTTAAATTAACACTGTAATATCACTATAATATTAAATTATATATTTAATTATTTTCTTAGAATTTTATTAATTTAAAAAGTGTTATACTTTTTAGTAGCACGTAATAAGTCCGACTTTTTTTCTTGCTTTATTACACTTTACTTGCGCATTGTAAAATAAATTTATGACTGCTTGAGTTTTGTTTTTGTTTTGCTTTTTTATATTTAATATAAAGTCAATAGCGTCTAGTCTAGTGTGCTGCTATTATAAAAATCGTAATTCCCTGTTAATTGGTATTGTGTTTGTTGTTGGTGTACTCGTTGTAGTAGTAGTTGTTGTTGTTGTATGAAGGGAAGTTTTTACAAAAGCTCACGACGCAGACGCACTTAATCATTCATGTGCGCCTCATTGTAATCGCTGTCGTCGTCGTCGTCGTTGTTATTGTCGTTATTGTTGTCGTCGTTGTTGTTATTGCCGTTGTCGTTTTCATTATAAACGATAGCAACTTTGTTTCAAGTTTTGCTAATACTGTTGTTGTTATTGTTATATTGTTTTGTTGTTTTATATACATATTGCTAGCTAGCACTCTTGGTACTGCTATTGTTGGGTGTCTGTCTGTCAAAGTGCGGTGCGGTGTTGTATACTACTTTATAATACGTACGACCGACCATTAAGCTTTTAAGTTAAAATGTGATTGAGTCACCTGTATTCGTAATTATGTGCGGCACATGTTATTGTTGTTGTTGCTGTTGTTTGATTTTTTATTAGTATGTATTACCATTTTATTGTTTTTTGTTGTCACTGTTACTTACTGTTGTTGTTGTTGTTTTATTTGGAGCTACCAGACGTTGACGAAGTTGACACTTTAAAGTGACTTTGTTAAATATTATTTTTTTTTGCTGTCTGACATTTAACGAAAAAAAAATATTAAATAAATATAAAATTAAACAAAAAAAAAAAAAATTAAATAAATAAAAATATGGTGTTAAACTTGTCTACAATTAAAATATTTTTATATAATTTATCTTTTCCTTCAATATATGCGTTTTTTTTTTTTTTAGAAATATTTATTTAGCTGTTATGTTATTAATTGTGTCTGGCTTTGGGATTTACTACTCGTACTACTACTGTTTGCCATTGCTCACTTGACCACTCGTGGTTTGCTCTTATCAACAAGTTGCTGTTGTTTGCTGTGTGAACAGCGTGAGCTTATGAATTTTATATCGGCATCCGCATCTGGCCTCTGTTTGCCCAACTATGCAAAGTTCAGTTGTCTACACAAAATGTATCTGTCTTTCTGCTGCATTGGCAGTTTTGTTTAATGTATTTTTTTTGTTTTTGTTTTTTGTCTTTATGTTAAATAGTTTGAACTTGCGCATGTCCATAGTTGCACATGCGTTACGTTGCGCACCAATTCACCAAAGTTTCTCAAGCACTGTTAACTGCACATTTTACATTTCATTGTGGGCCTCAACTGCTTCAACTCCAACGTTACATGGGCATACTAGTATGCATTATGCGTTATGAGATATAAATATGATTTATAAATGTATCTTTATGTAAATCTGTTAAAGAGTGTCGAACTCTATTTTACTTGCTTGCTTAACTGTTTTCTTCATATTTATTATTTTTATTTATTTTGGAATTTTTTTGTCTGCTTTTGTCTTTAAACTGTCTGCTGTGCTGTCTAGACAATTTCAATGCATATTCATTGTTATCACTAGTTTTTGTTGTTGTTTATTGTTTGATATTAACGGAAAAATTTAAAAATACAAAAGAATTAATTATAAAAAATAAGGTTTTTCGCATTTTATATTTAAATTTATTCTTCCGCGTGTTTAAAATTATCTTAATTCAACAAAATTTGATGTCTAAACGTTTTTGCTGTTTTTTTTTCTATGAGAAATTGTGTCTACGAAGCTGATTAACATAAACGTTAGACTGGGAGATTTTTTTTTCTATTTTTTTCCTATTGCGGCAACTTTTGTCTATTTTGCGGCAACTTTTGTCTATCAATTGCTAATGTGAAACTATGCGAAATATATTAAATATGCTAAATAGTTTGTCTGCAGTATTAAATTAGAGTTATTTTGTGATTTATTGGGGTTAATAGACAACAGTAAGTCTAGAGAGTTATTATAAAAGTATATGTTGTTAGTTAAAAAAGCTTAATATATGTTATTTATTATTTTGACGTCAATAATTTTTTTTTTCTTTTTGTTTTTGGTTTCTATAAATATAAATTTGGTTTTAAATGGGTATTTCTATAAATTATATATAGCTTTAAATAATTCAATTATCAATTTTATTTTATTAAAATGGGAATTCTCATATATAAAAAATGACAATGCGACTTTCGAGTGGGTTTTTTGTAGTGAAATAATTTTTGATATTACGTTTTTTTATTATTGTATATTCTTATAATAGTTTGGAATATTTTATTAGTAAAAGTAGAATTAATAAAGAATTAGTTCTGTTTTAAAAAACGCAAAGTAAAGCTATATATAAAAAAAAATTAAATATGTGGTTATCTTATATAGATAGACTAAGTTCTTAATTAATTAATTTTTTTCGAACATGTCAATAATAATAATAATAATAATAATAATAATATATTAAACGAGATTTTTATAAACATAAATTATATATAAATATTAATTACATAAAATATTAATTATATAAATTATTAGTAATATATAATATTAATTATATATAATATTAATTATATATAATATTAGTAATATATAATATTATATTTAATAATATTACGAAGAAAACCTTGGCACGTCTTTCACTGTAGCAGACTTAAAATTTACTTGAATTTAAATCTGAATTACATTTTCTTTACATGTATTTTGAGCCCAATATTTTGTCAGAACCTCTCCAGATTTGGGTCCAAATATGTTAAACGTTTTTATTTTTTATTTTGCGAAAACTATAATTAGACAGTAGAAGTAAATAAGTTATAATTTTTCTCAAAAACTATAAATAGAAAATTAAAACTATATCACTTAGAAAGTTTCGTAAGATTTTAACCCCTGCAACATCCCTCCTATAAGATACAGTACTTTTTCCTAGTTACTTAAGAATATGAGGATGGTATATTTTTCAGTTAGCAAAAAGAAAAAAATGAAAAAGCAGGTAGTTAAGCATCTCTTGACTTTTTGTGAAAGTCTCTAAGGGAATCAGTATAAATTTTTCTCAATCAACCTCATATATTCAGGTATATATTTAGAAATATGTCCATCATTGATTCTGATTCCTTCTGCGGATTCATTAAAAGCTACTTTGATGGAGATTTCACGGAGAGACAGGAAAACAAATTTGTTAACTATTGTTTTATTTGTGTAGTTCAATGTTAAGAGAAACAGTTCCTCATCAAAGCTTGGTATATTCAAACTTACTACTTACTTTCTGTATATTCGTTGTTATCTTTTGTATCAGGTCACTGTAACTTATGATATCACCTAAATTGTGTTAGGTGGTTTTTGAGTACATTCACTGCAAATACCCTGTTTTTGTCAGATAAAAGTTTTAATACTATATTATTAATATTCGATATATAACATTTAATTTTTAAATGCAATATATCAGTCATGTTTATGTTTTTTTATATGAATTCTTTTTTTTTTTGCTTTCTGTAACAAAATAATTTACAATTCATTCTTTCAAAGCAATCTAATCATTTAAACAAATATGCGCTTTTAAATAATTTATTTTTTTTATACAAATAAATATGTATACACAGTCACTATATACATACATATGTATATTCATGCATTAAAAATAAATAATTCATGCGATATAGATAAACGTCCGCACATATGTACAAAGAAAACCATAAGTTCTTTGACCGTTAAAATGAAATAATTTTTATTTATATTTTTATTTTTATAATGTTTTTTTTTTGGAAAATTTTTATTGTGCGATTTACATTCTCATATGTATATTTTTATATATACTCGCATTCTTCTAGATAATTTTAACGTGTGCAATTTACATATCACATAGTGGCAAATTAAAGGAGCCAACAGATTTCATCTCAACTGCAACAATTGCTGTTGAGCAGATCTGATCTGATCTGATCAGATCAAATAAAGTAAATACAGAGCACCAGCACCCAAAATACAATAAACGAATGCGTTGATGATGATTTTCGGAGCAATGGCAAAAAAGTGCCAAATTCACATCATATCATAAATGTCATTTGATAATTTGGCAACAACACCACAAAGTGTACATTATTCTATATACATATATAGATATATACATTTATAAAAAAATATATATATGGAATAATTTAATGATAATAACGATGCTAATGACAGTCAAGTGCATTGTCAAACGGGATCAGTGACATTTCAATTAATGTCAAGGTTGAGTTTTTCATTTTCATTTGCTCAAAGAATTATGCATTTAATTTTATTTAAATATAAATAAAATATGAAAATTAAAAAGAAAATATTAATATTGTACATTCACATGTTTATGAAATTATTTTAAAAAGCATTAAAAAAAAAATACTAAATGTATATATTGCAAACGCATTAAACAAACTACAGCGTTTGAAAGTATCTATCGCAAACGCTATACTATATTCCGCTGTCATTATGTATTTTGCTCGATGAATGAATGAATGGCATTAAACTTGAAATTTAAATAAAATTAAATGATTTGAATGAGTTTCGTTAAAAAAAATACTTGCTTTTCTGTTTATTTATTTATTTATTATTAATTGAAGTGCAACAAGTCTAAACTGAATTTTTAATGGATTACTAAAGTCCAAAATGGAATAAACTATGGGTAAAGAGCACCAAAGTGGACTATGGTGCGTATGAGTAATTAAATTTGCGCTATGTATTTCTCTTTAATTATAAAAAATAATTACATACATATATATTATATGCAATGTATTTTTATTTATATAAACTATATTTATTATCACTGTAGACAGACTTGACTTATTATTATAACAAATTAATTATTAATAAAGGAGGAGGACGATAAAATTAGAATAAATCAAGTACTTTATTAAGTCAGTTCATTGTAAAAATTATGTAAATCATTTATATACAAATATATATATTACTGCTATACATGAGTTCTCAAAGTCTGTTGGTTTATTAATTTCTAGTTTCTTAGAGTCTTATCTATTAAAAATACTTAGTTTCTATTAAAAAAATAATCACGTTAAAATCAAATTTGATTAGTTTCTTGATTATAATTGACTTTGAAACATATAATGCTATATGCATTATACTACAAGCATACAACATGGATCGCACCATTTGAAGCTTGGAAACGGTTGCATATCGATTATATAGGTCCGATATAAAACACTTACTTTTTAGTTGTCGTAGATGCATACTGTAAATGGTCCGAGATCATTCCAACAAAAAACATTTCGAATAACTAAACTATTGATATGTTAAACGAAATTTTTTCCGATCGGAAATACCGAAAGTTCTCATGTCACACAATGGAACTAAGTTCTGCAGGTCACAATTTCAGCAATTTCTCGCAGAAACTGGAATAAATCATTTACGTTGAAGTTAAAACTCCCTTACGTCAAACTGGAAAACTGATTGGTTCGAAAATACTTTTAAAAAGTAGCTCGAGAAACTTCAAGGAGAGGTATCCTCTCCAAAAACCAACAAATTTTTTCAGGCTAAGGGGTTAAATCCGAACAAACATACACCAATATATTTACAAAGTACGAAATACAGAACATACACAAGTAGTTTAACCAAAAACATGGGACAAAAGAATGAATTAGAAAAGTAATGTACAATTTAAGTTTAGAAAATGGAAAGTTAATCCGAGCACACATACCAATCAATTACGCAAATGTCACACCGAAGCAGCACCTTTAGGACAATCGAGGAATCCAAGCACATTAATCAAAACTTCTGCTATTTTCTATGTAATACCAGAAAACTATGTAATACCGTAATCTATTTCGACAGCAAAGCATCTCCAATCACTTGGTCAAGAACTACTGGTGGTTATGACGAAGTAAAAACTATATTTAACAAGTCTTAATTTATACGCATAAACCCCATGTTTAGGGTGTGCCTAACTCAAGCCTAACTTCACATACTTCTACCCCTTGAAGTTGGGTTTCGGCACAGGGTTGTATTTACCTCAAATGCATATTTACCACATACATTATTATATAAAGAACAAGTATTTCATCAAGTAATTGAAGTTTCGTAGATAACTAAGGTTACTCAGGCAACAAAAGCTGTTTAAGTGACTGAGAAAATAACTAATACTGCTCAAATTGTTATTGAAGGGATTATTGTTAACTGCGCTAATGAACATCCAATCAATTGGATGATGGACCTCATCATGTTGCAATTAATATCGTTGATATCGATGTGATATCAGTTCTTACTTCAATCATTTTTATAGTTAATAAATATGTAGTCCGTGAAAGAGTGTACATAATGTACTATTACATTCATAATATACTCATACTCGTATAGCAATTTTTCAGGAAGGAAGTTTATTTTTTTTTATGTCTATAGAAAGATATTAATTCTCTTGTGAATATAAATTATATGAGAAGAGGTGGATGAAGACCTATTTAGGTATATAAAAATGTAATATTTTAAATATTTTTCAATTCTTGTAGTTAATCAATCTTTGTATCTTTTGAGAATCTGCACCATTTAAAAGCATAGAATTCTTGTGTACACCACTTCAATGCATATTTCAACACATTTTGTATTTACATAGTACGAGTATACATTATACATTTTATTATACTAAAGCATTTGTTTAATATTTATTTCTAGACCATTATACATTGCAGCACAATAACAGAAATTGTGTAATAAATTATAAAAATACAATGAATACATAAAGTTAAGTAAGAAAATATTATTTAATATACATATGTTTATATCATTTTCTTTCATTTTTTTTTTGTTTTTGCTATTACATATATTGTTATATTGTACTATATTGCTATATTGTTCTATATAATGTAGGAATTTATTATTTTTTTTTTTCTTTTTAGTTTTAATACAAAATGACATCATTTAACTAAGAGTCGAGCACTGAAAAATTTATCAAATGGACTCAAGTACGCTACATCATTGAAATGAAAGAGCAAAAACACTTAGTAACAATCAAAAAATTCATATTGAAAATAAAAAAATTGTAAAAAATTATGAAATTATTATAAAAATGTAGAAATATAAAAATGTGATAGATAATAATATTAAGCATGAAATTCAAAATAAGTTTCAGTACAAAAATCGCTGCAAAACATTTGAAAATCCGCTTTAAAGTGTGAAATTTTAAATTTTCAGTGAAAAAAATAATAATAAAATCTCTTTGTAGCAAAAATTAAAAAAAAAAATTTCTCATGTCTGTAATTACAAAATTAACTGATAAGCAATTGACGTCAGCGGTAAGTTAATTAAAATCTATGTGACAAATTTTTGACTTATATAAAAGTATATTATATATACTGGTCAAGTTTTTAATTTTAAAAGCAAAACACAAGCTTCACTTGGTTGAAAATGTTCAACTAAAATAAATTTAATTTTATTAAATTTCTATTAAGAAAAAAAAAGATATTGAAAATAATATATAAGAAAAAATAAAATAAAAATGCTTAATAAAACAATTCCGCAGTTATCTGCATGAGCTGTCAGAACTTCCATTAAAAATGGCTGACAATATGCAAAATGTCATCCGAACTGTCATAGTCACTGTCATTAAGCAAACGGACGCCATTTTGCTCAATGCATATGGCAATGACAAGCAATGAAAGTCCTTGAGAACTGCTATGGGAGCTTTGGCATGTAAATAACATAAAATATATGCTAAATGTCATTTGTCCTGTCAACTGTATTAAGGAAGTAGGATATTAAATTATCATATTTCTGATTATATTTATATATGATAGTTAAATAGTTGGTGACGGTGGCGGTGGTGGTGTAAGTAAGCTATTTTAAAAAGTCCAAGTCATGCTACTATATCCTATTAGTATAATCACATGTTTTTTGAATAGAGTTGAGCTGAAAATAGAACTGGATTGCGTGCACACCTATGTGCAAATTATATCCCATATGACTTTTATGTCAATTGTGCAAATTTATTTATTTTGTTCTAATTTATTCAATGCTAATTAATATAAATTTTTCAAATTGTGGCACAAGGGGTAAGCGTGCCAAATAAGTTGATTTCATATATATGTGTATTTATAGAGAAATAAATTGAAGAGAGCTGGAGAAATTTTTTAGAAGTTTTTATAAATAATAAATAAAAATATTTTATATTTGTTTCAGAGTATTATTTCAAAAATATAAAAAATAAACGTACTCAATGAGTTATATATAGAGTAATGATTTTAAGAGAGGAGTTTTTAAATTGAAGAAGTTTTATTAAAGTTTTTGTTTATTATAAATTTATATCTTATAAAATTTTTTTTATTCACAAATTAAAATTGTTTAAATAATACATATTTTTAAATTTTAAATTACTGAGTACCATGAAGAGGTCTATGGACTTAAGTGCAAATATTGATAATAAAAAAATTTGTTTATTTGTTAAACAATTGAGCAATTAATGTGCTCAAACAGATATAAATTTAAATTTTGTTCATTTAAACAAATTATTATAAATAAATTAGATCAATAAGATTATTAATAAATTATTATTACAACAAATATTCAATACAGTTCCTTGATTATTACTGGGCTATGGTCGTTAATTTAACATATAAAAATTATAAATGTTTTTTTAAATAAACATTACATTAATATTAATTTTTATAATTAAAAATACGTGTTAAAATATTATTTAAAAAAAAAATATTAAAAATATAATTTATATAAATTTAATTTATTTAAATTTTTTACTATTTAAAAATTAATTTTTTTGCTTTTATTACTAAACAATTTAGAAAAAGCAAAAAAAATGTGAAAATTATTTTGTCGATATGAAATATCATGCATTTAAAAGAGTTGGAGAAATTATTTAAAGTTTTTATAAATTATAAAAAATTATAAAAAAAAATTATTTATATATATTAAAAAAAATTTCATATATTTAATTATTAACATTTCTTTAACAATAGCTTCTAAAAAAAAATACAACTTTAAATAAAACTATATCTATAAATTTTATGTTAACATAACATAACATTTTAAAATATTTTTTAACAGCAGACAAAGTACTTTACATTTTCTATATAGAGGAGGTGCATGTAAGCAATAAATATACTGAAATAAATAAAAATGGATAAAATAATGACAATAAAAATAAATTGTAGGCAAAAACGTAAGAGAAATAATTGCTATATGCGAAAAAAAAAAGTGAAGAAATAAAGGAGGAATAAGTTGACGTTGTGTCTAGCCAAAGCAGATTATAAAATTTTGCTAAAGGTCAACAGCGCATCATGCCACTGTCTGTGATTTCAGTTGTCTTGTTGTTGTTTGCTTGTTGTATTACTGTTGGTGCTGTTATTGTTGCAGCTGTGTTTGTTGTTGCTTTCTTCTGCACATACACACACACATAAATTCTTGCATATGCATTCTGTTCATTTAGCAAAAAATATTTTTATTTTGTACTGCATTTTTTGTTTTCTAATTTTACTATTTCATATTTCAGTTTTAATATTTTCATTTTCCGTTTTTTCTCAATTTTTACATTTTCCTTTTTTAATTCATATGTTTTTGTTGTTGTTGTTGTGATGTCGATTGAAATCAAGTCATGCAAAAGTAGAGAGATGCTTGGGTTTTCCATTCATTTTGTATGTACTAAAGCTGCTCTCAAACATTGCATTGCACATAGGAAAAAAAAATGTTAGCTTTTGGTGCTCTGCTATATGCGCCATGTTAATGTTTTTCCGGCTGTCTGTTTATCTGTAAGTGTAATGCTTACTTGTGTTTGTTGTGGTTGTTGTTGTTTTGTGTAAATTTGTATGTGCAACTAATTTTGAAAATATCTTTAAGTCAGACAAGCAGCCGCAACGGCGATGGCAGCATTAATAGCAGAAAATGTAATATTTTTTTTTCATTTTTTGTTTATGTTATGCATTTTATGCTGTAGAAAAAGAAAAAAAGTTTCTTCTGTTATTTTAATCCATTTCTGTGTTTTCTCATTTCTATTGTAAACATTTTGCATGCAACGAAGAACGTCTATTTGAGATAAACAAAAACACTATTTAAATTTGTTTAAAAAAAATATTTTTTTTGCCCGTTTTGAAAAGTTTTGTTTATTTTACATAGCAAGAATTTGGCTAAGTAATTGGGTTTTGCTATGCCGTACTTCGCACATGATGCAATTTTTGCACAATAAAATACGAACGAATTTAATTTAAATTTTATATAGAAAATTGTTTGGGTTACACAAGAATTTAAAATAAATTTGCAAAATTAAAAATAATTCAAAGGTGTTTATTGTTTATGTCTGCTGAAAGTCTGTTGATTTTATTTCACCTGCGGTTAAATTGGCAAAAAAATGCTTTCAAATTTAATTTCTTTGAAATTTAACATTTAACATTCGCAAGAGAATTTTTTCTATTTAAAGCCAGACAGACAGACACTGCGATAACATTTCCATTTTTTAACATTTGCATTTCTAAACATAAACGATGATACGCGTGTAAATGCTAACAGTGGCAATGTTGGTATTCAGACATGCAGGCAGGCATGTGTGTGCAATTCATTTTTATTGATTTTTTTCTTACATACTAACAAATTACTGCACACACACACACACATTGTATGTATGTATGTATGAATTTATAAAAAACTGTAAAATAAAAAGTAGAAGAAGAATTTATTTAACCTATCATCTATCCTCCGCACCGTGAAGTATTATAGTAGGCTGTATGCAGTCAGTCAAAAACAGAAAATAGAAAAAAAGGAAAACGAAAAAGCATAAGAAACAGCAAGGAGCGCATAAAATTTAGTATTCAAGAAGGATATGCACTTTTGTGTGGAGGTAGCTTTAACGTGTACACATAAACTGGTCAAAAGGCTAAAGACTGTTGAACGTCAGATGTTGAGTAAAAGTTTCATTTTAGTTTGCAAAATTTTGCGTTTAAAAAAATTTAAATAATTAAAAATAATAGTTATTTGTTTTGGCTATACGGGGTTATTAATTTTTAGTACATAATATACTTTTTACTTGATACGCTTATTTAAACGTTGTTCCAAGTTCTTTCACTAGTACCAAATATTTACAATTCTATATAAATTAGAAATAAAAACTGTTCACTAAAAAAATGTAGTCGTGCCCTTTAAACAAATATGTTTAAAGGGCAGAGTACACATATATTAAAATTGAAATTATTCTTTCATCAAACTTATCGTATTTTATGCAAAAATATATATAAAGTAATTAAGAATTATAAAAGTTGAACACCTTTGTCCAATATATCACATCCATATTTCAGTTCATAAAAGCCAAATTTACGTTTTGGAACCATGTAAAAACCTAATCATAATTTCCTTTCAAATATTCATGCATTTTTTAGTACTAATATAGTATACTATAGTGTAGTCCAAGGAACTACGTTAGTTAAATAACGACATAGATAACAGTATGGCCATATATTTATTAAAATTAGAAACATCTTTCCATTATACTTTGTCCTATATTATAACATATAAAAAGTAATTGAAAATTTAAAATTTAAAACCACGTAAAAGTTTTTTGATCTTATTTAGTTTAAACAATTAAAGAATTTTTTAAGAGTATTTAACTAACATAAAATTGTGCGGTGCAAGGAACTGTATCGAACACTTGTGATATTGACTTATGATGTTTACAACTTGAAATATATATTTATTAAAATTAGAAATATCTGTCCGCTCTTCTTTTCGTATTTTATATGTAAATATATATAAAGTAATTGAGAATTATAAAAACTAAGCACTCGCAAAATTTTGGAAAGATGCTATGCAACTATGGACAACAATGTAATTCGATAAGGGTAAGGATGTATAAAGCATTTCCAATATTATATTAATAAAAACAATAAACTCTATTTTTATAATAATAAATAATAATATAACTTTTTTAAGTTTTGCATGTTTTAAGTCAATCAGTTTTAAATTTTATTTTTTTTCTATTTTTTTAATTGTTTATTTTTTTTAGTTCTTTATTCTTATTTATTTACTTTTAATTTTTTCTATTTTTAATTTTCTTTATATTATATTTACATCAAATATTTTTAAAGTAGTTATTAAGTGATGAACTGTTTAAATACTAAACAATTTTTTAATAAATATATAGACTATATCATATTGACTATAATCTATAGTCATCAAAAGGGTACTGCTATGATCCAATAACAAATAAATTTATAAAATCAAATAAATGTAAAAATAAAATAACAATAAAATAAAATAAAATAAAAATAAAAAAAAATAAATAAAAATAAAATAAATATAAAATAAAAATAAAATAAATATAAAATAAAAATAAAATAATATATAATAAAAATAAAATAATATATAATAAAAATAAAATAAAATAAATATAAATTAAAATAAAAATAAAATAAAATAAAATAAAATAAAAATAAAATAAAATAAAATAAAAATAAAATAAAATAAAATAAAATAAAAATAAAATAAAATAAAATAAAATAAAAATAAAATAAATATAATAAAATAAAATCAAATAAAAATTAAAATTAAATAAAAAAAATAACAGAACATATATAAAAAAATAAAATAGAACAAATATACAAAATAAGATATATAAAATAATAGAATAAAAATAATAGAATTAAAATACTCTCAAAATAAAACAAAAATAAATTAAAAAAGAATTAAAAATAAAATTGAATAAAAAATAAAAATAAAATAGAATACAAATGAAACTAATATGAAATAAAAATAAAAATGCAATAAAATTACAATATCTCAGAAATGAATTAAAAATAAAATAGAATAAAAAAATAAAAAAGTAAAACAAAAATAGAGTAGAATAAAAATTAAATTAAATAGAATACAAATAAAATAAAAATAATTAAAATAGAAATAAAATTTCTAATAAAACTTGTTTATAACACTTAATTTTTAAAGCCAATTATGATGAAATAAATTATTTTCTTAGTAGAATTTAAAATTATTTTTATAAAAAATTTTCCAAAAAAATTTTATTATAGCAATTCTTGACTGTTCAAAAATCATTTTTTAATTAAACGTTTGTGGGTATTTGCAATTAAGCGATAAACCACAATAGAAAAATATCCTAACAAAATAAAAAAAAAATAAGATTTGATATTTATAAAAATTTCAACAAAAAAGTAAAAAAATATATATTCTTAAGTAAACCATAGCGTATGAGTAACTAACAACATATGCATGCATATGCATACATACAGTCGTCGGGTGTTCGTGTGTGTGTATGTGTTAATATGCTCACGCACTAGATCACTCCAACACCACGACTAAGAAACGTTTACAAAACGAGGTTAAATGCCATAGGAGGTTTGCCAACAAAACGTCAACACAACGAAAACAGCAACAAACACAATAAAACTAGTGGCGACAAAACCCAGCGGGACTTTCAGCGCTGAGGGAATCGATTCCCTCAGCGCTGAATGGTAATGCCTAGCGCTGATTATTCAAATGAAACTCCTAATTACTTTAACACGTGCATGTCATTGCGGGCAAGCGCTGAATCGTTCGATTACCTTTTCAAATTTGTAATGCAACATTTCAGCGCTGACATGCTCGCTTACCTTTTCGAATTTGTAATGCAACATATCAGCGCTGACATGTTCGCTTACTTTTTCGAATTTGTAATGCAACATATCAGCGCTGACATGTTAGCTTACCTTCTCGAATTTGTAATGCAACATATCAGCGCTGATATGTTCGCTTAAATTTTCAATTTTACCTATGCTATTGATTTTTAAATAAAATACTATTAATTTTTTTGAATAAATTATATTTTATATTTATGTTTTATACAATTAAAATATTAATATTTACATAAAAAAATATAACATACTTATATAGATGAATATTTTTCTGGAAATTGTTACTAACACCTTGAAGAGATTTCCAGACTCGACTCGATCACTTGTTCCGGCTTACCATCTGTACTTAAAGCATCTGAAAATACAAAAGTATGTTATTGTATACGCTAAAGTTAATTATGTACAATATACCATACCAAAAAGTGCTGCTGTCACATTCTCTAACGCACTTAAGGACTTCTTGCCTTGGGTACCATTCTCCAAAATTCCACGAAATCTTTCACGTAATTGGTTGTTTTTTAATAACGCGTCTCATTGATGCAGTCTATAAATAAAGTAATAGATGAAAAGAAATATATGAATTAGTAAAATTGTTACATGTGAATATAATAATAAGTTGAAATTGAAAGTAAGAAACATATATAGTTTAACTTACAACTACTTCAACGGCAGTGATTTCTTCATTAAATTGAATTAAATCCTCCTCAGTTTGAATTGTAAAATTTTCCAATTGAAACAGCTGACTACATTTTACCCCTTGCTTTAGAATGACTCGTTCTTGACGCAGTAGCATCTACATAATACAAAACAAAAATTTCAATTATCATTTTAAATATATTTACTTAATTTTGCATATACTTACAGTGAGTTTATGATAAATTCACAAATCATATTTTATTTATATTTTTAGATTTTATTTTGATTTTAAAAATTAAAAATTGTTCACTGCACGCACTTCACTAAAATCAAAAGCAGACTAAATGTATACAATGTAGGCAAAACAAGAAATTCTTAATACTCCTTTGCTTTTCTTCTTCATTCTTTTATAATTTCAACCCCGAAATTGCCTATGTCGAACACAAATGTCGAAAACAAAGAAAAATAAAAACGAAGAGCTATTACCTCCTCGCTTACTTTTTCAGCGCTGGCATAATGGTGCCGCTGGGAAGCAATAACAAGCAATCGCTGTTAACACAAACACACAAATACTAACAAATACTAAATAAATGGTGGCATATGCCGCATACATAAATTGTGTATGTAAAACTATTATAGTCCTGGAAAATGCAATTGCTTAAAGTAATGCTAAACAATGCCGCACATTGGAATAGTAGTAGTGCAAGTAACACTATGCCTCAAGTGTCTACGGCGGCGGCGGCAAACTAAAAAAAGTAAAACAAATACAAAAAAACAAATACACAAAAAAATAACAGCCTTAAAAAAAGTTTGCCACTTTGAAAAAAAAAATATATACCTAAAAGAAATGCAAATATGTGCATATATGCAAACATAAGTTGGCTAGAAAACTAAAAAAAAACTACCCTAAAAATATAACACAAACACACAAAAACAAAATAATAACAATAATAAAATAAAAATGTAAAAACTAAATACAAATAAAGTAATAAAGACAGTAATAGAAATGTATGCGGCAACATAGCAACATGACAGTAACAATAACAAGAAAAGCCAAACAACAAAAACAGCAGCAAGCAGCAGCAAGCAGAAAACAGCAACAAAGAGGAAGCGCCTAACTCACACGTATAGGGTGTTACTTAAAGGTGGGCATTAGCATTAAAGTGCTTTTGCTTTGGCTTTGACGTACATGTTTGAGTTGTGCGTTGCATATAAAATGCAGTAAAACCAAGTTTCACTTCAGGAGGTGTTGGCTGCGTTGTTGACGACTGACTGCATTGACTCTCGCTGTGTTCTGTGTTAGCTATGGTTTGGTTTGGTTAGTTCTGTTGTTGGTTACAAAAACAATTTATATAATACGGGCACTTTTTTTTTCAATTGAATTTTGCGCATGACGCCACACAGCGTTTGTGGAACAAGCCAAAACGTGTTAAAATAGCGTTGTACATACGTTGCAGCAAAGACAGCAAAGGCAACAGCGGCGGCAGTAGCAACAACAACATCAGTAGCAATTTACTTGTATATGAACGAGTATATATGCATGTATCAAAATGGGGTCAATGAGTCATTGACCGAAGTCAAAGGGATGCGACAAAATTGAAAATTGATATAGAAACTTACACGCTAGTGTGCAACTACAAGCTTTTCTTTCTTTGTGTTTGTATGTGTGTGTTAAAGTGTATTAGTAGTGGCTTTGTGTGATTCGTAATTCGTTTTAACGAAACGGAAGGAAGTTAAAAATTTCTAATACATAAAGAAATTAAATATATAAAGAAAATGGGAGTGCAATAATTTTAAATGCAATTTTGTGAAATTTTTTATAAAGTTTCATTTAATCGAGCTTAAAGTTGATTATTTAACTCCTAAATGATTAATAAATAACACTATTTAGTATATCAAAAGTTTTTTATATATTTAAAAAAAATATATATAAACATATATCGGTTTATATTTTCTACATACTCTACTTTTAATTTAAAGAGATTTTGTTAAAATTTACTTTAAAATTTTTAAGATTTCTGTTATAAATAATAATAAGAATCTTAATAATTTCTATTAATTAAAATTAATATTATTCTAATTAATATAATATTCGATTAATAATATTCTATTGTTAATAATTCGTTTTCATTGGTTACAATGCAATTGAGAAATGATAGCTTAACGAAAATAATTGTGCAAACATTATAAATATTTTAAAATATCAGTTTCGTATGACAGCATCGACTTTAAAAGCAACAACAACAACATAGACAACAACGAATTGTGAGGAATTCAACTCACCACACCACACCAGACATAGCGAGCCATTAAGAAGGTTGAAAGGTACGCGTACAATACTTTGACGTACGCCGCTTATCAACAATATTAATTTGTTTTTCACTTGTCTGTGTGACTGTGTGTGTGTGATGTTTATATTTTAAAGAATTCAATTAATAATCTAAGTAGTCCAACATGAAATACAAAAACAACACAACTTGACTCAAACAGGGTGTTGCCATAATTGTGCTATTTTCAGTTTTTTTTATTTTTATTAAGGTAATCATACGTCACGTAAGCCCAATTTAAGTCACAAGCAGCTGTTCGATTTGTTGTTGAGTGTGTGTGAGTTTATGTGTCACATCTGATGTATTTATTCGCTTTTATTGATGGGCAAAATAATAGAAAAATTTAAATAAAATTAATTGAAAAATTTGAAGTGTTTACATTTGGAGTTAACTTTTGAAGAAAAGAATGTGTAATCTTACTTTGTTTTACTGCTTTAAATAAAATATATCATTTATAAGAAGATAAATATATGTGCCCTTCTTTTACAAGCGGAACGGTTTTTGATCTCATCATCAATTTTGATGAAAAAAAATTTTATGAGCCACTTTATCACTCCCAATTTTGATACGTTTATTTTTTGAGTCCTTTTTTTTAAAAAAAATATACGTGTTTCAGAAAAAAATTTTAAAATTTTGGTAAACTCAATTTTAAGTGTCAATATTTCAGATAAATTCGAATTAAAAATAAAAACTTAAGTTTTTTTGCTAAACTTTTATTCAAAATTTTATTTAACTAAAATTAAGTGTTTATATAAAATAGTAATAAAATTTTTTTTTTAATTATTATAAAAATAAAGAAATCAATTTTTTAACAAGATTTCATAATAAATCTCATAAATAATCAATTTTTATTTTAATTAACGATTAATATATGAATTCAAATATAAATTATTTTAATTTTTTAACTATTTGTAAAATATTTGATTAATTATCTTTAAAATGCAAAAAATTTTAATTCAGTATTATTTACAGAGCTTGAGTTACGACCATTTGAAAATTGTTTTCATTAAAAACCGTCCTAGATGCAAATTGAACTGAACCCCAGGACCCTAAACCAGTTTGAGTGTATGTATATATTTCTATTAAATACACTATCCACTTCCAGACAAGTTATAGCTTCCCTTTTAGCGATCGTATCTACTTGAAACAGATTGCAATGATTCGAAAGTGCTATAAAAATTGATGTGTTCAGTACTATCGAGAAAACTCCACTGACTACACCATTACTGTTTTGAGAATGGTGAGATGTAGTCAATACTTTTTAGAGTAGGACTGGAAATATTAAAAATGAAGTCGTGACCGTAGTTATTAGTCTTTTATTTTGAAATAACTTTAATGTGATAAGTAATTATATTAAAATTATAATAAGTAAGAATGTAACATATTTTTAATAAAAGAAATATGTATAGTAAAATAAAGTATATAAAAATTTGTCATTCATAATAGTATTGATATAGTTTTTTATTTCATACCTTGTATATATTACAATATATTTATTTTACCTATGACATAATTGTGTATTTACATATTTCTATATTGTATTATATTATAAATTATATTAAACACGGAACAGAGAACACAATAGAGTAGACACAAATGTATGGGCACACCCTTTAGCTTTATTGCAACATTGTGTTAACATTTTTAAATTCATTTTTTTTATATTGCAGTTATGTTGCAATTTTTTTGCATTTGCAACATAAAAAAAAACGTAATAATAACAATGAAGAATTTTTTGTAGAGTCAGTTTTTCTTATTTTAACCAAAAGTTGCAAATGCTTTGTTGGGATCGTGAACACACGTTCCACGTTTAAATTATCGCACCTCACACCTTCGACGAGTTGTGCAAATTATTCGATTTGCACGCGTCTCAGGTGTCGCAACAATTTAATAAGTCAGTCAAGTGGTAAGTGAAGCTACTACTCACATATATAAGCATTTTATTTTTAATTTATATAAACAACTTTTATTACTACAAAATATTTTATATAGTATAAGCATACTTTGTCCATATAAATTCGCTTTGGCAAATGACTGACTTTGTAGTTTGCCGCCACTTTGTGTAATTCTAGACGCCCGAGTATTAATTCTACTCTTTTTTTTTATTTTTGCATTTTTAATGCATTTTGTAATTGCAAGTTTTTCCGTCATTTCGAAATAGTAGTAATATTTTATACAAAAAAAAAAACTCATGAAGCGTATATGACTGTAACAGTTTTTACGTTTCAGTTTAACAAAAAAATATAAAAAATAAAATTATAAAAAAAATTTAAAAAGATACTGTAGAACAAAGATAGGAGAACGTGCATGTAGGTAATAACAAAGTACGTCAAGTGTAGTAAAATTACAAAACAAAAATTAATTAACAAAAAAAATAGTATTTTAATATAACAGAATGCATTGATATAATTTATATTTAAATTATTTGCAAATAACTAGTTCATTATAAAGACAAACATAAGTTTCGCCCTTCAATCGTTAAATGGAGCATAAATTTACCGCCACTAATCGTGTTAACCCTATTATTAGGGCACTATCCCCAGGAAAACATAAACCGGTGACCCTTGGGATATATTCAGGGAAGCACCAAGACATGCCAAACCGTCTGCACTTTCATTCTGCTCAATACTCCTATCTCCAGAAACCCAGCTAAGAATAATAGCTCTCATTGATAGAAAATGTAGCATTACGTTTAGGGTGTCCAAAGGGATCTTTCTATAGCCCTGAGACCAATCTATTTTGTTATGATATTTATTATACATAGCCAAAGAGGAAGAATTATTATCAATACCACTTATTGAATACCTTTTTTATAGTGATATTTGCACAGCCATTCAATATACATATATAAAAATAGTATAATATTATATATTATCAAATATTTTCTAATAATATTCTTTTAATAAATATTAGTAATATTAAAACGTAAAATATTCTTTTTACTAATTATAAATGTATATCTTTCCAAGACAGAAAATTCTTTACATTATATGTTTATATGTTCATATGTTTATAATAAACTTCACAACTATTTAATATAATTAAAAACAAACTTTTACATATTGAAATGATTATAAGTATTCACAATTTCTTAAAAAAAATTATATAAATAGAATTACAAATAAATCGTTCAAATATTAATATAAAAATAACAATTATATGAAATTTATAATTGCAAATAAATTTAAATTTAATTTTGTCACATGATATACAAAATTACGAATATTTAAAATGAAAACTCCCATATAAAATAATAAGATAAATTTACAAACTAAAATAAAATGTTATATTTGCTATTTATTTCTCTTAAAATGTAATACTTGAAAATTCTTAAAATTGTCTCTAAACAACATGTAGCATTAAGTTATGCATACAAATGACAACTACGGCAATAATGTTGCTGAGTTACTTCCTGAGTATATACAAAGAGAGCGTCATCTAATGGTTTCAATCGAGCGCATGCATACATAAACAATGTTGCCAACTAATTTATATATAAATTTAAATAAATTTTAAAATTAAGCTTAATTGAATTTACATTGATGAACAAATGGTTTGGCCTTTATTACAAAAATCTATTTTTATACTTTCAAAAATTGTTATTGCCACATGTTTGCCGCCAAAGTATTTATAAAAAAAACAAAATAATAATAATAATTAATTTATTTTTAAAAATTAAAAATCAAAAGAAATAATAAATAAATACAATTGTACTATTAAATTTAAATTATATTGTACTATTAAATTTAAATTATATTGTACTATTAAATTTAAATATATATTTTTCATATGTGTATTTTATTCTTAAATATTTTACAAATTTTGCGCAAGTAAAATATTTGTAAAATATTATTGTAAACATTGTCACAAAGAAAATAAATATTTTAGCAATAATGATGATAATATGCAACAAATTTTGTTATTATTATTGTTTTTGTGCTTTACTTTGCTTATTGTCTTATGAGTAAGTATATTTGATCTTTTTTATTTTTTGCTATTTTTGATTATTATTTTTTTTACTTAATTGCAATTTACATCAGAGAGAGACGCGATAATGTGTCTGTTTATTTTTAGTGTCCCCAGACTATATGACAAACAAGTTGTGTGCGCTATCGTATGCAAAGCTAACTTAAGACATTACCACACCGCCGCAACACACCGCATCGTACCGCAACATTTTAAAGGCAATGGATATGATATTGTTTGCTTGCTTATTTCCCAATGCTTTTCTGCTGTTGTCGTGCTTTTTTTTTTGTTGTTGTTCTTGTTGTCACAGCAAATGTGCGGAATTTTGTTTTGATTTTTGAGAAAATTCTGTGCAGGCATGTTTACATGGGCTAGTGGTTATATGTTTGTGTGCGTGTGTTTGTGTATTTGTCGCTGTTTGCATGGACATATTACAATATTTTTATGTCACTAAATAGAGCTTATTTACAGTTTTTTTTTTCGTTCAGCTGCCTTGATAAGTAAATTCCTCAGTCACATTTGTCTATGCGAGTCTCGTTTGTGTTTGTAAACATTTTGTCTCATAAGTTGTTATGATTTATTTTATAACTTGCGGTCATTCAGTGCCTTCAATGCTTGCGTTCATTTTTTGTTAATCTCATTTAAGTTAAGATTACGTCAAGAGAGTTTTATTGCCGGACATTACAGAAAATGAAATATAACAATAACATTACAGAAATATTTTATTTTAAATATGTATATGTGTATAAGAGAGAAGTAAATAAAATCGGTATCTGTTGAAGAGTTCATAGAATTTATAAAGTATATTTTTTTTTGAGATTTTTTTAAAATCTTTCTTTTTATTTTAATTTTAATTATTTTTCATTTTAAATAAACGTTTACATAATTCTAATTTTTTTTATTTAGCCTTTTTAGTTTTAATTTTAATTTACTTTAGTTTTAATTTGTTTAAATTTTAATATTATTTTTTTTATTATTTCATTTTTTAATTTTAATTTTTTAATAATACTTTTTATATATTTTATATCTGGCTCCTTAAGAGTCATCATTATGATAAGAACTAAATTATAAACATTAATAAATATTAATAAAGTATGTACTAACTCGTTATATTTTTGGTTCCTTTGCCCATATTTTGGACAACAATTTTTACATGAACAAAATAGTATTCAAATTTTACAATTAAAAATAAAAATATAACTAATTAATTCAATTATTCAATTACACAGCTAGTTTATAATTTAGCAAGTGAATTTGTTAATAAAACTTTCACAGCAAAGTAATAAAACTCCAGAAAAATATGCGAACATAAAAGTCAAGTACGGCTTTGGGTCAGTTAGTTAAGGTGCACTGTCTTTTAGTTTCAAATTTGGCAGGACACGAGTTCGATTGCCGGTACTTGTAGTCTCAAAAAAATTGTGTATGAATAATTAAATAGAAGAATTTCCAAGAACACTGATGATGGGTATTTGGCAATACTTGAAACAGCTGTATGGTCAAACCAAAAATTCAATTAATTAAAATAATATAAAAAATAAATTTTTGTTGTTGTAGTTCACTACTGTTCGAAAAACCTCTTTATTAAATATTTTTATATATTTTCTGGAATATATAAATTTTTATTTTTATAAAATATATAAATAACATTATTAACAAAACTAGGTCGAAAAACAAATTTAAAATTTAATCCTTTGAATTTTTTAATTTTACTTTTCATGGTTTTAAAATTTTTTTAATTCTGCTTTTTTTAATTATACTTTTTTAGTTTTAATTTAATTTCGTTTTGTTTTAATTTTCTTTTTAATTTTGCTTTAGTTTTAATTTTTTTTAATATTAATTTTTTTTTAGTTCTTATTTTATTTTATTTTATTTTTTCTTTTTTTTAATTTCAATTTTTTGAACTTTTTTTTACTAATTTAAATTTTTTTCAAATTATAATTTATTCTTTTGTTAATTTCTATTTTAAAAAACTTTTGTACGACATAATTTTTTCATATATTTTTCAACTACAAATTATCATTTTAATAATTATAAAACATAAAAAAGGCGCCAATTTTATTTATTAACTAACTTGTCTAACCTTGATAGACGCCAGATCACACAAACAAAATAAGAAATCATATTAAAAAAAAAATTTCATACAAAGTGTAAATAAAAAAGGAACAAAAATTCTCACACATAATTTTTGAATTAAAAATCTCACAAAAAAAAAAAAGATAATGAAAAAACAATTAATAACAATAAAGGGAAATATGTACGCCAAAGAGCCTGAAATAAAACATACATATTTAGATAAAATAAAACCTAATAATAAAATAAAAATCTGACCTACATTTGCCACTCAAGGAACCAAAAAATAAAAAAAAACAACAATTCCATGAATAAATGATTACAAAACAACAACAGGGAGGAACAGCACACATCAAAATAACAAAAAAAAATTTCAAAAAAAAAAAGAAAATAATAATAATACCAAAACCAAAAGCATGCAATAACAAACACAATAAATAAATAAGACGAACGACAAGTAGGAAGTTGTTGTCGTTTCAAAAGCTCAAACCGAAATAAGAAAGAAACCTGCGCCAACAAAGGACGAATTATGCGAACCGGCAAAAATGCTACACACGCGATACGCATATAAATCACACAGCCCGACAAAAACAAAACAAAATAAATTACCAAGAAAGGCAAAAAAAGTACATAAAAAGCTGCTTAAGTAACGCCAAAATTATTTTGTTGTTTTTTGTTTTTTCTTTTTTTTTTTTGGAAAAAAGTAGGCCAAAGTAGCGAGAAGAAGAATCCATTAAAACCATAGACGCAAAATAAGAAGAAGAAGCAAAAAAAAAGATTTAAACTCAACCAAAGTACTGGCATCTTAAGTTACTCAATACCGACGAAGTGCTTCGTTTATTTCTTTACTGCTTTTTTATTTTGTTTTTTTTCTTCCTTTTTGCATTTTCTCCTTTTGCATTTTCTCCTTTTGCATTTTTTGGGAATATTAGACGGGTAGGGACTAAACTAAAGCAGCCTTCGCCCTTCCTGCGAGACAAAATTCCAAGAAATGCTTGTCGCGTCGCATTTCGTTAATGACGCATGGTTTGGTTTTCTGCTGCTTTACGCTGCTTCAGGCTGCCTCTTATGCTTGTGCATATTTTATGCTCGCTGTCTGCTGCTTTCTCCTCTTTGTTGGGTTTGTTGTTGTTGTTGTTATTTCCCTTCTTCCTCGTTAAGCTGCTCAACTTAAGCTTTGCCATGTTGGTTGCCTTTTAAGGATTTCTCTAGCTTTTTGACTTACATACTTTGCGCAATTTAGAAAAATGTGTAATTAATTTGTATTAATTTTAGTTGTGTTGGACATTTGCGGAAAATTAATAATGCAAAGTACATGACAACAAAGTTGTTGAGAGTTAACAAAAAATACTTGAAGCGTACTTTATCCAGAAATTCCAAGTGGGGTGTAATTGGGAGAATAAATTAAAACGATTTATTTTTGAAAATAATTTATTTTCATATACATATTTTATATTGCTTTAAGAAATGCAATTTTATTATTTAAAATATATAAAAAAAATTTATTTAAATTGTAAAAATTAATAGTAATTATTAAGTAATAATAAAAATAAAGGATAATAATATATGATAATAACTAAAAAATAAGAAAATTTATCAAATCAACAAATATATAAATTTTATTATTTAAAATAAATAAAAAAAAATTATATTTGATAATAAAAATAAATAGTAATTATTAAGTAAAAATAAACAAATTATAATAATATATGATAATAACTAAAATATAAGAAAATATATAAAATCAACAAACAAATATTTTTTTATATATTAAATATTGCTTTAAAAAATTAAATTTTATTATTTTAAAAATAAAAAATTTTTATTTAATTCTAAAAATAGCAATTTTTATATAATATTCTATAAAGCATATTCATAGAGTACAACTATATAATAATACAATATGAAAATAAATAATAAAAAACAAATAATTTTGAATATAATCTATATAACATGCAAAAAACAAATATATATTCTGAAAAATTATTTACGACAAAAGTTAATATCATTTAATAAAATAATTAAATGAGTTTTTAAAAAGCTAAGTTCTTAAAACTAAAACTGAATAAAACGAGTAAAAGTGTTAGCTAAAAGCATTAAAAACGGCTAAAACAACCAAAAGTGCTAGCTAATGGCATTAAAATTAGACATGTAAATGACATGTTATGATTGAAAGTTTCAAAATAATTTTAGTATAAACATTTTAAATATTAAAATGATTAAAACGAACAAAATCAAAATGTTAGTCTGGCTAAGTGGTCTGCTTTGCAATTGTCGAAAATATCCCTATGACCGGGAACCCAAAGTATAGAAATATCATATATGACAATAGCAACAGTAGGGAAACTTTGCAACAGTTCATAGTAAAAGCAAAATTAAAATATTCGAATGACATTTCCAATAGCTCTTACTTAAAAAGTTATAAAAAATATATATATTAAATAAATATACATATATTACACTGTTATATAAATATATAACATATATAATTGACGACATAATACATAATTTTAATTATCTTTATATCAACTCAATAAACCACAATATAAGACTAACTAGAAAGCATTGGTAATAATTGCTTTCAACAGAAATTATATATAAATAAATACATAAAAGATATTGAGATATGACCTATAAAATAATAAAGCAATATAAGAAGCACCAGCTATTAAAGCCAGTATATGCAAATAGGCTCATTAATAAGTACTTAATTGATATTGAGGTAATGCAGTATAAAGTTGGCTAATGCAAATAGCTTCATTAATAAGTACTTAATTGATATTGAGGTAATGCAGTATAGAGTTAGCTAATGCACATATTTTACTCAATTAGCGAATAAGTTAATTGAGTAATCGGTGAGTTCTCATTAACCGGTTACTCATATTAAATTTTTTAATTTGAGCTTAAAAAAGTTGTGGAGTTAGTCAGTTATTTAATATTAAGATCAAAGATTTAACAGAAAAGTAGGTAAAAAATGAACTCAATTAAAAATAAATTATCAATTGTCAATTTCCTCTAATTTAAAACACTTTCCAGTCATAAATAGAGATTCTGTCATTGGATATAAAATATTAATTTGTATAATAATTTTATTAATGGTAATTATTATTTGATTAATGTATGCATATGTATATATATTGTATATATAACGTAAACATAAAAAATATAAAATTTTTATCAGCAAACCTTTGACTTTAAACCGCTTTCGTTCTCTATAATTTCATTGAAAGTATACATATAATTCTTATAAATTTCTATAGTCAATATTTTTTCCACTTATGTACCTCCTTTATGTATGTATGGTATATTGAATATATATTGTTGATAATATCTGTGTCTGCTGACTAATACATAATTTGTTAGAAGAAAAAAATTATAAATTGTCTGAGTTTGATATTTCATTATAATCATCGTCATCATTGCTATGAACGACATTGAAAGTCATCATCATGTTTCAAGTGAGTGTTCGTCTAGTGCGTTGAGGTCTTATCGCTATTCACATGCTTGACTTTAAATATATATAAACTTTTAATTTTTTTTTTTATAATATAAATTGTCGGACACCAACTGATAAGAAAAGGGTACAAACGGAAAGTGTAATTTCATTCATTTATTTTGAATTAAAATTTTTTTGCTGCTGGTAACTGAGACTTAAAGAATTTTTTAAGGCTGGAAATGCTAGGGTGGATAATTTTTTTTAAATAACGGAAATTAGATTTTGATGAATATGTTTTAATTTTTGAAATATTTTGCTGATATAATTTATTTATAGATACAGAAATTGTATTAAAAATAAAATAAAACTGAAATGAAAAAAAAAATGATCAGAATTTGAAAGGTTTGAAAGTTTTAGACAATTATTAGTAGAGTTAGAGAGTTTTACACTTTGACTTTTTATTATTAGTTTATGTTTATAAACTTAATATTCCTTCACACGTTTGAGGTAAGTCACTTCACTTTACACATGTATGCAGCTAGTGCTCAAGTAAGCTTAAATATTTCTCTAAAAAGGTATAATTTTAAGTGGGCGCTTAACATTAAAAAGTCACAACGTATTAAAAAAAAAGTGCCAACTAATTGTACTAAAACCACAAATATAATATTTATTTCATCAAAAAATCATCAAAAAATGAGTCAAAGTGCCAGTTAACTGCATTAAAAAATCAAAAAAACATATTTCAGCGGCATTTATATACATATTTGTAATATTAGTAATTAAGATTTGAAAACAAAACTTAAAAAAAATTAAAATAAAATATAAAACAGAGAATATTTAACAAATTAATCTTATTTTACAAAAATTAATGTATAAACTCATATTCCAATTTCACTATCAGTAAATAACTTTAGTAATAACAGATAAATACATATTCATAAAAAAAATAATATTTTTGTATAAATTTAATTTTTATGAAAAACATTTTTATTTTTACTTGTGTATTTTTTTAGTTAGCAATCAAAAAAAAATATTTAAAAAAATTGTTGCTATAAATAAATCACTTGTATAAATAAATATAATAATAAAAAAAAAATAGATAAAAAGTTTAAATATTTTCACATGGAAATGCGTAAAAATAAAATTTTATTTCAAAAATAAATTATGGGAATATTAAAATAAAAATAACAAAAAAATCTGGCTAAATCTGGTCGGTGTCGATTGTCTATGGTTGGTGATGATGCTTTGGGCCTAATTTTTAACGAGTTGAAATTTTTTTGAAATTTTTCCTCAAATTTATTTTTATAGTTTTTAACATTTTTATTGTGATAATTTTGGCATTCAAATAATTATTAATTTTCATTTTTTTTTCAGTAGAATAAACTTGCGTATATAATGAGTATTGGTGAGTTGTGTGAAAATATTATATTAAATTAAAATTTTTTGCTATTGAGAAGTATTTAATAAATATATTAAAAAGTATGTGAAAATATAAATATAGTTTTGTATATATTATATAACAATAATTTTATTTATATTAAATCAAAATTGATTTTAATATTTAATTTTTGTGAGGTTCAAATATTTATTAAAGGATGGTTTCATCTTTATATATTTTTTAAAAAATTATTTTCCAAATATATAATTTATTGTTATAATATAAAATATTAAAAATAGAAAATAATATATTTAAATGGTAAAAAATATTTTCTGGCTAAATTATACTTATATTTAGTATTATTACTTATAAGCAATTAAATTTGTTACTCATACGCAGTGTGTGTTCAAGCATATTTATTGCTCAAAAGAATTTTCGTTTAAGTAGTTGGATATTTAGCTCAAAATTATTTTAATTGTTTTAATTAAATTTTAAACACAAGCTTTTAAATTAGTATTAAAAAATATATTTTATTTTCACCAATATTTCGACTATAGTCCATAGTCATCTTCATACGGTAGTTGAATATCAAAACTTGAACAAGAAAACTATATATATATATATACGAGGTACTGTCTCTCAATAAAGTGGAGAGACAGTACCTAACCGACTCTAACCAAACAGGAGATAATCCACCCTCTGTGTACACGTCAAAATATCAGCTATTAGATGTGATCCTAACAGCAAATCGATATAGATATATTTTAACACTAGTAATCGCATCTCTTTCTATTCGCTTGGCTTAAATAACTGAACGAGACATTACAGATGTTAAAATCAATGACTGCGACACTTAAGGAAAAGAAAACAAAAAAAGTTCGATACTTAAGAAAGACTAAAAAACACTTAATCTAAATAAAGTGAGGTTTCCAATAAAAGGTTACAAATTCATTATTTTATAAAGAAATTGTTTATAAATATGTGGTTGTTTATTTAAGATAATCGCTTCAACCTTTCTTTAGTATTTATATTGAAATAAAAGTATTTCATTTCGTTTTAATCTTTTGAGCAAGTAACCTTACCTTCACTGACTAAGACATTCCACTGAGGTCTAATAACAACTAAATATCAACTTTAACATTTAATAAAATTCAACAAAGATATTTATTTTGTAGCTTAAATTAATAATGACAGGTTGTTTCATTGTTTCTCTTATAAATTAAAATGAAATTAATTGTAAGCCGACATGTATTAATTATTTATTAATGTTTTCATTATACTAACTTTTTATCTATTCACATATATAATTAAGTTTAGCAATTACAAGCACGTGTATTGATTTCATTTAAAACGTCAGGTAATTAAAATCTCCAGCGACTGGAGATATCAGCCTTAACTTAAAACTGAGCTATATAATGTACACGTCAAAATATTGCATATAGCGTGTAATCGAAATTCATACAGGAAATTCTTTAAATTGTTTAAACAGCTTTAATATTATAAAAATATGTAATTGAAACCTCAAACTTGAAGATACAAAAATAACTTAGACGATTATTTAAAGAAGGCAATGTGAAACCATTGTTACTAACAGCAAATATTTAAGTATAACAAGTGGTTTTCATGTGAGAACTTTTGAGATAACAATAAACAAAAATATTTTAAAAATATTTTTTTTTATTTATGTATAAATAAAGTAAAGTAACGATTTCACAAATAGCCGTTACAATAAATCCTCTAAATAACGAACAAACAAACACTTGTAAATAACAGACATACCAAAATGTTCTCTCTAAATAACGAATGTTGTTTATAATATAATGAAAAGCAAGTGTACACTAAAATTTGCTAGTGTACTATGGAAAAATAATGAATTATCATACAATATTTATGTAAAGAGTATATTAATGAGATGGTAAGTCCACTTAATAATGGCATAAATTATGCCTATCCTTAATAAAGACCTCAATTGCAGTTCTATTATTTTTGACGTCGTCCTTTTATTTTCATGTTCAAACGAACACACTTATTTGAACTAAACAGATGTATGACTTCGACTTATTAAGGAGATAAAGTTCCTTCATCTGGACAGAGGCTAAGTTCACCATTCCCAACTATCATTTTTTGTCACTCCTGCCTTATATTTTTATCTAGTGATAGCTAGTTAGATAAAAATTCTTGTAACACTCCGTCATTTTGTCCAATTTAGACATAAAGTACTATAGTAATGGTCCTGACATGTTTCTTTGCACATTCTTAGCTTATTACTCAAATACCTTTCATTATTGTCTCGCTTACCATTTGCCTTAATATAGCGATAACTAAAAAAACATAGATGAAAATTCTTGTCAAACTTCAAGACTTACTTGGTTGAACCAAGTATAGTCAAAAAGTACTATAATATCGGGACTAACAAGTTACCGTGTGTAAAAGATAAGACTTGATCCTTCCTCTAATGATATTTATTGTAATTGCGGCTCTTGTTTACAGCTAAACAAACGTGTGTTTGCTTTCTGGGTCTCACTGGATTATAACAATAACCTAATAATGATAAACAATATCAATATTTGATTCTATTCTATTTTCAGCAAATCATTTAAAAGTTGCATTGGTAAATATATATATCTCACAGACTTTTGAGATTAATAACTGAATCTTATAATCCTTATTTTATCTTATTTTAATTTATACATTTAACTGAATGTATAAAAAACAGTGTGAGATTGCAAGATTCTTTTATCTGAATCTAACCTATATTTTACAATCACACGTAACCCTTTCCACATTATTATGCTTTAGTCCCTTAAATTCTATATACTACCTTTGGTTATCCCTATATGTGCCGCAGGTACATATTTTGTTTGTTGTGAGCCGCAGGTATTTACTTGTGGACTAAACAAGCACAAAAGTGTTTCATTTGACGAAGTACTGTCTACCTAATAAGCTGTTAAACTCCTCATTGACTTCAGGCTTTTAATACTTTGACGATTGGCAGTTGCTATTCGACGAGTATACGACCACAATAATAACTTCATAACTAGAAGCACGACTCTATTACTTTCTATATCAGGGCTGTTCAATTCAGATGCGATAGCGGGCTAATACCAACCACTATATAGATTAGTGGCCCGCAGACACAAATACATACGTTAATAGTTGTTTTTAACAAAAATAAAAATACGGTTATAATGTTAAGTTTAGTTTTATTAATTTATCAATTTGAAGGCATACCATAAGAATAAAATAATGTAGTTTTACCATTACACCAAAAAAATGTAGGTAACTGTAATAGATTAAAAACAAGTCGCGTGTCGCACTACATTAGCTACGAGCTGCATATGGCTCGAGGGCCGTGGTTTAGACAGCCCTGCTCTGGATGATGTTAAAGATTTGTTGTTTAAAAAATATTGTTCAAAGTTTTCAAATTCTTGTCTATATTTTTTTGACTCAATTTTAAAAAAAAATATTCCATTGTAAAATAATATTTAATATAATTTATTTTGATATTTTGTCATATAAAGAAAAAATTTTATAGTTTTTTATTTTTAATTTTTTAATTAAATAATCTTTTCGATTTTCATAATATTAAATTATATTCCCAACACAGAACTCAAAAAAAAAAATTTATAAAATTTTGACTATCAGCATTACCTTTTCAATGATTTTGACTTATCATTTAAGTAAACAATAAAAAACCGAAAAAAAAAACATTTATATCGAGCTGATTTTTCAATTAACACTTCCAATCAACCAGTGATACCCGCTGCTATTTACTACTTCATACTCGTACTCCTTTCACTATAAATTTTCTATTTAATACCGACAAAAAAAAAATTATTTACTAAGACAGATAACTTTTTGAAAATCAGTCAAACACTTTTTTATTAATACATTTTTTTTTTCTTAATAATTTTTTTTTTTTTTCATTTTCGTTTAGAACCAAAATTACAGATAAACGCTAACGAATGAATTTGCTGCTACAACACAGCACGATTGCGTGAAATGCTAAATTAAAAAATCATGTACATTTGTTGTGTAAGTAATTTGGGGAAAAAAATAAAAAAAAAAAAAAAAATCTTATGAATTTTTTATTTCCACATTCAAAATTGTTATCAACGAAGATAGTTATTCCCAACCAACGGAACAAAGAAAAAAAAGTGCTATCAACTTTTTATAGTTTTCGACTGCTTATTATTGCCATATTTCGCGCTTTGGTGGCTAGTGCGCTTTGTATTTTGTATTTTTGGTGGAATGAATTTCACAGTTGTTACCTTGAAATGACGTGTTTCGTCTGTCAATTGGTTGTTGTTGTTGTGCGAGACGAGCGGGCGAGCGAACGGCTTTGTCTGTAAGCAGGCAGGCAGGCGGCAAGTGAATGCGAGCGAGCATGCCGAGACACGAGTTGGTATCTGAACGGGCATGCCAGACGCTTAATTAATTAATAATTCGATTTTTTCTAAACTGTTTTTTTTTTATTCATTTATTTATTTTTATTGCTTTAGGGTGACTTTTTTTCATTAAGATATTTTTGTATGAGTGTAAGTAAAAGTTGTTAAATATTTTCTTTTATTTAACGTTAATTTTTTTTTTTTGCGCTAATTTTAAAAATTATATTGTCTGGGTCAAAGTCTAGTTTCAATTTTATATTATTTATTTGAAGAATAAAAAAAAAAAACAACCGAAAAGCAGTTTTTGTTATGCTTTTGTTTTGTTTTTGTTGTTTTTGTTTTTTTTTTCACCAATTTTGGTGCTTTATTTATCTTTCGGAATTTTGGGCTATCAAAAGCTTTGTTTATTTATTTAAGTGTACATATGAAATTGATAAAAGACAAGCGATCATACATACAGGGTCTTGTTGAAGAGATAGTTCCACCAAAGTGCCAAACTGTAGTGGTGCTAAAGAGAGACAGCAATATATTCTAATTATAATTTGGTTTAAAGTTGCGTTGTTGTTGTTGTTGTCGTTTCTACTCGATTTCGTTTTGCAATTAATGTAATAAAATATTTAATTTGCTGTTGAGAGCAGTAAGTAAAGTATGCTTAAAAATTTACCCTGTTATTTATTTTTTTTTTTTGTCGTATTTTTTCATTTGATAACAGATTTCATAGAACAATGCACATTAACTCTATGAACAGACCCTAACCACTTTAATTTAGTATTTTCTAGTATTTTTAAAAATAGATAGTAAAAGGTATAAAGGTGGTAAAGTTATGTGTGTGTGTGTGCTTTTTAGTTTATAAATATTAAAATACGTAAAGGATTAACATTTATTTTGACAAAAATAACTGGTTTAAGTTTTATGAGAAATGACAATTTTAGACGATTCATGTTTTTCACGTCAGAACTTAGATTTAGCATTCAAAACATTTTGATTTTGTTTTAAAGAGTTTGAACAAATTTTTATAAACGAATTCAGACACCTTGATAGAATATCAAAATTTGGATCATTTAAATCAAACAATTTAATTGTCCAAACCATTGGATCATTACTATGTTTAAGTAATTTAGTATATCCAAATTTAAATATTTTGATAGAATATCAAAATTTGGATCATTTGGATCAAACAATTAAATTATTGCATCATTACTATGTTTGAGTAATTTAGTATATCCAAATTTTAACATTTGGATAGAATATCAAAATTTGAATCAATTCGATCATTTGGATCAAATAGTGTAATTGTTCAAATTATTTGATCATTGCTATATTTGAGTAATATCGTATATCCGTATTTAAATATTTTAACAGAACACCATGATTTGAATTAAGCAATTTAATTATCCAAATTATTTGATCATTGGTATTTTTGAGGAGTTTAAATAAATGCGAACACAAAGATATTGTTAGAATACTTTATTATTTATTCACATTTCTATCTTCGAGTAGATCGAGTATATTTGCTTGTGTCTTGCCATATTCGTTCAGTTTTAGTATACGAAAATTCTTGAATTCGATTTCAAGATGTTAGAGTATTCTATCAACTTCAGTACACGCGAACTAAAACATTTTAATGTTATATCAAGGTTTGGATCATTTAAATCAAACAAGTTTAATTGTCCAACTTTTTGGATCATTAGTATCCTTGCTCTAACAAACATTTTTATGGAATACTTTTTATTTTCAATGTTAAAGCATTTCTATTTTTCTGTCATCTTTCCAACATTTCTACCGCGCAGATGAAGTATACTTCATTGAATATCAATATTTGTATCAATTCGATCATTGGCAACAAACATTTAAATAGTCCAAACTATTAAATCATTGTCATGTTTGAAGAGCTTTTGAATGTACACGAACTCAAACATTTTAACTGAATACTTTATATTTGTAGTAGGAGCATTTCTATCTTCGAGCAGCTTATAGACTTGAAGTAGACTTGAATCCAAACATTTTTATCAAACAATTTGATTGTTTAACCATATGGAATCTAAAACGTTATGTTACTAATTTAAACTTAGATAAGTAAATTCCGTCATCACATCGAAGCTTTATTTTTTCACTCTGAGTTTTTATCTAATACTAGCCTTAGTAAGTGCTTTTAATAATAAAAGTATATTATTATAACGTTTTTTTCCTCATTGATTGATTGATTGTTTGGTTTTTTTAGATTTAGTAAATTTTCTTTTAGCTTTGACTTGGGGTTGGTTATTAGATCAGTATTCTTCGTCTGTATATCGTTCTATAGTTTATTAATAAATTCAGTTTATAAAACAACATGAATGTTTTCAATTTACCTATACCCCTCTTTTCGTCTCTAATGTTCATTCTTCTGTAATTTAATTCAAGTTAAGATAACTTATGAAATAAAAGTTGTAACAAATATTTATTAATAATTTACAGAAAACAAAAAACAATTTTATGCCACTTATAAATTTATTAATTATTTTTATATTTAATATTCTTTCCCATCTCTTCTCCCCTCCATAATAAACTAACATTAATAATTATATCAAAATATACCTTTTAAGTCATTGGAACATTGCAATTGTAATGGTTGTTGTAGGTGTAGTCAATGACCGATTAACAGGCACTGACGGCTAATGAATGGCAATACAAGTTTGGTATGATATTTTTTTCCTCAAAGAATAGTAAATAATTTTTTTTATCTGGCAAACCTTTTTTAGTAATCTCAACTTCTTTGGAAAATGATTTTTTTTGCTCTTTCGCTGTGCTAGTTTAAATGCCTCACGGGCGTATTACAAGTAATAAAAACTACGGTTTTAAACTACTCAAACGAATGACCTCACCGTAAATCGCATTTGTATTTTCATAAAAAAAAATGCCGCTAAAAAGCACAATTGCCTGCGGGCCTTTGAAAAATACCGCAATTGTTACTGACGAACGTGGCATTAAAATCAAAAACAACAGCGGCAAATAACACCACCAACAACAACAATAACAACAACAAGAGCATAAGCGATAGCAATTGCAACATTAAAATATATGCAATAAAATTGCAATTGCATTGGTGAGCAACATTGGAGGGGCAACAAGAACAACAACAACAACAACAATCACAATAGCAGCAACGTCAATTCTTGTCAGTTTTGTGCATTTTTGTTTGTTTAAGAGGCAATTGCGAAATTGCAATGCCGCAAATGCTTCAACATAAACAAAAAAATAATAAAAAAAAATAAAATAAAAAAATTATTATATTTACGTGCTTGTATTTTATTTATTTGTTTGAACTATAGTTGTTGTGATGTTTCCTAACCACACTGCATTGCAGCATATTATTTGTGGTGCAATGTTTACGTATCTTACAAATTAATCGCACTTTTTTATTGTTTTACAAGATTGTTTTATTACTACGTTGTTTTTTTTGTTTTTTTTTTTTGAATTATTTTTTATTTTAGTTCGTTACTTTGCGCAAAAAAAAAAGAATCATTTGGATGGATTTCCTAATGCATTTAAATAGAAGTGCAGGCGTGCAACACAAACTGCATTCACTGAAGAGTTGCATTTATGTTGGGTTGTTGCACATTCGTTACGCGATAATGCAACATGGCAACACCATAGAACGTACAAGGAAAGCTATAAGAAATTAGTTTTCGAGTGGTGTTTTGAGTTAGCTGTATTTTTTATTTTTATTAAATTTTACAGTAACTTTATGAGGTAGAAGAGATTACAAAGTGCCATGAAAGCTACAATAGGTAAGACTGTGGAGTTTGACCCTACGAGAGTGTTGAGGTAAATTACGTGCTGCCTTTCGGTGCAAAAAAAAAGAAGGTAAAATTATTCGTGATAGTAAATTTTTTAACTTTAACAATACCTAAATCATTATAATAAAAATTTCCTATGGATATTAAGTAGGTGTGCTTAAGATTTCTCTTTAATTAAATTATTTTGTAACATTGTAACATTGTTTTATAACAATAGACCCGACAATCGCAGTGCCACATCCCTTAACAATAATAATAAAACATTGTTTTGTAACACTGTGATCAATATCTGCAGTTTTAGAGAATGACATGCTTTTGATATATGGAAAGCACATAAACTATATAAAGTTCGCAAATTTGAAACCTTATTAACTTATGTAGAAGCTCCAGTGAAGAGGTAAGATTCAACTCTGTATGCATACTAGCGTTGTCAACAAGTTATTTCTAACAAATACGAAGATGTCAAAGAGGTGAAATACTCTCGGTGTTTGCTAAACTTTTCTCCTTCATATACCTATATATATATATACCTATATATATATGGACTACATTAACTCATATTAATGTCTATTAATATGATATCTATCAATTAAAAGCTGGTCTATATTAATATGGTATAACTGCGAGTCGTGATAGTTTTACACTCTCAGCGTCCGCTTATCCACCTCTATCATATTTTTCAATATTTTATGTCTGACAATTCATTTATGTTCTTGCTTTCAGACCCATATTGTACTACAAGAATATAAAAATATATTTCTATAAGTTTTATAGTAACACATTTGCATGTTTTTTATAGTAAAAATATATTTCTATATGTTTAATAGTAACATGTTTTTATGATCTTTATAGAAATATATTTTTATAGAAATATATATATCTATGTTTTAATAGAAATATGTTTCTATTTTTTACAGAAACATATTTTTATTTTTTACAGAAATATATTTCTATATTTTTATAGAAATGTATATCTATGTTTTTATAGAAATATGTTTCTATTTTTTACAGAAATATATTTCTATGTTTTTACAGAAATATGTTTCTGTGTTTTTATAGAAATATATTTCTATGTTTTTATAGAAATATATTTCTATGTTTTTATACAAATTCATTTCATTTATTTCTATGTTTTATAGATATATATTTTTTACATTTTTATAGATATATATTTTTTCATATTTTTATAGAAATATATTTCTATGTTTTTATAGAAATATGTTCTGTAATTTTTTAATTTCTATATTCTACAATTCCATGTTTTTTGATATTTCTACTGTAACATAACAGCAATACAGCATTGAAAACTAATATTTATCTTGAGTCTCTATCGTTTTATAGAAAAAGCTACTGTAGCGACGAAGTTTGTATTATTTTTAGTCAAACATATATTAAAAAAAATTGAAAATAATGAATAATTACTATTATATTTTGATTTGTAAAATAAATATTATGATGAAACATAATTGGCAATAGTTTGTGAAATAAAATAAATTTATTTTCACAACAATACAAAATTTTTATAAAGATTTTTTCCAAAGTCTATATTCAATTTGTATTGCTTTTAAAATATCTTTTATAGAAAAAACCTTATGGAAAAGTTTATAAAAGAAATTTACATTTTTTTATTGGTTTTTTTTTTATACAAATTTTTGTCCAACTTAACAAAGTTCAATAAACTATACAAAATCTGTAGAAAAAGCTTAATTGCACACGAACAGGAAATAAAACAAAATCCACTGTGTGTAATGAAGAGAAGAAAAGGAGCCCACGTAATCAGCTACACATGATCTAATAGCATAAATTCAGCACTTTTTATTGCATCCCACAAATTACGACCATGTATCGTAGCGCTTACGTACGCAGGCATAAACTTAAAGCATTTATAACTCTTTAAAGACCACCTGTTCAACTTGAAGCATACGAGTAGCGAGTAGCGAGCGTCGAGCGTTATCTATGCAACGCTCATGACTGCTTCGAAATATAGTACCAGCGAATCTAAACTTTATTTCCTATGCATGGGCTCAATTCGCAATTATTTACATAAAAAAAAAAAAACAAATGTGGAAAAAAAGTACGTAAACCTACGTATGAGTTGTTACCTACACACAAACGTAAGTCAATGCGTATGCCTTCTCTATGTGTGTTAAAGACTGTAAACAAGAACAACGTGGTTCTTTTAAGAAATTGTTTGTTTCCACGATTCCACACTGCTGCTGCCATAATATTTTTTTCCTCTTCTGGTTATGTTTTTTTATTTCTGTTTTCTATTCTTTTATATTAAACAACAACAAAAACAAAAACAAAACATATGAAGAACGTAAACGAGCATTTACGCATGGGTTCATTGAACGCAAGTGATTTGCGTATGTGCAACAACAACTACTACAACAACTACAACAATAACAATAAAGAAAACATAAAGGTAGTAAATAAATGAACTCATAGGTACTTTTTTCTATTCTAAGTTCTTCTCAGTCTGTCCAATGCTTGACACATGCATACGACAAAGTGTGTATGTGTTGGAGTATTTTACATAAATAAATTCAGCAAAATACGAGTACTTGTGGCACTTTAGGGTTTGACTCCAATTTTAAGTGTCTTTAAGCTGAGTTCGGTGCTTTGTGATATATATATATGCGAGGAACTGTCAAAGAGGTGCGATTACATAGATAATACCAAAATAACATAGAAAAACTTAAGTGGCATAAATAACAAAAATAACTTATTATCGATGGGAGACTGTTAGGGTTTTAGCAAAATAGAAAGAAAATTTATAACAAATAGATAAAAAAAAGTATAATATAGACATGGAAATTTAACCTATTAACTAGTGAACTATTATTTTTTGAGATTATATTCCTCATAAAAAAATTATCATAAAAAACTACCGATATTTTAAGAATTAAAATGAAAAACCAATAGTTTTCGAATTTCCTCACGTATATTTCGAATTTGCGATAGTTTTCGAATATTTATAAAATATGCGATTGGTTAACTAACGAAAAAACTACCAAAAAACTGTCGATAAATCTCTAGAACTAGAAGAAAAAACTGATCATTTTTAAATTTTCTTATGTATATGTCAAATATGTGACAGTTTCCGAATTGTTTCGCGAATATTTTTAATATATGTATGACTGTTTTCATAAAAAAAAAACTATCAGAAAATTGCCGAAATCTTGAGAACTAACAAGCAAAAGCGATTGTTTTCAACTGGACGAGAACAGAGAAGATATTTGTTGGTTTCTTCTTTATCTTCATCGCAGTGACTTATGTATTAGACATTAGGTGGTAACCATTTCTTGTGGTATATTGATTTAAAAGACAGTATCTAGTGATGGAAGATAGTAAGATGGAAACACCTTTATAATAAGAAGGTAAGCATTTCATAAGAAATATTTTTTTGAGGGGAACAGCAAATACAATGCTGTGTACAAAGTAGTGAAAGAACTATTGAATAAAGGATCATTAGTTTCCCTATTCTTTTAATTCCCTTATTTTAAAATTTGTTAAATTATAGAACTCATAAATTTCTATAAATTGAAAAAGAGAATAATATGTTTTTCCTTCTTATTCTGTTATTATTTGTATAGTAACAATAGATGTCATTAGTCACTGTGCATCATTCTCCCCTCTTATAATAATCCTTTATATCAATAACTCCTAAGTAAACATAATATATCATTTAAAAGTTTATAAAAAAAAATATATCTATAATCTCTTTTCTCAGTTGAAAATAAGATTGAGCTCATGTAATTAACAGGTATAATCTTCAATGAAGATTCTCATTTGATTTACAGTATTTACAGCATTTGGTATACAGCATACAATTAAATGTGAAAAAAATTAAATTTATTCTTTTTAAGTGGATTATTCTAAACAATTTTATACAGTTTTTCAAAGTAATTATGACCGTAACGATGATAATTTAACTAAGACACAATGTTGTACAACGTCAGAGTTTTCTAGTTTATTGCTTAGTAACACTACTGCCAGCGCATATTTCACTGCTCTTGCAGAGAAAACGAACACCGTGTAAATGTAATATTGTAAGTGCATAAGTCGCTGTTCGCTGCAACATGCAAATTGCACTGTTTGAGAATTGGGCCGTGAAAAATGATTTTTAAGCCCATCAAAATAAAAACATATCTATTTACATTGTAAAATAATAGTTAAACCAGAAAAAATAAATTTAAAGGAAATCAGTTCACGCTTAGTACACAATAAATTGGAAATATGCACAGTACAGGGTATTTCAGCTGTAACTAACCGTAACATGATTAGAGAGTTACACTGTTTACACCTAGACTTAATCTTCGTTGCGATATTTTTATATGAATTTTGTATGAGAAATGGGTAATATTGTTGCATTTTTAAATTAAGTATAAAAAGTTGTATGGTCGAAATATAGCATTAAATGCATAATAAATTAAACGTATGTTTGATTTAAAGCAAATAAATCTAGTTTACATAAATAGAGACAAGCTTTCTGTTAAATTAAACATCTAGCAGAAAGCTATTTTGCCCATCATTAGATGGGTTAATGAAATTTTCAGTAATTGATTCATTAAATTAATTGTATCATTTAATTACTTTAAACTTTGAACATTAGTAATACTTTTAAATCAAATTTGATTTTTATCTTTAGATATATAATATGAAATAATTTAACTCTGATAAGCATATTTATCACTTTTATAAGCATAAAATTTCACTTAAGTTAAATATTCGTAGAAAAGTTTTATAGACTTGAAAGTTGATTTCGGTTTTTATGATTTATATATACTATATATTATATATTTTGGTATAAGATAAGTATGTATACAAAGAAAGTAAAAGGTTTTAAACTTGTTTTTATAATAAATTTGCTTGAATTGCTTAAATAATATGTACATTTTAAGGCACTCTTTCTTATATACAATAACATACTTTTTTTTATTTAAATAATAATCTTTTATTTTATTATAATATTTTAAACAGTTTAACATAAAATACTAAAAGTATGTTGATCCTTTTTTCGAGTCAGGGCAACTAGGCACTTTTACTCTTTGATAGCTGGGGGTACTACAGTCCCACCTATCCTATTGACTAATTTATGTATTGCCTATAAGCTTCATGATTGTTCAGTGATTGATCTAAAATCTGCGTACCTCCCCGTGCGGAGAGTGATTACTCTAAGATTAGATAGTGGTAAGTAGGATAGCCAATTTTCGCATATAACTTCAGGGTCCTGTCCCTTATGTATTTTTTGATCGGGTCTATTCTAAGGTCTCTTAGCATGTCGTTTGTGCGAATGTACCAAGGCACTTTGAAGAGCCTTCGGAGAGCCTGACTTTGAGCGACTTGTAGCTTTTGTATAGTAGAGTTGGCAGCTTTGCTATTCACGACACACCCATAAAGTAATAAAGTGTTATAGGTAATATAAAAAAAAGAACAAAAGTACCTCTATGACTTAAAAGTTAAAAATATCGAATATGTCATTTATCTCAATTGCATTTAAATGTCCAAAACTTAATAATTTAAGCTAAATCCAAAATTATAATTAAAATTTAATTAAAAAAATTTTGTTTAAGATTTTATGATATTATTTTCATATTTCTCGTTTAATTAGTGGGCGTAATCAGATTTCAACCTGAACGTCCCTAAAAGTAGCATATCTCATTTTTTTTTATGAAAAATAATTTGGTATTTAATAATTTTAATTTTTTTATCTCCCTAATATTAAATAAAGCTATAAAATATTTTTGGGGATTTGTGGGCAAGTCTTGTATGAAGTGTTTGTCGTTTCGGTTAAGTGGTTCAGTAATTAAGGCTTGAGTTGCGATTGTAAACAAGTTGCCATGTTTTGTGAAAAATAAACACTTAATTACTATGACATCAAGTCTATTAAAATTCATAATAATTTATACCAATTTGGACTTGTTGATAAAATATTAAAATTCAAAAAAATATCGACATTAATAAACACTTAACAAACAAGGCAAGTTGAAAATTAAGCAATATTTTATGATTTCAATATCTAAATAAGGATATAAGCGTACAGCAGGTTGCAAGTTAGAAAAGATCTACATATGTAAATTAACTGATTAGTATACAATTTAATATGATGATATTATATTTCCTTTTAGAAATAATCTGAATTATAATATTTACAACTTATTATTAAAATTATTCTATCACGTTTACCGACGTTAATTTACTGACGTTAATACTGCGTCCATATTTTGCCTAATGACAGCTGATATTGGTTCTTATAATAAGCGAGTGTTACTTATTGAACTTATGGAACTTATTGAAATTTTTTTTTTAATTTATCTGTTAGCTATCACTCAGTATATACTATCACACTGTATATAGTATCACACTATATATATAGTATATGCTAAATACAATATAAATAGTATATAGCATATACAATATATATTTAGAGCTAGTTAGAGCTTTCAAACATATCAATATGAATGAATGGTTCGAATCTCGAACCATACCACGTTTTAATGAAAATATCATTATTGAAAATGTAATTTATATTTAAACCTTTTATTCCTAGGTGGAACATAGAGCCGTAACAAAAAGTTTCCATTCAACTCTATCTTAATGCAAGATGTTTTGATTAAATGATAGTTGTAAAATAACTTCATCTGTCACAAAAACTGTTTGAAAAGTTATAGTTTAGATTAATAGATATCCATGATAAATGGTTACTTAATTGGACATATCGAAAAGAATTCATAAAGAAAAGATTTATTCCATTGATAATGGAATATGATTGTGCATACATTCAAAAAAAAACTTAGAATGATAGAGGAGCTTTTTGTGAAAGCTCGGTTGGTCAACTGAGGTATCGAGTCCATGATGAAGGCATTAACAACTGGAGACAGCAAACCACAGAACGGGTTGGATTAAGGAACTATCCGATCAGCCGACCAGGCATGAGTTACGTCTGTAGTGATCAAATAAGTTATTCGAAAAATTTATTTCTTTTGCAATAATTTTTTTGTTAGTTCAATAAAAGAGAAATTTATTCGGTCATCTTAATTTATAGTTCCCATAACATTTATCTTTCATATACAAAGTTATATAAATTGTGTATACAGTGGTACTGTTCTTAAACGAACACTGGGGAGCACAATTCTGTACATCTAAAAGAATTTAATTTAAATTTACACGAAAAATGAAAACTGGGAACAGACAACATTGCACGAATAAAGTCGGGTCCCAGTTTTCATTTTACATTTAAGCTAAGTTCTTTCTGGTGTACCGAATTGTAATCTCTTCAGTGTTCGATTAAGAAATTTTTCATTCAGAGTTAAGCGTTTATGAGAGCATCAGTTTAGTAGAGCTTTCACTGTACTAGACTTATTACAGTTATATATTATATTGTAAGAACATATAAGTTTTTTTATATAAATTTTTGCAAATTATTTTCTATAATATAAGATTTCTATAATAATTGCTTATTTTTAATTTTTAAATCATATATATGTATATAAATAAAAGAATATAGTTTTTTTTAAAATAAATTTTTAAAATGAAACTATGAAAATAATTATATTAAAATAATAAAATTATATTTACCTTTAATACATCCAAATATGTTATATGTTGATTTTCTTTATTTTTAAATTATTATTTAATTTATAAATTAATTTTTTTTTAATTATTTTATTGTTCGTTGAACATTTGAAATTTTACTAGGATTAAAATAACTAAAATTTAAGGTTTTCTCTTTTTTTATAATTATTTAAACTTTTTAACTAATAATTTAATTTATTATCATATAAACCTTTTTGCTTTGCTTTTTTTCTAATATTTATTTATTTAGTTATTAATTAATTTATTATTTTTTTATTGTAATTTATTGTATTTTATTTAATAATTATTTCTGCAATGTCTTTGCTTTGTTGGATTGCAATTTATTGTTTAGTGATGAGTGACGAGAGACGAGAGACGAACGCTTATAAGCGATTTGAGGCTGAGGCCAATTTGCATGAAGAAATTGATTTAATTTGATTTGACTTGATTGATTTAATGCATTCGTTTTTTTTTTCTTGATTTGTTTCTGCAATTTTCTTATAAGTATGTGTGCATGTGTGTGTGTATGCTTTTCTTATTTGAGGTTAGATTTGTTTTTGTAGTGCAATTCTTTACAGTTGTAATTGATTTTTGTTTGTTTGCTGTATTGACGTAGGAATGTTTAAGAACAGGAACGCAGGCAGACTCTTTTAATTCTTTTTTTTTAATTTAATTGTATCATAAAATGTTTTTGCTATGTTTTTTACTATGCTCTTCTTTGTATTTTTTTTTTCTTTTAATTTGCTGTCTTTTTCCCTATAATTTTTTTTTATTTTTGTTTTAAAACTTACGCTATTTTACATTATTTTTAGTTAATTTAAATATATATTATTTTAATTGATTTAAAAACAGTAATTAACGCGCATGTTGTCTGTTGTGTTTTTTATTTTATTTATTTTTTTTATGTTCTTAGCAGTTTTTTTTTTGTTTAATGTTAATGTTTTTGTTTTGCTTTAACCTTCGACGGTGGCTGAATTTACTTATTGTTGCTGTTATTACAAGTGATGTGGTTGTTGTTGCTGTTGTTGTTATTATTCTTGTTTTTATACTATGTATTTGCAATTAAAATACAGCAAATGCAGGAATAAAAAAGTAAATCAAAAAAGTAAAAAAAAATTCGAATCAGTATCAAAAACAAAAGCAAAAAAACAGGAACGAACTATTTGAATATGAAGAATTTATCTTCATTTGCTTACTTGCTAGCTCAGTCTGTCTGGCGCAAATACCAGCAACAAAATGTGTTGTGTTTTACAGCACGAACAACTATAACACAATAACGAAGTTGATGTTGATGTTGATGTTGATGTTGATGATGATGATGATGATGACGACGACGATGATGAATACGAAGCAGCACGATATAATGCCACACACAACACCCCACCAATTTCAGTTGAGTTCCATTTTAATGAACTTTTTTTTTGTGTTTTTTTTCTGCTTCTTACAACAATACGGCTAGCATATCTGTCTGACACGTCTGTCTGTTTGTCTGTCAGTGCTTGGATCAGTTGCTGTGCGCCGTTACGTGTATGCGCGAGTGACAATTTTTTTTCCTATTGCTCTCACAATGCTTTAGATTTTGCTTTTATTTTATGCTTTATGGGTTCCCTGCTTTTTTTTTGTTTTCTATTACCAGAGCACAATTTTTTTTCGATTTAAAAAAATTTATTTTTTTATTTAATTGTATTTTGTTTTTTTGTGTTGTTTTTTATGTTTTTAAACTTTTTAACATGTAAATTAAAAAAACAAAATTTTTTGTTGAAGAGTGTCTGAGCAGATCGTAACAATTTCTAAGCGACAAAACAGCAGCAGTTCATGCCGTTTATGCGGCAAACATAAAAATGATTACAGCGGCAGAGTAGACCAGAGCAGAGCAGAGCGGTTGCAGGCAGAATAAGAATACCACATTGATAAAGCACCACAGCAGCAGACGACGACGAAAAAGTTTTGTATGTAAAAAAATATAAGGAAGAAAATTAATTCAAATGTGTACACACTCTGTATACTGCACAGGATGAAATGACGTAACTGCGACGACGTTTGCTAGGCGACGGTGACGTTAGCGTCGTTAGCGTGTCGGTAAAGTTGGCAACGGGAGCGTCTAGGATTGCGTATAATAGCTTTCAGACCAATACCATCTCATATGTATGCCTTGAATTGGAGTGCGTAATTTTTGGGCGGACGCGTAATGCGGAAGGACGAATTTTGTTGTTGTGTTTTTGGTGTTGTTTTTGTTGTTTTTATTGCTGCTTCTCTAGCTGTTGTTGCTACGTGTTTATTTTTGTGTGTGTGTTGTTGTTGATGACGAAGCTTGTACAAATAACGACTTATTTTTATTTTTATTGTTTGCAAAAAAAATTACGTGAAACGTGCGGCAGCGGTAACTGCGGCATCTATAAATTTTTCAGCGACAGCGTGTATTTGTTTATTTTCGTATTAAACATTATTATTGGCAACGAAGATAGAAAATTTATATTATTATTAATAATACTCGCGTTATTATTATTTTTATTTAATTTTGTATACTTTTCAAAACAAATATATAATTCTTAATTTAAATCAATTTAATTTAAATTATGTTCTTCGTTTGTATTTTAGAAATGTAAAATATAACCGCAAAAAATTAATAATAATTTTTTCATACAATTTTTTTTATTGCATTTTTGTAAGCTTACATTGATTTTTCATTCATTTGCTTATCGCGTTGCATCACAAAAATGACTTCTTATTTTTTTCAAATAATTTTTTTCTTTTATTATTTTTTACTAATATATGTGAGCACTTTTTAATGAAATGTTTGGTTTGTTTTTTTTTTAAATAAAAATTTAACTAAAAGATTTGACTAACAAATTTTAATCTATAACATTGAAATTGATTACCGCGTCTATTCAAAGAAGCGCTTAAACTTTGCGCGATGTGCTCGCTTTGATGTCTCTGGAGCAACTAAATTTTAAATATTGTATTTGCCTTTATTTCAGTTTTTCCGCTGTTGTATTTCATAGCGGTCTGCTTGTGCTGCTGCTGGTAAGCTTCTATGGCTCTTGAACATTCTCGCTCAAATTTGTTGTTAAGCTCTCTTCTTGATTGTTGCCAACATAGAAATTAAGGCAACATATACTTTACTTTACTTTGCTTATATGCACACAAGTTTGCAGTTCATTTTAATGCCTTTAAGTTGCGGCGAAAAACTTTAATTGTGTAATAGTATGTGTGAGTTTGTGAGTTTGAAAAATGCAATGAATTTGTAGGGAAATGCAATAGCAGCAAAGTGACATTTGTGCAAGATGTTGCAAGTTCGCCGCAAAAAGAATGGGAAGAATTTTTATTGGGATAGAATTAAATGGTTTATTGCAGTTTCATAGACAACATGAAAACTATTAACAGTCTTGTAACAGCTGTTAGTAACATATATAAAAACATCTATTTTCCAAGATATAAGGGATATGAAATATGTAACATGTAATAATATGTAATATTATATTAACAAATAATAATAATATGTAACAAATAATATATAATAAGAGATATATATTATTGCATATTGAATACCATTAACAATAAGATCGTTTTATAAACTAATTTTATTTTAATTATTTTCAACATAAATATATTAATTAAATATTGAATATATCATTAAATATAATTAAGTTAATGATAAAATATAGTAATAATGAAGTATCATGTAAAATAATATCAACAGAAGAATTAGCCAATACTACTCCTTTTCATTCTTCTACTGTAAATACAAATAAAAATACAAATCCTAAAGTTCATATAGTACCAGATGAATAGTTTAGTTGAGTTCCATGAATTGTTGCTAATCAACTAAAAATTTTAATTCCACTATTATACACTATTTATTCATCACTGCAATCTAATCTGCAGGTATATACTATAACAAATGTTTGCAAATAGAATCCGAAAAGATAATGTAAAGCATTGAAGGAATTTTTACATTGAGAATGTTAACGTAGCAGTTTTCTACAGAAATTTTCAATGAAATTATTTTTCTGCTCCTTAAGTGCTGTTAACTGATAATTTCCGAAATATCGTCGTTTTGGTGCTATTAGCTGGTACGGTTACTTTTTGTGTAGTATTTTTTAATATTTATGAGACTGTTAAGCTTTCATAATTCTGCTAACTATTTTTTTAAACTTCGGGTTTATAGTGCTATTAGCTGGCACTTTCAGTGTATTTTTTTTTGAAAATTTACTAGATTGCTGTGCTTTTTTAGTGCTGTTAACTGATAATTTTTTATTATTTCGCAAACTTGGTATTATTAACTAGTACTTTTTATGTATTTCTCTTTTATTTTTTTAACGTTAATAGAACTGAAACGCTTTTTTAGTGCTGTTAATTGATAACTTTTTTTATTATTTCGTGAATTTGATGTTGTTCACTAACACTTTTTATGTATTATTTTTTTAATGTTAATAAAACTGAAACCCATTTTGAAACCCTATTCACCCATGTTACGTTGAGGAGAGCAATGAAAATATTCTCTATTTATATCTAAGAGATGGTTTTAGTAGATGAAAGTCTGACACAGTGGAACTATCGAAAAAAAATTATTGTTCTTTTTTCTCTGCATTAAGATCGTTGACTTACTAGGTTAGAATACACAAGTAAGAAACATCAAATGAAATGAAACCCTGGCTGCATTATCTGGCTTGCTTTAGAAATATTTTAGTTTGATTTTTATCAAATAATCTATGGATTTCAATCAAAAATGTTAAAATTAATTATGCAGATAATTGAGTTTAATATTGAGTGGCTTGTCATAATCACATTAAACGTAAAATTGTTAAGGTTTTCTATATAAAATTTGGTTATCTCGAACATAGGAAATAAGTGCTTTAATAGAGACAAAAGAGAACGTGGAACTGTGACATTAAAAAATGACAAGAATAACTAAATGAGACCAACTAACAAACACAATAAGAAAAAATACAAAAACATAATACAAAAGCAGAACTCATAGAAAGAGTAGGTGAAAAATGCAACGAATAATATTTTTCAGAATGATGTGTCCTATTTCTTATTTTAATGATGTTTCTTCTTACTATTTTTTGTAGACGATCTGCTTAGCATTTTTCTCATTGCTTCTATAATCAATATAGTTGAATCGTACTATTCTTCTTATGCCTTCATTTTCCAATATTATTTTGGACAGTTGTGGGTCTTACTTCTTCTCCTCATGATGTTTTTCCTTCTTGCCATATTATGGAGTTGAGGAAAGTACTTTCTGCTCGAAAAGTATCCGGATTTTGTTGTTTGTTATCTACTCCTTAAGTAATAGACGTTTTTCAAAAAAAATTTTTTTTGTTATGCTGGTACATCCTTTCTTGACATATGGTACTTTTCTTGACGTATGATGCAGAGCGCCATCTGTCAATTAGTTTGTTTACAGAAGCTGTTAATGTGAGACTACCTCAAGTGCATTTAGCTCATCGCTCAGGCACTATCAGATCGTCAGATCTGGATCCGTGCGACTTTTTCCTGTTCCCGAAACTCAAATTGCCCCTTCGTGATAAGCGTTTTGAGTCGATTGAATCGGTAAAAGAGAATTCGCTGAAGGAACTAAAAGCCATACCTTCACAGGGCTACGAAAAGTGTATAGAAGATTGGGCTAAACGTTGGCATATGTATATCGCTTCAGAAGAAGCATATTTTGAAGGAGATAAAATAAATTTGGAATAAAAATTAAATTTGTGTGTTTTATTTACAAAATCCGAGAACTTTGGGCTTCGCAATAAGTACAACTGGGTTGCTCTATTTTTTTTTACATTATAAGGATATTTCGAAAACATCCATGATTACTTAGAAACAAACAAACCAGATAAATATAGTGTAGGTTAGCACAAAATCCTTATGATAATGATGAACAATTTAGGAAATAGTTGTTTTTATTTGTTTCTTAGCAAATAAAATTCTATGTTTCACTATTGTATAACTATTTCCTTGTAGTTTCTGTATTTATTACTAGACATATTGCCTGCTTTCTGTAAATAATATTACCAAATCAAATGAATTAATCGCAGCTTCGATCTAATTTATGGCTCATATTTAAACAGCTTGCGATAAGATAATTCATATGCATTCATAAATATTCAAATTGAATAATTTTGCTAAATACAATAAAATGCCAAATGTATATTGTGCTAGTATTACACCAATTGAGACTGTAAATACTAGAATATTAGGAATACACGAGCCAGATAAACAGCAGAATAGCAAATGCAAACAATTTGTTATTGCCTCTGTTGTCTGAGATGTTGTTGCTGTATTGCTGTTGCTGCTGTTGCTGCTGTTGGTACAAAAGTCACAGACAAACCAACGAAAGGTGTTAATTTTTGATATGATTTTAATTTGAGGCAACAAAAGATACAAGTTATCTGTCTGCTAGTCTTTATTTAATTTAATGTCTTACCGCCGAGCTGAGGTAAGCGAAAAAAAGTAGTCAGTGGAAAATTACTCATACGCAATGTATGACATACTTTTGTTTCTATTGAGCAAACACCGCGTTTATTTGCTGACGAAATAAATAAATATATTAAGATTATTATTTAAATAAAACGAGCCTTTGCCTTTGCCTTTGCCTCCGCCTTTGCCTCTGCTTCTGCCTCTGTCCTCGTGTTAATGTGTTTTTCTGTGCAATTACCATAAGGTTTCAGTAGGTGATTTCAATTTTGAACTAATTTTGATGATAAAATTGACGTCAAAGTAGCGCACTTATGCTAATCAGATAAGCCAAGTTCTGAGAAAATTTACTTTAACAAATTTCTGCCTTCGGAGCAGCAGCACGTGAAAAATTTTTATTGAAAAAAAAAATATCAAAGCGTCTGGCATTAGTCAACAAAATTTGGCAAATTTATATAATATAAAAAAATATAAAAGAACAAATTAAAATAAATAAAAATACATTTTATAAAGATGAGGTCATGACGGACTTGAAATCTTTGCTATTTTCTGCTAAAAAAACAAAAATTAATCAAAATAAGTAAGCAAATGTCTGTATTTATGTCAAAAAAATATAATCAAATAAAATAAACCTCTTAAGATTAGTAAAACTATTTAATAAATTAAATTAAAAAAAAAACATTTTTTTTTTGTTGTATATATTATATACATAATCTATTTTTCTATAAAAACTATAAGCAAATTTTATGACTAAGTTAACTTAAATTAAATAAACGTGTTTCATTAAGATTGTTATATATTTCTTTAGATTTTTAAATATTTTTTTGTTGAAATAATTTATTCAGAATCGATTTTACTATAGAAATGATAGACACATTTAATGAAATTGATATTTTCCATTAAACCCACCATATGCATATTTACAGGTACTGAATATTATAATTGAGGGCAATTTATTTTTTTTGCCGCAATAGGAGATCTAAGTTGTGAAATCTCTGAAGGGTCATGTTATAAAGACAGTCACAAGACGTATAGTCACATGGCTATATTACGTGACCATTGGTCATGATTAAAAGGCTGTTATTCAGAGAGTCATATAAAAACTAAAATGTTCAACATTAATTTTATTATGGTATGTTTTGTTAAGTAGAAAATGCCACTTCTTAATTTAGAGATCTTATTAGATTCTACTTTAGAGCGGTTTGCAACCTCTTTCCATATAGTAATATGCTATATTGACCTTAATATGCTCGATATTAGCCTTCAATATAAAATATAATACTTAAATATTTAAATATTTATTTAAATAAATAATATTTAATATTTAGTATATTATAATATCTACCATTATTTAAAAACACTATTACTATAGATATATGTATTTAATATTCAATATATACTATTTCTTTATTTTGCAATATCATAGTTTTGCAAAGTATCTTAATGTAGAAAAGGAAGTGCAGTAGAAATGTAGAAAAGGAATGTAGAAAAGGAAGTTCTATCAGTATATCTTTGCTATGGATACAAATATCAAATTTTATAAATTAGTAAAAATAAATTTTAAAAAAAGAATTTAAAAAAAATTGAACATTAAAAACATAGAAATTTTCATGATAGTTTGACTTGTTCATAAAAAGCTTTATTTGGGCAAATTGAATATAACTTTTTAACTTCTCATATAATATTCATATAAATCCAATTATCTCCAATATCATATAAAAAAAATTTTTTTTTAAAAACATGGCACATTAAAAACATAGAATTTTTTTATGATAGTTTGACTAATTCATAAAAACCTTTATTTTTGATAAAATGATATAACTTTCTAAATTTTC
>NC_051846.1:21031353-21043466 GCF_002237135.1 Teleopsis dalmanni
TATTATATATACATATAAAATTATATAAGGTCATATATATATATATATATACATATAAAATTATATAAGGTCATATATATATATATACATATAAAATTATATAAGGTCATATATATATATATAAAATTATATAGGGTCATATATAAAATATCATCGCAGACAAATAGATTAATATTTTAAGACTAATTTTTCAACGCTGTTCTAATCGATGAAGTCCTATTAACAAATGTTGACAATGAAGTATGAAGAGTCCGTCACTCTTCATATGTTGAACAATGGAATATGGAAAAATGAAGAGTCTGCCACTTTATTTTGTAGCTAATGTAATTGTATGATTAATGAATGGAATAGTCTAAAGGTAAGCATTTGAGAGTAAGAATAAAAAAAATAATATTCAAAATTTTTTCATTTATTTTTTTTACGAAACTCGATTATTATTTTAGAAAAAAATATTTTAAATATTTATTAAGTACCTTAATTATTAATTACATATAACTATTCAATGTATATAAAGTACATTAAAATTTGCGCCAAGATCTATAATAAATAAGTTAAAAATTGGAATTAGAAAAAAATGGTGTAAACGTAATACAGTGAATAGTCTTAAACAGTCCACAAAATTGATCTCCAATATCAGTCATCCAATGTTTTTCAAAATGCACTGTGGAAAATGAATTCACTCTTTTTTTCCGGGAGTTGAAAGCCAAAGTGTGAAGTTAAATCCACTTAAAGCACCTCTTAAGAAAGCAAAATGGATGAATTTCAGTCATTGGGGACCATAAAGGTCAAATGTTGAAACCTTATTCTAGTAATCAATGGAAATGCAAACATTACAATACAGTAGGCTTATTATTTAGGAAAGGAGGATGTCCTTCCTAGGTAGGAATTAGCGACTAAGAGTAAACTCTGTACAAAGAGTAATTGTGAATATGACTGTAGGGCAGGATTACAGGACAGACGCAAACAATTAAATAATGTCCAATTAAATAATCTGTATCTGATATTATTAAGTAGGTCGATAGGTGGTTGAAGAATTTTAAGGGGAGATTGCATTACCTGATAAAGTATCTTCGCACTATTGACAACAAAATGTGTAATCGTTCGATATTAAAAAACTCAATTATTCATTTTATAAGTAGAAATACGTTAAATGGTATTTATTACTGATATTTCTATGCATGTATGTATGTATATTTTTATAAAGGAAATACCGTTAATTTACTGTTCCCATTGCTATTGTTAAAGAATAAAGTCTCAAGTATGTTATTATTTTAGAAAAATCGACGACGATTAATTTATTATAACATACTATCTGCTTAAACATACTATGGCCGTGTGCGAGTTCGAGTAAATTTAGATAAAGTAAATTGAAATTTCCTAAAGATTTGTGCACTGCACTTATGTAAATATTTATTTATTTATTTATTGCACTTATTTATTATTTTGAGTTAAAAGTTTCCAAATTTATTTATTTATTAAACATCTTATAAAATTTTCACAATGGTTACACCTAATTTACCTTATTTTTATCTAATTTACCCTATTCAAAATTCTATTAAATACCAACATTCGCTGCCATACCAAATAACTTAGTATTTGCCTCAATTTAGTCGAAAACGCACAAGACTTTTAATAAATTTAAATCAAATCATTAAAAAAGTAATTTCTTTTAAGGTAATTTTAAATTAAAAAATTATTGATTATTATAATTATTGATAATGCAACCGTGCGCATTTAAATTTAAAAATCAACTCTGGTGTATTCGAATTCGAATCCAAGCAAACATATGTTCAGAATATCATTTAATTGAATCGGCAGCCGATACTTAGAGTAGAGCCTAATATTCTTTAACGCTATTTCCTTGTGCTGTTCTATACAGTTTATTTATTAAATATAAATATGTGTTGCTGAAATTAGATTTATATATAAGTAAGATATAATCGATTGGAAATTGAGCGCGAAATGACTTCATGTGGGAAGCAGTTTAAAGTGGACACATAAGGACATTTTTTTTTGCCGGAAATAATATGTCTAATAGGTAAGGTAATAGGTTTACACATCACATGGATTTACAGTTAACCACATTCTCAACTTATAATTAGGTTGTGCAAATTTAAAGAAACTCGATTTTTAAAATATTGCATCAAACAAATACTGAACTATAGTAGTTAAACAGCTTATTTAGATGCAACAAAAAGGAACTGTTAAGAGACTATTGTGGATAAGTATAATTATTAATAATTATTCAATAATCAATTATTGTTGTTTTTTTTTAGTATATTATATTAACAAACAACCGTATTATTACTTTTGTAATGTTGTCTTTAATTTTTTATAATGCAATAACAGTTTAACTGTTAATAGGTTTAACTGTACTCCATGAAGAGCTAATAGTTATTAGCAACAGATTCAATCAATTTTTAGCTAAATGTCAGGAGATCATTAATTCTAATATATTTTAATAGGACTTTTATTTCAAAAAATATTCACTTAAATTGAAACATAATTTTTTATAATTGTTAACTTAAAATCCTAATCTAATATCTTAAATCATTTACTTTAAAACAATGTATTTGCATTAATACATTATTATTTATTTATGTTGAGGCTAGTTGAGGCAGTGCGCTTGAAAACTTTCTATAAACTGCGAGGTTTCCTCATAACCTCTCTACGCTTTGACTGAATTATAGTTTATCAGACTAAGCAATAATTGATCTTAGATCTACATACCTTCCCTAGGAGTCTGTAACCATGCTAATATTCGATAACGCGGTGTTGATAAGCCTGTCACTTTTCGTAAATAATTTCAGGGCTCTATCCTTTATGTATTCTTTGATCGGATAAGTCTTGAGGTTCCTGAGGATGTCATTTCTTCTAATGTACTATGGAAGTATTTTCCAAGTCTGTGATATATTGGTTTTATTTTCAAAATTTTTCTCGCTAGATGGAATTGTCGCTAATTGTCGTTACCCGTACTGATTTCTAAATGCTTCTAAAAACTTCCCTATTGGTAAAATAGATTAACTTTTACATTAGGTACTTGTTAGAATAAGGATTCATTAAATTCTTATGCAGTAGAACTGCTTTATTGCTCAGTAAACTACATAAAATAGTTTAGCTACGTTATATGAATATATAATGTTGTAATGCGTTTGGGAAGAGACGAGTGGTTCCGAGGCGTAGACCCGTTCTTTTTTTGAACCATTTGAATATATAGAAACAGTCTATTCCTATCAAAAATTTTCTTAAAATCCATCTATTTTGTGTTATAGTATAAACTATTTTATTTATTTAAATGTAGGTGCTTAACAATTGTATATGTAGAGATATAATTCAAGTGACACCTTAATTTATTTAAATTGTAAACAAATTATATATACCATATTTAATTTTAAAATGTTTAAAAATCAATTGAAAATGTTTATATAAGGATTTGTGTTGCTACCAGGGTTTTGTTTATTCGGCTGACCGTTTCCATAACTTAAAGCTGATGGATTTCCAGTACCACCATTGAGTGGTGCCAAAGGAGCACCTGCATTACCATTGTTTATTGAATTACTTCCAGAATTCCAACCATTTACGCCTCCAATTGGTGCCAAAGGAGCACCTGCATTACCATTATTTACTGAACTACTTCCAGGATTCCAACCATTTACGCCTCCAATTGGTGCCAAAGGAACACCTGCATTGCCATTGTTCACTGAACTACTTCCAGGATTCCAACCATTTACGCCTCCAATTGGTGCCAGAGGTACAGAGTTTCCCTGACCTTTAATTCCGTTGTCATTGCCGGATTGTTTATCCCATGAAGGCAAGGTATTATTTTGTGGGCGTTGTGATGGGTTCTGCCAATTACCTTGTGGGAAATTATTACCACCCCATGTATTGTTAAGTGGACGTTGTGTTGGATTTAACCAATTATTTTGTGGAAAACTATTACCACCCCGTGTATGGTTAAGTGGATTGGATGGGTTTTGCCAATTATTTTGTCCATGACTGTTGCCACCCCATGTGTTATTCAAAGGACCTTGTGATGGATTCGGCCAGTTCTGACCGAAACTATTTGGCCCTCGTGTATTATTTGTATTCTGCCAGCTATTTTGACCAAAATTATTACCGCTCCACGTATTGTTTGGTGGACGTTGCGATGGATTTGGCCAGTTCTGACCGAAATTATTAGGTCCTCTCGTGTTGTTTGTATTCTGCCAATTATTTTGACCAAAATTATTACCGCTCCAGGTATTATTTGATGGACGCTGTGATGGATTTGGCCAGTTTTGACCGAAATTATTAGACCCTCTCGTATTGTTTGCATTTTGCCAGCTGTTTTGACCAAAATTATTGCCACTCCAAGTATTATTTGATGGACGTTGTGATGGATTTGGCCAATTCTGACCGAAACTATTAGGCCCTCTCGTATTGTTTGGATTTTGCCAGCCATTTTGTCCGCTCCAAGTGTTATTTGATGGACGTTGTGATGCATTTGGCCAGTTTTGACCGAAACTATTAGGACCTCTTGTATTGTTTGTTTTTTGCCAGCTGTTTTGACCAAAATTATTGCCACTCCAAGTATTATTTGGTGGACGTTGCGATGGATTTGGCCAGTTTTGTCCAAAATTATTAGGGCCTCTTGTATTGTTTGGACTATGCCAGCTGTTTTGTCCGTGATTGTTACCACTCCAAGTATTATTTGGTAAGCGTTGTGACGAATTTGAATTAGACCAGGCGGGTCCGTAATTATGTCTGGTATTGTTGTATTGATTTTGCCAAGGCGTGGGTCGAACGGGAGGTCTTGTTGCGTTCAATGTATGTAAATTTGGCCAGTTTTGTTGAAAAGTATTACTGCTACCATTAAAATTATTACCTTTTAGTTGCCAACCTGGAATAGGATTTGGAGTTGGAGCGTTATGTGGATTATAAGCATTCCACTGAGGTTGAGTTGCATTAGGACGGCTCTGTGAGCCCCAGTTATCCACACGTGCCAAACATAATATCTCCGTGGTAACAGAGCATAATATGAGTACTATTCACATAAAAATAATCTTAATAATATGCAAAAGATGAATTATAGGTCTAACTTACCACTTAAAACAAACTGATAACAATTTCTCATTATTTCAGTTGTATAAATCGCTTTTTTGTTCTTCTAGTGCGTCTTTCTTGTAGAAAATTTCTATAATAACTAAATTATTTTTCTATGTGAATGCTTGCTATAAGAAAAAAACTATGTTTGCCTTATCTCAAAACTCAATTTTTTTTAGGAGAGAGTGTTATCTATGTTTACATATTGTGGTACTTTTTCTAAACAAATACGAGTGATTCTGACTCTCTATAATCAGCATCTCATTTCCTTGGTTAGCTAAGGGTTCAAATTCAATTATTGAGATATTTGCATTTATAAAAATGCAGTGAACAAAATTACTTTCATAAATTTACTGCTCTTGTTTGCGGCGAGAGAATATTTATTTATTTAAAAAATATTTTTAAATATTAATTTAAATAATTTTTTATTTTCCCGCTAGATTGTGGTGTGCGCATAGTAGCTACTAATAACTGCAATAATCTATCGCAATGCGGTATTCAGTCTAAATGCATTCTAACTTCTTGAGATTACTGGCAACCTAATCGTTGTTATAGTGCCAACGACGGCTGAGTTTAAGTTATAATACAAAGAGTTAAATCAACCGACTAATCATCGTTCATGTTTGCAGTTAAAGTTTTATCTTTACAAATGTAAATGTAAATTATTTGTAAATCCAACTGGATTTCTAAGGACTGCTGAAACCCCATTACAATAATTATTATAATTGTCATTACTCGAAAGAACTCGTTTGGTATATTAAAGAAAATAATTTAGAGAAAGTATATCCGAATGTTTATATTGTAATCAGAGTCATGCTCATAGTTCCAGTTCAAATTGATTAAGACCTAGTTGAGAAGAACTCGTCTGGTATATTAAAGAAAATAGTATAGAGGAAGTATATCCGAATGTTTATATAGTAATCAGAGTCATGCTCACAGTTCCAGTTAAAATTGATTAAGATCTAGTTGAGATGAACTCGTCTGGTATATTAAAGAAAATAGTATAGAGGAAGTATATCCGAATGTTTATGTAGTAATCAGAGTCATGCTCACAGTTCCAGTTAAAATTGATTAAGACCTAGTTGAGAAGTATGATGAGCCAAGACAGACTATCTTCATTGGGAATTCTATCAATTAAAGCGGAAATAGCAGGTGATGCAAATTATGATATAATTATGATGGATATAATATAAAAAAATTGAGTGAGGCTATAAGTAGAAAAATTCATTTATTTCAACTTGTGTTTATTTCAATTTGATTAGCAATAAAACTTTCATATATTCTTCGTCGTATTAGTGAATGTAAATTATTTGCTTTTTAATTCGGTTATAAAAGTGGCCTCGCAATTTTCTTATTACCGACGTGCAGGATTGGTCTAGCTCCGCCACTGTATTTATTCATGGACATTATTCAAGGAAAAATATTGACATATACAATATATTTTAATTTTAAATGTTTATATGTTATACATTTATGAGATTTCAGTTTTCATGTAATTCTTTCGAAGTCGAATCCTGGTACTTGCAGTCTCAAAAATAATTATTTACGAATAATTAAATACAAGAATTATTTCCAAGACCACTGATGATGGTTATTTGGCAATACTCGAAACAGCTGTATGTTCAGATGAAAACTCCATTAATTAAAATAATATAAAAAATAAAATTTTTTGTTGTAGTTCACTACTGTTCGAAAAAACCGCTTTATGTACTTCTTTATAAATTATTTAACACAAGTTATTTATAAATTCAAGTACTGATGGTAGAGTGTAGTACTTATTCTTATAATTTTATTCTAATACTTAGAAATGTATTTAATGTTGGAAAAATAATAGAAGTCGCTTTTATGGTTAGCTGATTATTTGTATATTTAGTAAATAGTCAAAATTAAAATATAATTGTTTTTTTTTTGTTAGTTTGTTAATTTTTATAAATGTGTGCAAAAACAAAACCACACATTTAAAAAAAACACAACTAATCTAAGTATTAAATTTAAATAAATAATAAACATGATGACTAATTCAGTTTTAGAGGAATGCATACAGAATCTCCAAAATAAGATTTCGTGTTAATAATAAAATATTCCAAAACGAAATAGTACTAGTAATAAAATCTTTATTATTATTATTATTATAGCTCTCTGTTGTTGTTCTTACCATAAAATTCACACTGGTATTGTTGCTGTTGAGAGACACTGTTGTATAGCTTCAAATTGTATATGTTTTATAAGTTCTTTAAAATTATTAAAATATGTATATTATTTTTGTTATCAAATGTTTGCTGAACCTTTAACAACTTCCACATATGTAATTTTGTAAATCATATAAAATAAGTTAAAAATTATTTTTCTAACATTTATTAATATAACCTAATAATCTTATTAATATGAGGTTATCATTATTTTGTATGGATCCTTACAGTATATGATGAATTAACTTCTTTCATTTATCGATTTAATAACTTTATTCATATAAGGTAACCAGTATTTGGTATGGATCCTTACACTATATGATCAATTAACTTCTTCCATTTATCGATTTAAGTTACTTTCTCACTTCAATATGGACATAAATACATATGAATTCTATTATTATTTCCATTTCCATTCGATCGCACACATATTCAATGTGTTTTGAAGGTATGGTACTAATGTTTTCCCAAAAAATAATATCGTTAAAGGCGAAGATGAAAGTTGGTGTTAATGCTACCAGTTTCTGGAACTGTGATTGAGAAACCTTAGTTTATATGACTCATAATGTCTCTTTAATTTTATGAGTTTCTTTCCATTTTGTATACATATATAGAATAATAGTATTATTAAAGATAATGATAAAATGTGAGATTAAGGCTACTATTCACAGCATATTTTGCAATATATCGCCTCTTTATTGTTAAAAACATATTGACAATATTAATTAATTTTAAATAATGTAGTAAAGTATATGTCAAGGAAGCTTTTTATGAAATAAGAATATAATCTTTCCGCCCTTTTATTCTATTAGTGGATTTCAGACACATTCATGTTTGCATATTCCAATCCACTGTAACCTTTTGTTCTACAACTGTAAACCTTTCCTTTTATTCTATAGTTACATTTTAGACATATCCCAATCCATTGTAACTTAGATTCGTACGATAATACCAATTTTTTGTTAGCTAGTGACATACTGACTCCCTACACTGTTTTTGTGAGACAGTATTATTTTGCAAATACTAACAGTACCGTGACTAAAAGACTACATTTGCGAGATGCTACATTCGAAAAAACATGTGTATGGACCTTATGTCCAATGATAGGTTATGTTATGTTGAGCCCTTTCCGAGTTATGATGGCTGGTGGGTTTCTGCAGAGTCCCACCCATCTCACTATCTGATTTGAGTATTCATCATAACGTTGGGGATTATTAAATGACTGATCTAAGACGGGTGCGAACAATAAATACTTTTGCGTATCATTGCACGTGTTAGACTTACTTTTAGTTCCAAGCATTCATGCATTCGAAATATATTTATTTTGTACTCATAAAATAAAATAAAGGAATTAGCTTAAAAAACTATTTGTTGGGTAAATTGTTGTTTGTATTAAAAATTAAAAAAATTTTATAATATAATTATGAATTCAGTTTTTGTGTAGTTAGCATTCATCTTAAAGCAGTTAAGAACATTAAATTATTATATTCGTAGATCATTAAGATACTTTTACAGACATCTTAACGTAATAATATGTTTTAAATTAAACATGTTTGTTTAAAAAACACTACTAAGTAAAAAAATAAGTCTAAATTATTTATATTTGTTTATTTTTTCAGGAATTTATATGCAAGTAATAACGCATCAACAATATGTATGTATGTATCTGATTCGAACTCAAGACTTTCGTTAAATTTTTTTTTGCAAAATTTTGTAAGTCGTATAATGTGGGGTTCGAGTTCTTAATGAACAGGGTATGGTTAAGCGTAATATAGTATTTCTTTACCACAGCCTCTGCCATATCAAGACCATGGTGCGTGCTGAAGAAGCACATCCTTCCCGAGGTGATCCTGTCAAGTCGGCGCTTGTCGACTTTAACTGAACACCATGGATCTAGAGAGGAAAACTCGATAAAACCCGTAATCTCCGGTGTTATTCGACCCGTGCCCGTGAGATGAATGGCACTACGTTAGTGTGTCTTCGAACGGAGACCTTCGGATAACTGGCGCCCTCCGATTGTAACATAGCCTTGTCCAGGTATGGCGGATCTCTGCCCGGATCGACTTATTTTTCTCCGCAACTCGTGGGATTAAACATGAATTCAAATAATGTAAAATATAATAAAATAATTAATAATACAGCTGGTCGTTCGGCATATCTAAATTCTGTTACTTCGGATAATCAACCATCCTATTCCAGAAAGATACCTACAGCGTATACAAGTAGAAATGAAAGGGAGTCACGCGTCAGGTCCAGACGGTCGGGTGCTAATTCACGGAAAATTTATAATGACCGTCGTGCAGCTAACAGACTGGTCGAGAGATTCAATAATACGCCGTATAATCAACTGTCTGAAGCAAATAAATGCAGCCTTGATTGGGCTAGAAAGGTGCTGGAAACAGCTCCTAGCACTGATAAACGGGAATCTGGAACTAAGCGCTCATTAGTCGAGTCAGTTTCAACGCCCGAAGTTAAAAATGTACAATTTTCTGGTAATTCTACTCAAAATAGGCCTTTATTAGATCAGCCAAACTCAAATTCTGAAGCTAAGAAGGCAAAATGTAGTAATTCCATTCAAAATGAGCCCTTGAGTGATATAGTGAAGAGCCAGATAACTATTGCAGTCATCGATGATAGTGACCCTGATGGCAAAATCACACATGAAAACTGGAGTTTAATAAACAAAAAACTTATGGATTTATACCTTGATTTAATGAAGGAGTATCCAGGTAAAACTCCCTCCTTTCGTGATGGTGGATGGTTCCAGGGTTATGTGAAACTAATCGATTGTGCGGATCAACGTTCTGTTGATATTTATCGCATTGCCATCTCCAGATTGGGTGAGGTCTGGCCAGGCGCAAAACTCAGAGTTGTTGATAAGGATCAAATTCCTTGCCGACCAAGAGCGCATACCTGGGTACCGGCCGAGCCGTCCGACCCTAGAAAGATACTAAACTTAATTCAGTTGGGTAATTGGGGAATTGGTGCCCACACTTGGAGGATCACTAAGGTGGAGGAACCAAAAGGACGTTATAGATGGGTCAATCTTGTGCTTGACAAAGCATCATTGGTTCCCTTGGCACGATCTGGTGGTGTTATAAATTACGGTTTCTCATCTATTAATATAAAGGTCTATAAAAAGGATCAGGAGCGATCCTAATCCGACTTTTATATAATTCCAATGGAAATATCGTAAGATGTTTCTAATTTTTGAATGAAAATCGAATGGAAAACATCTGCTCTTCATTCTCTGGTTTCCTCTTTTTCATCAGAAGTAAGCATGAGTACATGTCATCTCCATGAACACATACTACTTTCGTTCAAGAATATGTCTGCAAAATTAATGCTCTCATCACACTAGCGGAGTTAATTGACTTCATAGGCAAATGTAATGATGACATGGGCGTATCGAATTAACCGGTAATGATGCGCCTTCCAGGTTGCAACAACGCCATTACAATGAAGGGACAAATATGGTTTTTAAGCCAAAACCATGGTCTTATTGTAATTTTGTATGCTGGCTCCGAACTTAAATCTTCCAATTTATACAGCCAGAAAAGGTAAATTCAGATAATGCTTACTAAATAATTATATAAATAATGTTTTCTTTCAATTGTTACAGTAATGATTATCAGACTGCTATAAGCTTTTATGACCATCAGACACTTCCGTTAAATATTCTGAAATGGCGGGTCTAAAAGTCTGGTAGAGCTGCTAATAGGCTATACAGAAACATTTTTTCAATGTGGATGGGACAGCATAAATACAAACGAACGCGGTGAGTTTTTTGGGTTTATTATAAAATATTTGATATCACAACTACTATTGTTAAACGTTACGACTCTGGTTAGCAGTACTTAAGCTCCGACCAATATTTGTTCGCTGATTATTTAAAATTTGCTCGTCTCATAGTTGCATAAAATGCGTTTAATTTGAATATTTTTAGAAATTTGAACAAATGAACTACGTGAGATATAAATCTGTTGTAAATGGAGAAATTCTTTCATACTAATAACCGAACTGTCAACACCATAAAGATAGATCTACAAATGAAATACTCATTTATACTGATATCTCTAGAAAGAATCATAGACGGCGAAATATGACGTGTGCATAGCTCAGCCTCAGGACATATTTTAGAAGTTTAAGAATCTCATAAGCAAGAAATAAAATTTAAAAAACTTTGGTGGCATAACATATAGTACTGTTAAGAAACTTAGAGTCTGGCATTTCTTTTATTATTTATACGCAACTTTAATTACATTTTTTTGCTTTTTTTTTTATTCAAAGTCTAGTAATTATCAATAGTCGAGTGACAATTTCGAAAAGCTCGCTTATCATTGTTTCTGGGGCTATTGATAGTTTTTCTCCATTCTAACGAATATAATATATATAATATATATAGTCATCAATTTGTGAATGTTATTGACTCTTTTGAAGTTTAGTTAGTTGGATTACTTTCGTCGGACTGTTAATGAATAATAAGACAATTTAGTGTCTCTGTTGTCCTCTTCTCTGTATAGTAAATATCTTGACAAACTTATATATTTATGAAAATGAAAAAAAATAACATCAAAGTTATATAAATATAGTTTATATTTTATTTTTACTATCGAAGAACTGTACCTTTTGTATTTTTTTTAACATTTTTTTTATTGTGATTATCTGAAAAGTTTGGATTAGAATCTTAACCAATTATAAGAACATTATAAGGAGTAGCAGTAATTCGTGGACCTTCCATAGTAAAAACAGGTGATATATATTTCATTGATTGTTCCCATTTTTTATAACGCATTTCTTGACCATTTGACCAACCTATGGCAGCTAATAAAACAAGAAAAA
>NC_051846.1:21043566-21065718 GCF_002237135.1 Teleopsis dalmanni
TATGACAAGAAATCTATTTCCAATAGAAAAGGGATGTAAGAGTGAAGACATTTCCAAATCCAAAAAAAAAAATTCAATAATGTAAATTCTTGAGTTGTATGATTATGAATTGTGGTGCCTCAATGTTATGTGGCATTTATAGACCGAAAAATAGTTGCGTAGATAAGTACGGTCATTCAGATTGAATTCGCTCATTCGAATTCCTAAATTAGGTTCAATAGTACCGTATACATGTTTAAGTTAGATACTATGACTTTATTCAAATATGCTTTAACGGATTTTAATCAAGACTATCGTTTTCTATAACAAAAATCTATTTCTAATTGAAAAGGGGGACAACTTATTAAAGGGGGGACTTGAACTTATTATCTCGACTAAAAATGTCGAGGTTATAAGTTTTCAACTGAACAAGAATTTTGTTTTACAAAGTATTAAATTGTTAAAATTTTCACATTAACAATTTTTTTAACTTATTGAGAATTTCAACTTAACATAGTTAAAGATATCGTTATTTTACCGGATATATAGGAAGAACACATATTACTTATTTTTTATTAAAAGGCTATCATCGTTAAGTTTTAAAAAAATATTTTTTCAATAATTTTTATATTTTTTATTATATATATACTCATTCCTTTTATAGTCAATATATAAAGTTGTCAATATTAATAAGTTTTTTGACTTCTTCATCAGGTCTCCATGATTGAATGATTGATCTTACAATCATAGAATAAAAGTTCTTTATAATGAAACAATATATAATATTATGTCGAAGACGAGTTCTTTTGTAGCTCGAGTAGCCGATCGGAAGTCAATTATTGCTTAGTCTGATGAAGTGATAAACAATAAACCATTCAATGCGTAGAGAGGGGTTATGAAGAAACCTCATATTTAATAGAGAGTAAAAGTGCTCTTTTTAATTCAACCTTATTTAAAACTCTAATATGCTTTTAGATTACTATATATCATTTTTTTTAAATGATATATAGGAACTTTATGCTTTTAAAAATAATTACTTTAGTAATTGAAAATTTCAAGTAACTGTTATTTCAACGAAAGGCACCAACCAATCATGTCTTTATTCAAAATTCTAGTTTGCTTTCAGGAGTTTTCTAGTTTAAAAAAAATTTATACTTTAAAAAAAAATTACTTTAGTAATTAAAAATTTCACTCTAACTGTCATCTTAACTAAAGGCACCTACCAATAGGGGTCATCGTAATAACTAAACTACAACAAATTTCACAATTTATTTTACTGATTTATTTATTTTTCTCATGAAGAAGTAATATATTTTATAGGAAACACTCCCCCTAATTTGCTAACACGTAGCATATTCAATATAAAGCAACATTATGCTACTTTATATTACTTTTTCTAAAACAATGTTATGCCTCAGAGCTCACTTGTGCTCTTCAAGTTTTCTTGTTCTTCAAAGTACGAGGAAAGTATATAATTGCTTTGGTAAACAAAATCTTTACGCTTGAAATTCTTAAAAGTTAAATAATTAAATACGATAGAAAAAAAAAAAACAATTAAAGTATAAAATATTAATTAGAATTTCCACAGCAGACACCAATTAACTTCTAAATCCCCTCCTGTATTTGTCGTACTTTACTATAATTAAAACTTTGCTTAAATTATTTTTTTTTTTTTATAAATTACGAGTATTAGGAGTATAATTCCAAGGCAGCTAGCTTCACTGCCTGACCGACTGCTGGCAACTTTGTTGGGGGCTAATTTATTTTAAAAGTCTACTCGTCCGTGAAAAAGAAGAAGAAGAAGAGTAAACAAATAAATAAGTAAATAAGTAAATAAATGAAAAATAAATAAAATAAAAATTGCACTTGCCAAAAATCCTTGACAAAAATGTTGTTTTGATTGCTGCTAACAGAAAGTAAACAAAAACAAACCAGAAACAAAATCTGAATCAGAATCCCCGCATGTCACATAAATTTAAAGGAAAAATTTATAAATATGCAAAAAAAATAAAAACCAAATTTAAAAAAAAATAAAATCCCAAAAATTCGATCAAAACAATAACAGATGCGCCGACTCGCATAAACCTAAAGATAACAAGATACAAATTAATTTCAGAGATTTTAATCCCATCGAAACGGTAAAAAATGGGGAGTAACTTTGACATATTTTTCAAAATTTTTTCACTAAAAAAAATATAAAAATAAAAATAAAATAAATAAACCGACAGCACATGTGAGATACTTTCACAAATAAGTTTATAAAAACAAAAGGGCTTAAAAAAGGGTTTAAGAAAAAAATTACAATTTAATTCATGGCCAAAAGTTGCACTTTAAAAAATTATTTTTATATATAAAAATATATATATGCACATTAATATAAATATATATATATAATATTGTATATTTTATATAATGAAACAGTCGTCAAAGGCAAGAGAAGGGAAAATATTGAGGTTAATAACAATTACCATATCGCTTGAGTAAACATTTTAACCTAATTTCATATTGACTGAGCCCCGAACTACTTCCAACTACTATGAACTGGTTACCAGACTGCATGTAGACTTACATACCGACAGACTGATAAACAGACTGACAAACAGACGGATTGAGATACTCTAACAGATACGTCGTAAGCAGCTCACTCAGTCAGTTAAGTTTGCGAAAGGTATGTGGATTTATAAAATTTCTTCCACTTTATTTGCTTTTTTGCACTTCAGATACAATTTTTTTCTTTCTGATTTTTATTCCTTATTTTTTAAAAAATAATTTTTTAAGGGCTCAAGTTTCGCAAGTGAAGAAGAAACTGCATTTTCATTTCTTGTAGACGAGTGAGCTTGTTTTTGTTCCAAAAGTACTTACTACAAAGTATGAAACTGAATACAAAACATCCTGTTTTGTCACGACTGCGACTATAAAAATCCCCAAAAATAGAAGAAAAAAAGCTTAATAAAAAAAAAATTATTTAAGCGTTAAAGGACTTACTTTGTTTATCTCACTTATTTATATTTTCTTTTAATTATTTTTTTTTTATCACTGAATTGTATTTTTATACATTTTTTTTTTAATTTTTTGCTAATTAGCGTTTGCTTCTTAAATAAAAAATGTGGGCGTGTTAAGTCTGAAGTGAGTGCCTGATGACTTTCTCTTTGAATTTTGAATTCCACTACGTTTTGTTGTTTTTTTTTTTTTTGGCTTACTTACTTGCCTTTAACTTCCTTTGAGCAGGTTTCATGCTAAATTACTTTCGAAATTTCTCCCTTAACACTTTACGGAATACTAATCAGACCTTTACGTTACCTTGGCGTTACTAATTTGTATCAATGTCACGTCTGTCTCTTAGTCTGAAGGCACTTAAATGAGTTTGCCTACATGCTGGTAATTACAATGTATTTGCTATCTCCAAAAAAAAGAATTAAATTTTTGGGCACTTTTTGATTTTCTAAATTAAAATGTTTTTATTTATTCAATTTAAGAGAACTTGATTTCTATTCTAACAATAATAACTTTTAGTCTTAAATTGAGATATGTAAAGTGTGATCAAGAAGCAACATCTATAATACTTATTTCAGTTCCTAGAATAATGCTACTCTGATACGATGCACTAGTTTCCAGTTTGATTAACAGTTCTTTATTTTTGTGTTTATCAGAAAATATCGAAAACCATCGTGTAAAGTTTTAACCCACTAATATCATCTATTGGTATTGCTTTGTAGACAGAATTATAGCACTCAGACCACACTATAGTAAGTCTTCAATTCACTAAAACCACATTTTGGGAAAGTTTTTTAAAAAGAATCACAGCATTCAGACTGCGAACGGAGGTATTTTAACCCACTAAAACCACCTTTTGAGAAACGTTTTGCAAAGGTCTATTGTGAAACCATTGTGATACTTTAACCCACTAAAACCATCCAGTGGGGACTATTTTGTAGACAAAAAATACACAGCCCTCAAACTTTGAAAGTCCATTGTGACACAATTGTGTGATTTTAATCCACTTGCAACTTTTTGGGGAATGTTTTGTAGAAAAGAAGTAAAGGCACTAAGAAGTAAAGATCTATGGAAACATCCCGTTTAGATAATTACAAAATCTTTCGACTTCTTTTAAGGTAGCAGAGATTATGTGAAAGCGGTAAGGAGATACTTTTTAGATCGCAAAGGACCATTGTGAGACGTTAACCCACTAAAACCACCCAGGGGGGACTATTTTATAGACAAAAAAAACACAACACTCAAACTTTAGAAGTCCATTGTGACACCATTGTTACATCTTTTGGGGAATGTTTTGCAAAACGCACCACAGCACTAAGACTGTAAAGGTTCACAGTGAAACCCATTTTGATAATTACAAAAACGTTCAACTCTTTTGAAGAATGTGTGAAAACGATTAGGGTCTAATGTTAAAATACTTACAACATCGGACTATACTTGTATATATGCTATATTTACCTGCTTAACGAAGATTTCATTGACTTCTTACGAACGCTATATCTAACTTATTTAACTATATCTAACTTTATCGTGGTTGTGGCTTTGAGTATAAAGAGGGAACTGTGCTCCATTTCATGTGTTAATGCCCATCTTTAGCTATGAGAATATCTTAAATCTAAGTGGCACCGGACGACCTCACCTAGCTGTCATCGTACAAAATTAGGGACTTAGCTGAGTTTATAGAATTCTTTGGTTGGTTCATATTTACTTAATAGGGGAGTCGTTGCCTTATGGCGTTGGTCAATTGCTAATCTTTAATGTTAATATAAACAAACGTCAATCCTGTGGTATCACAACGGGCAATTATTTGAGCTTAAGTGGGCTTTCTTGGGCACAAAATCACCACTCCAACCTAACCTCACCTATATCTAATATAATGCATGAGTGAGTAATCATACTATATTATTTATTCTGCCACAGGTCAGTTATAGATCATTTTTCTCTCTAATAGGACTATACACAGATTTGTTAAAATATTTCTTAAAAATTTCACTTTTACACAAAGAATGAAATATTTTTACACAATAAAAACTAAAATTGGCAACTTAATGGCATATGTTTTTACGTTTTTGTCTGCATTTTTATTAAAATTTATGTTAATTTAGTTTACAACGTTCTCTGGCTGGCACTGTCCTCCATAAAAATCATCATAAAAACTTGGATGACTAAAATTAAAAAAAAAAATAATATAAAATAAACCACAACTAAACTGCAGTAATAAACGCAGCCAAAGTCTGGGTAGACGAAAATCTAGAGTCTTAAAGTTATACGTTTATTTTTATTTAATATAATTAAATTTTATATATTTTTCTCATCTTTTTTTTTTGTAGTTATTATATTAAGTTTTATTTAACTTTTATGATTTCACATCATTTCTTTTTTATTATCGAAATGTGCCAATTAAAGTTCAGCGACACGCATGCCTCGTCTTCTGAGATGCCAGCAGCCGCTGACGTAGCAGTAAATTGCATAAAATGCATATTTTTGTATGCAGAAAAGTGCAGTGACGGCAGCAGCGAGGACATTTGTGTGCCCAATTGGCTTGACTTGGCCTGGCATCAGTTGCCGTCAGACTCAATGGATTTATTAATTTATTTAAATTTTATTTCATTTTTTTTGTTTATATTTTTTTTTTTGCAATTTTTTATTGCAGAAAATATAATTTTTTTTATTAATTTTGTTTTTACGTATGCACATTTCATTCATTGAGACATATAGACATAAACATACGACCAAGTATCTTTACAGTGTAAAAAGAAAAAAAAAAGCTCTTGTATGCATTTAAAATAGGTCAATGTCTGCGATTGCGGACGGACTGACGGTGTTTTCGAAAACTTGCCAATCTATGGCAAAGCTAACGAACCTATTTAATGGCCAGAAGTCGCATGCAGTCGGTCGCCTGCCTGCCTTTGCAAACAATAAAATAAAATATTTTCAACAAATAAATTTTATATAAATTTAATGCGTTGATAAGCATTATTATTCAGTTAATAATATAAAATAAATCAATTAAATTCATTAAAAAAAAATTAACACAAAAAAATATATATCCGTAAAATTCTTCATAGCATTTTTTAAAAAAAAAAAAATTTTTTTTTATTTATGCTATAGTGATTTAAAAAAAAAATAATTTTTAAAATTAATACAAAAAAAAGTAGAAATGGCAAAATTATTTTTAAAATTTTTACTGAAACGGAAAAACAAACACCGACTAGACAATAGCAAAGAATGCAGACAGACAAGTAAATAAAATTAAGAAAAATATTTTAGTAGCAAATAAATAAAAATAAACACCCAACAAAATACGAGTACGTACAGAGCAAAAATGGGCGGGGGCATAGTACGGATTTCTGGTATATTTTTCCTTTAATTTTGTTACAAAATCACGATTGAATACATTTTATTAGAATTTTAGTATCTGGCCTCTGTCTATATAAACAGTGATCCACATACATTTATATACACATTTGTATATACAAAATGAAATATATATCTATAAAAAAATATACACTTATCAAGGTATACAAATAAAACATATATATGTAAATATATATTAATTTTTTCCAAACGAGCTTTTTCATTCATAAAAAATATTTTTAAAATTTATAACACAATTAAATCAACCAAAGTTTTAGTAGCCGCTGTACAAAATCCTTAATGTTGCCATACTTGAAAAATAAGCATTTTAATTTTTGGATCAGTTTTACGCCTATCCCAACAATTAGTTGTACGTCTCTTCTATATACTATAGTAGTTTTTGCCTTTACATATATACTGGTATGTTTACGCTTATAGTTCGCTGTCTTGAATGAGTGAGTACTGATCTAGAACAATTTGACGAACTGGTAGGACTGAAAAACTGGGCTCTCAGGACTATATGTTAGCTGTAGCGGCAATGATAAATCATAATAATTATAATCATAAAAGTTGTACTGCATACATATAACTAAGTATGGTGGTAAAAATGTTCATATCTGATGAGTTTTTGTATGGTAGGCTAAGATTATACTTGAGTTATAGTATAATGTCAATCAAGAAGTAATATCTACTGGGTTTGGTGTATGGTAGGCTAAGATTATACTTTATTTATAGTGTTAATCAAGAAGAAACCCGTAGGAGAAAGAAACTATAATACATTTTCTCTTTGAATGCCCGGATTTGGTGTCCAGAAGATATAGGTTCTTAGGAAAATACTTCTTTGATAGTCAATCAAGAAGTAATATCTACTGGGTTTGTTGCATGGTAGGCTAAGATTATACTTTATTTATAGTGTTAATCAAGAAGAAACCCGTAGGAGAAAGAAACTATAATACATTTTCTCTTTGAATGCCCGGATTTGGTGTCCAGAAGATATAGGTTCTTAGGAAAATACTGCTTTGATAGTATATCAGACTGTTCAACGGTGTAGACGAAAGTCCTATTAAATTACCTAAATTCGGCTGAATGGATTTAGTCTCTAGTCTCTTCTATAGTAAGGTTTTGAGAGGTATGTGGTAGCAAAACGGCGAAAAATCGCTAATTGGTACATGGAAGTACCTCAACCACATAACTGAATAACTGGAAAACGGTTACGAAAAATCAAAAGGAGGAGAGAAGTGTTGTGAGAAAAGCTAAGGCTACATTTTAGCTATATCTCGAGTGAAGAAAAAAATTATTATAATTCTTTTTCTTAATGATCTTATTCTTTTCTTCAATTCTTTTTTGTTTTAATTAATTAAAATTAAAATAAGTATACTTATTATTATTACTTCTAATTACTTTAGAAATGTATATTTTCAATGAAAACTTTTTGATACTCTTTAACATTCTCGTTTAACCTCAGACATTTTGTGAATGTAAGCCAAGAGTTCTCTATTTCAACTTTGAATATTCCAATAGAAAAGTATACAATACCAAATGCCATGAATTTTAGAAGCATTATTTACAATAAAATTTCCCATTTTCGTCACTAAACGTTAAAGACCAAAATTTATTTTCATGCCAAGAACAAACGTTTTCGGCTTAATAAAATGCTATGTATTTGCATCCACTAATGGCGCGCATACAGGGTATATGAGAGTACATCCAAGCTTGTATCTAACATATATACTCGTATATGACAGCAAAATAGAATCTCATTTTTTATCTTTTTGAACAGTTTTTTGGCTTGCATCCAACTAAGGCAACTGCAATGCTGCCATTCACAGCCAAAACAGAAACACGTTAGACTTTTGTCAGACGCAGAGTCGCTAAAAAATATTTTATCAACAGAAGAACAAACATAAAATTTAGACTCTTCAGAAACCATATACACAACTACGGACACATACGTATATAAATGTATTTACATATATAATCGTGTGAATGTATCTATATATGCCACAAAAAAGTCAAAAAATTGTTTATGTCGTTGGTACAGGACATGACAGAAAAGGCCGCAAACATTTTTTGTTGCCAATTTGAATGGCAAACCGAATTGTAAATATGAGCTTTTATGTAAATGCATTTTTTCTATGCAGATTATGTATTCTACTATACGTTATATACAGAGCAGCGAGTACATAATCCCAAACTGAGTTATATACTTTTATGTTTGGTAACAATAAAATATCGTCGTTTCTAACGTTTTTCAAAAGACGTTTTTGTTTAGGTTTTATTAAATTTTAAAGTTATGAAACTTTTCCTGCTCCCTTTGTACCTCATTTTCCTTCCCATCACAGAATGTCGACTAACTTTTCTCAAACAGAAAATCGACGAAATAAAAAAAAAAATTATTATAATTCGTCTCGTACGTGCTACATTTTGTAATGTGAACGTGAATTTTATCATATAAACACCTCGTATTCATTTTATTTTTTTTTTTTTTTTTTTTTTCTCCTAATTTTTTTTTTTTTTTTTTTGTTTTCTGTCAAATTCAGCAAAAAATTAGGTGACGTCTTCTTGTCTCATTGCCACCAGGTGAATTGAATTATCACACGTACGCATGTCGACACTTACACATGTACACAGTCACATGTCGTGTAGAAAAAGTAATAAACATGTGCACTTATGTGCTACGATTTGTGCTATTTTGGCAAATTAATTTTTTTTTTCTTTTTTTTTTTTTTTTGATTTGGGAATTGAATATATTTTCTTTAAGACACTTGGAGATGGGTGAAAAACTATTCGAAAGTGATTTTGCATTGATTATTTAATGATTTGGATGGATTTATATGGCAAATATTCAATTTAAATTCTTCTGGTAATTATTTATCTGGTTTATTATAAGAACAATTTTATAATCTAGCAAAATTCGATATATGATATCTACAATACATTATTATTTTTTCTTACAATTTCTGCTATCATTAAAATATATTAATTAATAAATATAAAAACTTTGTTGTTGTAATTCACTACTGTTCAAATCACCTCTCAATTTTTTTTTTTTATTTATTTCAAATTCAATGTGTATGTATGTATGTATTCTGTCACATAATACTGTGACATTTAACAATTTTTTGACGAATACTATTTAAGTCATGATAATTTCACAATTTAGGTAGTTCTCCGTATGGAGAACTACTCATTCTTAAATAAAGATTTTATTATAATATCTGAAAACCTGACAATGTTTTATTAAAATTATATTTTTATCTTTATTTTTTGAAATAAAAATAACATATATTATAGAATAATATATAAATACAAGAATAAAATAATAATAGAGGGAAGATTTCTAAAAGATGCTTCTAATAATATGAGAACTCTATTGGGAAAGGCTATCAAGACTATCACAATCTAAATGCTTTTAAGAACTTACAACCTAAAACGCTTCAAAGACTGCATAGCATATTCAAAAAATAGCCTAGGAATTATTGCGAGACTATTGACCGATCATTGTAGATTGAATAATCACCTATTGCAGTCAGGAACTGAATCCAACTCAGACTGCAGATACTATAGAGAAGAGAGAGAAACTACATACCATGTGCTTGGGAGTGCCCGGCACTGATGCACAAGCGAAAGAAACAACTAGGATGGTATTTCATGGATCATAAGAATCCAAGACTAGAAAAAATATGACTGATGCACACGCGAAAGAAACACCTAGGATGATATTTCATGGAACATAAGAATCCATGACAAGCGAAAGAAACACATAGGATGGTATTTCATGGATCATAAGAATCCAAGACTAGGAAAGATATGATATAATAATAATTTGATGATGCATATCGGCAATATGTGAATAAATCCATAAAAATGCAGTCAAAATAGATTTATATCAATTTCATAAAAATGAATATCATTTAAAGAACTGACTTAGATGAAAGTAACGGTTTGGAGAATAACGTTTAAGTGTTCTTGCAAATAAAATTTTGTATATTTTTTGTAGTGAAAAAGTGATAGTCTGTGCAAAAACCTCCCCCAAGTTTAGCCAGTAGTGTAGACGTTGTGTTATTCATGTTAAGTAATTGGTATTTAAACGTCATTTATCGTTCTGAGATACGACAGTCGTCGTGTCTTTCTAAGAGACGACAGTCGTCCTGTCTTTCTGAGAATCGACAGTCGTCTTGTCTGAGAGACGACAGTCATTTTGTCTTTCTAATTGACGACAGTCGTCTTGCCTTTCTGAGAAACGACAGTCGTCCTGTCTTTCTGAGAGACGACAGTCGTCTTGTCTTTTTAAGAGACGACAGTCGTCCTGTCTTTCTGAGAGACGACAGTCGTCGTGTCTTTCTGAGAGACGACAGTCATCTTGTCTTTCTGAGAGACGACAGTCGTTTTGTCTTTCTGAGAGACGACAGTCGTTTTGTTTTTCTGATAGACGACAGCCGTCTTGTGTTTCTGAGAGACAACAGTCGTCTTGCCTGTCTAATAGACGATAGTCGTCTTGTCTTTCTGAGAGACGAGAGAAAGTATTAATTTAGTTCAAAACTAAATTTATTGCAAAATGTTCTTTTCACCACAAAAAAGTTGAAGGTTTCGGTTCATATATTATGTTAGAGAGAATCACTGGACTCATAGAGGATAGCGTTTCTTGAAACGATGAAACCACTTGCCATGTGTTAAAAATTGTTTTTGATTTTTTGTATATTCGTAGGTTATTCTTTTAGGAATACATCTGGTGAATAAATTTTCTTCCGTTTTTATTTTTTGTTTGTGTTTTTTGGTGAAAAACAAAAATGTTATTCTTATTTCTTGAATCAAAAAATCTTTTTAATGATATTTTTAAATTAAAAAACAATCCCACTTCTTAAAGACTTAAATGTATTATGTATCATAATTTCTAGTTTAATGATTTTTGAAATTACAACATTCATAGAAGGGCATTTCCCAAGTGCACACACTGTTTCCCATTTGCATTACAGCATTATTACGTCCGCAGATCTCTGATATCTCGGGAAAAATACAATTGCCCTTGTACAAAAATTTTACGAAATAAATTGCTTTTGCTGCCGCTTTTCTTTCTTTAATAAAAACCAAAAAAAAAAGAAAAAATTAAATAAAAAGTTTATGTTGTATACATAAAAAAGTCAATTTATTACAAATTTCCACAAGTTCCTTTCTAACTTTGAAACTAAACTTCCAAACTACGCACTGAAATAAAACAGAATCCGACGTTTGAAGGACATTTTTTGTAGGGTGCAATTTTTATGCTTTCCCCGTTACATTTGCTACTCACATTTTTTTAAGTTGACGTAAACTGTGCCTGCCTCTCCCAGTTCATCAACGGCAATGAAGCCCAACCATTTTCGTGTTATCCTTGGAACGGAAACTAAAATATGCGAGCGCAAAAATGGCTGTGGTGGTGCGCTGATGCGTAAATATGAACGAGCACACACGGCTTCCGCAGAAAAATAAAAGGAAAATAATAAAAAAATAACAGATTAAAATCAAAATGGCGCACAGTCATCAGCAGTTTTTAAAATAACTTGAACGTTTTTTTGTGCTCTACAAAATTTCGGTGGGTTAATTTAACAACTCAACAAACATTGACTTAGGTCAGGGGCACAACTGTTCAAGTGTACATAAAATATGAGTTGACTACAAGGATTACAAGAATTATATGTTATAATGATTGGATTGTATAAAAACAACATATAAAAACTGATATATAGTTTATAACATATTGATATATGGTTTATCATTAGTTTCTGTAGCTCCTTAATTCTAAAATTAAGGAGCTTCTGCTAGTCGATTCTCTTTATTCCAACAGCATCTTGACTAATTTGTCTTCCTCAATATAATATGGCACCAGATAACCTCAAATCTTCCTAATATGCCGACAAGTTTCGCGAGGTGATCTGATTTGGTGACTTAAAAATAAATCAATGAGATATAAGTCGTTAATGATTTGTACTAGAAGGTACTGTTCATTCCAGCAGCATCCTGATTACTTCGTCTTCCTCAACAGAATATGGCATCACATATCCTTAAATCTATAAGGCAGCTGCATACTGCCTTATGGATTTCATCTCATATATACTATACTATAAACTGGCAAACTATTTAGTTAATGACGAAAAATAAAATCAGTTATCTGACCTAAAACCTAACCTAAAAATAGGTTATCTATCTATTCAATTTTTAATAGATAAATCCTACAAAATTATAGTTTCTTTTTTATAAATTTATTTTTATAATTTTAGTGGGGTTGAATACTATATGTACGATCTACTAATATTCTTCTTTATATAATTAAAAGTAATTCCCTATGTATGTATATCTAATCGAGTTTTATCTTTCATTTCAGATGCTATCGGTACAGACTGCCGGCTGCGCGGGAATGGAACGGCTCGGCGTTCCGACCCGCACATCGCTCAATACACCTCCCGATGATAGGTAAGTTAAATTTAATTTCAATCATTTAAAAATTAAACATTAATTATTCTATTTCTTGTTGTTTATTTAGGGGGCAATTTAGTTGTAGAATGCGTGTAGAAGCACTCCAAGCACGTGAGCTTTTGGCAGTACGTGGTGAATCTGTGATTCGTAGCAACACTAGCAACAATAGTTTAAACAGCAGTAACAGCAACAATCATCTTCATCATCATTATAAGCAACATTCCCACCATCAACAACAGCAACATCAACATTACCAACGCATGATAACACCGAACGCAAACGGTAACTCTGGCAGTGGGAGTAGCAGCAGCAATACCACAAATAGTATTAATAATAGTAGAAGTGGCAGTAGCAATAGCACGACGGCGGCAACCAACAATGGCAGTAGCAATATAGCGCGCGGTGGAATCGAAGCCACCACGCTTAAGTACGGCAATACTGGCAGTGGGAGCAGCAACAGTGGCAGTAGTAGTGGCAGTTCATGTGGTAGTACTGTTAGCTCAGTAAATAGCCATAGTCATGATCATCATCAGCATTATCAACATCAATTACAACAGCAACAAACACTGCGTTGTCCACACCATGTGCCACTGCCTGATAGCGAATGGGGACAAGATCGCATATTACCACTACGTACAGGTTATCAGGTAAAAAGCGAATAAATTAAACATATTCCCTAAGAGATACTTAACCAAAAAATTCTTTTTTGTTTCTCTCTCTCACTCATAGCAATCGGAAATAACTCGCTCCTATATAAAACCGCCTCCAAACAAAACAGTTAAAGACGTTCCAGAACAATCATCCTATAACTTTTATACGCTCGCCACGCATACAGCGCAACAACAACTTCATGCCGGTACTGGTAGCAATAGTTCCACACAACAACAACAACAACACAAATCAAAACCCAATGCAATAACAAAACTATTCTCACGTAAGAGTTCACCTAAATCACCAACAGCATTATCAGCCTCATCAACATGTTCGTCGCTAGCATCATCGGCGTCAATCACATCGCTTCCCATCTCCAAAGCAGCAGCACTGCAAACGACCGCCTGCAGTTATGGTGGTAGCTCAACGCAAACAAACCTTCCAACAGCGAATGCTGCGGGTATAAATAATATCTATGCCGGACTGGCACCAACAACACAACTACTAACAACAATCAGCGTGTCTCCAACGGCAGCAACAGCAACAACAGAACGCATACCGACACCGCCCCTGTCAGTAACGGTGCCAATTGCAAGCTATCAGCAACAGCAACAACAATTCAAACAATTCCAACAGCAACAAATGTTGCTCGACAATATCGTAGCGGAGAGTGCAGCAACATCATTGCAAACACTTAAGAGTAGCAATTGCAGCTTAAATTCTACAAGCTCAATCGATCGCAATGAAGCAGCAACAACATCAACTGCAGCTGGAGCATCAGCAGCAGCAGCAGCAACTAGTATACGTCGTAACAGCAGCAATGCTAGCATGAGTTGCAATTGTAATAGCAAAAACTGCGCTATATGCACAACTGCAACAACTGGCGCATCATAACATGTATAGGAACATGTTGAGTTGGGATAGCAACATTACTACTAGTAGGCCAAAGAAAATGTATTTTATTATGGCAAAATTTAATGCAACTAAGGTAAAGACTGTGCAAAAATTTATGTCAAAATTATGTATGTATGTTGTTCGTTGTTAGTGCTTATAGTAAAGCAAAATATTAGTAATATTGTAGTTAATATTGATGTAAGTACGTTGCAGCAACATGTTGCTACTGAATAGTTGCTTTAATAAATTGTGTGCTACACTCAAGTATTTTTCAATTTCTTTAATTCTTTTAACATAATTGCAAATAATTTAATTAATTTCATTTATTTTAAATGCAATTAAATAAAATTTACAAATTTATAATGTTAAACGCAAATCAAAGGCAATATTTAGTAATAATACTTAGTATGTGATTTGTTGACTGCTGAGTGTTGAGTGTTGAGTTAAAGGACTTTCACTATTTAGCGTAGCACTGTTAGCAACTTGTTGCGCCTAATTATTTAATTATTATTTAATAGAATTGTAAATTATTATTATTAAATTGTATATATAATGTAAAGAATTTTTGTAATATTAAGTGTATTTTTAATTTAGTAAATTAGCAAAAATTATATTATATATTAAAATTAATTCAAAATTAAATGATATGCATAGTTAATAAAGTAAATATTATTTCTTTTAATAAATATTTAATTGAGAATTTAATCATTTGTTTTTATTTTATAATTTTTAAATTGGAGCTTCCATTTATACTTATCTAATAATTTAATTATAATTTCAAATTGCAAATTATTTTGTTTTTAATTTATTTTATTTAGTTTTATATTGATTTGTACCTGAGTTCTACTCCATTTTAATACTACATTTTACTGCTTATTTTTAATTTAATTAATTTTCAAAAAAAGAAATTAAAAAAAACAAGTCTTAATGCAAAAATGGTTTCACAGACTACGATCCAAACTAAAAAAAAAAACAATTTTTATTATATCCAAAATTTATATATATAATAATTTAGTAATTTAATAATTATTAAAAATTACGAATATATTAAAATTATAATAAATTAATAAAATTAAAAGTCTTGAAAATTTCAAAAATAATATTTGCGCCCTTTTATGTGTTTCGATGTCTATTATATACTCGTATATAAACTATCTATCAATCATTGTCTGTCTGTCTAAATAGAAAACTATAGAGAAACGAAAACGAAAACTTGATAAAAAATAATCAGATTTATTATTTAGTATTTAAAATATTTCAAACAAAAACACGATGTCCTACATGAAAACAAAATAATTAAAGAAAAAAATAAAAAATTAAGAAATAATAAAGCTGCAGCTTTAGCTAAGAATAATCGTATAAGTAATAGCATAACTTAATGTTTCGATATAAGTTAAAGTCAACTTAATTAAATATTTTTTATTTCTTTATTTTTTAAAACTAAAAGACTGCTTAAAATTTCACTTGTAGTAGAAAAAGAAGTTTTAAAGAAAATTATTAAGCAATGGACGTTCTTCTCAACTAATAGAGATATATTAACTTAACTATTGATCGAAAGGAAGAAGTACAAAATTAAAATTCTCTTTAAAAATAATCACCAATGTTTTTTGAAAATCAATAAGCCAAACCTTGACTGTCTTTGTAATGTTGTAGTAAGAAGAGTGTGAAACTCTCCCAGAAGAAGTCAAGTTTTATGGGTTTAAATGATTAATCGTACATCGATACCAATTACTTCTTTCGCACAGTTTTATTGCCAGATCTACAAGATTCTTGAGAAACGGTTCCAATGCAACTCATTTTTGCCTTCAAAGAGCAGGGCATAAATGAATTGAAAAATACTTTTTTTCTCTGTCTAGGAGAAGTAATATATTTTGAGAAATTTTTATTCCGCTCGCCTGCACTCCAACGGAAAACAGAAGTCAGTTATTGCTGCTGGTAATCTAATAAGATTTCAAACTATTAATCTTATAGTTTGATAAGATCTAGTTCTATTTATGACTGATAATGTTTATTTGAGATTGTGTTCAAACTATAGTGCCCTAATAGTTATACATACTGCAAGACTTTTAAAATCCGTTATTCAAAATATTCTATATAAAAAACTCGTTTAATATTAGTGTTACAGAGCTTCTTGAATGGTATTTCCTTACCTTAAAAATTCATCGGTTTTTTAGTTCTTTTCTACATTTCGATGCTCTGAAACCGAAATCAGAGAACGGTTCAAGTTATGTTATGAGTATTCCTGATATCTTTATGATAATCATAAATAAAAGTGCAGACCTTTTATTTAAAAAAAAAAATTATAAAAATGTATAAAATTTCAGAAAATGTTATTTTGCAATAATGAAATCAATAAAATTGGCCTCTTTCAAATCAAATGCAATACATATTTAATGACGAAGATTGGCTAGGCTTGGCTACAAAGCACTGTTGAGTAAAACTGCTTTAAACACTAACTGACGTCTTATCAAACAAAGAAGAAAAAGAGTAGAGGACTAATTTTGGTTCATTATTTTTCTAACATTTTAATTTTATAGAATTATGTTATCTATAAATGAAGACTTTAAACATGGTCTACCTTTTGCTTTCTTACCCACATTAAATATTATTCACAGTTTACTGCTATAAAAACTTTGAGCAAAATACTAGAATTAAATAATCTGACCATATACAATTTATGCAATTATATTAGCAGTAAGGTCTAAAGAATTCTAATTTGAATACACTAATAATTTTTTTTGTTATAATGGAAAATATACACTAAAGCACACCTAAAATTGCGATTATTAATGTGAAAGCATTAATATGGTATATAGGACACAATATCCTATATATCTCTCTTAAAGAGATATCTTAAGAATTATCCTTAAGTCCCTCTCATTAAATAGACTTAACATACACAAATGTTAGCATATAACCTTGCACTAAAGAGTTACTCGTCAAGTATAAAAACATCTATATCCAACCGCAACAGTACTTCATATAATGCTTCCCTTCTATACTCAAGTCCCACCACACTTAATGTGTGACCAATTACACCTCTTATTGATATGGTTCACACATCTGTTCTAAGGCTCGTTTCAATTACCTATTCGCTGATACCAGCAAAATATACTTATTTATTTGATCTCTACGGACCTCTCTATATACCCCATTTCACCCACGTAGTTGCTTTTTAATTTATTCATGCTTCTGTAACAGATTTTCTTCATTGCACATTACTTTTCTACTATAAAATTTAAAAATTTAAAACTGCATAGCTTCATGATATTGAACGTCTGAACTTTATAGTATGAAAGCTTTTAGTTCAGAAGAATTATGTGTATAATCCTTAACTATCTTAGAGATTTGGTATTTGCATAGGTTCCTTTTTAATCTTACATCTTCAAACAAATTAGATACTTAAATTAGATACGTTTAAATTTTGTAACATCAATAGAGTTACCTCTTCGACCGATGTCGAATATATGTGCTCCTTTAACATATATTATTTTTCAACTAGTTTGTATCATTTAACTAGTTTGTATCACTTAACTAGTTATGGTTTTCAAATACTTTTATTTGGTTAATTGTTATTGTAAATAATGTCATTCTCACGTGTCTTAGCAGCGGTTAAGAATGGTGCTTTAAATTTTTTGGGTTTAAGTACATTCGACTTAGAATGTTGGATTAAAGAATTTTGGATTAATCAATTACAATATTTGAAAATGTTCAAGATGCCTGAAAATATTTGAGTCAGTCGAAGTCTCATCTGCTTACTTTTTCCTATTTTTTTTATTTTGTTTTAGACAAAATCTTATAATAGGTAATACTGAACATAATATGATGTTAAAACAACTTCGAAGAAATATTAGGAATTCTCCTGATGAAGGTAAAAGCAAATTTGCCGAAATTCGAAAGTTAAAATCCTAAAAAAACCGACTTTAAATATTTTCGAACAATTCTATATGGTCGACCCAACTCCTAGACAACATACAAGACTACCCAAATACCGAAGACTTCGATTCACTCGAATATCAATTAAAGTACTAGTTTAAAATTTAACGATTGGTGGGTGATACTGTATAATCGTCGCAAGTCAATGGTTCTTAAGCGTTATTATTTTTTTTAATTAATTTAATTCGTTTCATATAACTATGATTTCAACTAGTTCTGTGTTTTTTAAAATTTAGTTTTTGTTTATTAACTAGTTCAAGTTTTTCTAACCCATAAACATCCCTCAATTAGTTGCTTTTTCAACTAGTATCGAAGCATTCTTCAAACGCAGCCTGAATATTATTAAAAATTTGCAATTAAAAAAGCAAATTATAATCAAATAATATTAATTTTTAAAAAAAAAAAAAAAGAACTTATAATAAAAATATATTTATTGAGTTTAACTTCGAATCAATTATAAAAGAATTTAAATCGAATTTTCATTTAACTACCATTTAAAATTAATTCAATTGAAATTTGATTTCAATTTAATTTATAAAAACAATTAGAACAACAGAATTAAAAATTTAATTAAATTAAATTTGTATAATTATTTGACTAATTAATTAAGTCTATGTTAAACTACCTCTAAAAAGAAATTAAAATAGAAAAAGGAAAAATATTAATGCAATCAATTTAATAATTAAAGATTGGTTATAGAAATTAAAAGCAACAAATCTAATGTCAAAAATAAATACATATATACAAATATAATTTAAATCTAAAACGATTTTAAACAATTAAGTATATTTACTTCATACAATCATTAAATGAAAATTTTAATTTCAATTTATTATAATATATTTTGGTAAATTAGCTTAAAACAGAGTATGCAGTTTTTTGCAAGCAGTAGCAACGTTAAGCCTAATATTCACCAAGTGAACATTTTGCTCACAAGCGAAGACTAAACACTGTGTCTTAATTCGTAAACAAAATGTTCGCTTGATGGATAACAAAATTTTGGACTCTACAAATGAAAATCCAAACTGACATCACTCAATGCATATGAAAGATAAAATTTAAACCGTCGACTGATATATTGTTAAAAAAAAATTCATACAACAATATAACATATTATATAGAGAGAAAAATATATTATTTCTACATACATCTAAATATATATATAATTTTATTTATGTATTTATATATATATGTTTAAATATATTTATAAATTTAAAAATATTTTTAATTTTAGGCTTACAATATAAATTCCATTAATTCTGTAAATATTTGTAAACTAAAAACTATACATATATATATATCAATTTATTTATTAATTATACCAAATTGGCAATTCTGATTATTTATTTAATTTTAAAATTAGAAAAAAGCAACAATAATAAATCAAAAAATGCAATTAGTTATATTTTATTAATAATAATTGTTTTAAGTATAAATTCAAATTCTAATTCAAATATTCTAAATGAAAAAAATATAAACAAAAACATGGAAAACAATCGTTTTGTTGTCATTTAGAAAATAAAGTCTTCATCATATTTGTATTAGTCCGAAACATTAAATTATATATAAAACATACATATATTTAAGAAAATATATTATATATTTATTTAAAATGAAATATATTAAAATTAATAAAAATTAAGTTGTCAATTTTTAATTTATGCAAATAAATCACCTTCAAAAATTAAAAAATATTATTATTAAATTTGATTCATTAAATGTGATTTTTTCAAAAAAAAAAAAAAACAAATGATATGAATAAATTAATTAATTATTAAAAACCCAAAGTATTTAACATTTTAATTATTAATTAAAGTTAAAAATACATTAGCAAAATTTTTTTCTTTCAACTCTTATTAGAAAAAAGTCAAATACATATAAATGTTGTTGTCAAAAATTTAAATTAAAAAAAATATTTATATACATATATACATAATTATGTATATTAATATATATGCATATATATATATATATACATATACATACTTATATGTTTATATATCTATTAAACTATACTTGAACTAAGTTAGATTATAAATTAATAAATAAACTCATCAAAAAGAGTTGAAAGTTGCTTTCAATTCAAGCTGAAATAAAAACAAAAATTATACTAAAAAATTAAAAAAATATGTTTTTATTTATTACGATTAAAATTTAAATCCTACAATGAATATTTAAATTCATAAAATACGATTTTAAAAAATGTCGAATACTTTTTCTTCGGTCTATAGGGAATATTTCTTAAATATTTAGCAATTGATAAAAAATTATCGTATTATTGGAGAATGGGTTAGTAAAACTTTTCTTGAAATCATTATCTAAATCTAAAATTCTTTAAAACACAGCGAATACTTTTTGTCCTGTCTATACAGGAAGTATAGCTCACACATGAGATATACTGCGACATTGACATAGTTAAGCGCATAAAAATTCAGCGACTTTGCTGGCTTCGTCATGTCGTGCGAATGAAAGAAAGTGCTCCGGCTAGAAACGTGTTTAATTCGGTAAATGTAGATGGAAAACGCGTTAGAGGACGTCCGCATCTTTGGTAAAAGCACCAGGTGACCAACGATTTGGGAGCGCTCGGTACTATAAACAATTGTAGGTTACCGGTTTATGAACTATTATAAACATCACACTTTTAACTAGAATTTTTGATAAATTTCAAGTGGATAGAGTTTGAATATTAATATAATTAGTTGACTATATTATATTGTCCAACCCATACATATAAAATTTTCAATTTTTATATATCTTTATATCTAACGAAAATGTAACTAATTAGTTAATAAATAATTTAAAAATAATATAATAAAATAGATACTTTTTATATTAAAATTATTCTTTATTCTCAATTAAATAAAAATTATATTATTTTAATAATATATAAATAATAATTATATAAAAATGTTATGTCGACATTCTGAGCCATTTTGTAAATCATTTTCATTACAATTGAATTACAAAGCTTTATAAGAGCATCCTTTTTCAAGGAAGCAATAAAATAGAATATATATATGTATATAATATTAAATCACATATACATATAACGTATAAGCTAGCACATAGATTTCGATGAAATTCAATTCAATACTTTAGTAGAAATTTGCATTTTTTGCTCTTCCAGCTTAATATCCATCATCTTTACATCTTTAGCATGAGAGTATCGTAGCTCCTTCCTGTACATTGTCGCTAAATCCTACTCTTATTCTAACAATGAAAATCGAATTTTTTTGATTCATACTTGTATCATCCAGGACTCCGAAGCAATAATTTTTTTTTCTTATATCAATATATCAACGAACATATGGTGTATATCTTGACTCCTTTGATTCTACATGGAGTGTTTAGCATAAACAATTCCATCCATAAATCTTATAGGAATAAGATAGATAACAATTTTAACAATTGTGTCATATAAGGAAAAAAAGTTCCACTAATTTATATCTCAATGACATCACTTTTCATATTTGCTGACCTGCGAATATATATAAAAAAAATATAATGAGTACTTCATAAAAAAAATTTTTTGATGTCAATATATAACATATATTAAAATTCATATAAAGGAATCCTGCCAAAGTGCAACATTCCTACATTTTCTCAATTAATTTTAAATTAATCATAACTGTTGGATTAGAAGTGTAGATCTAATGAATACCAAAATTGTACGAAAAAATATTAAAATTTATATAATATATTGAGATTTTAGTTTAATTTGTTTTTGGATCCATCTCCATAATGTAAAGAAGTCTTTTGCCTTAGTACGGGTGGGATTCAATGTCTTTATTATCATTCCTACATACAATTTTCCATTTCTACTACGTTATTCCACTCCACTCCAAATTCTATCATTCATGGTAGGTTAGAGTGTGCTTTCTACTTGAT
>NC_051846.1:21065818-21078530 GCF_002237135.1 Teleopsis dalmanni
GAAAATAATAAAAAAATAACAGATTAAAATCAAAATGGCGCACAGTCATCAGCAGTTTTTAAAATAACTTGGAAGTTTTTTTGTGCTCTACAAAATTTCGGTGGGTTAATTTAACAACTCAACAAACATTGACTTAGGTCAGGGGCACAACTGTTCAAGTGTACATAAAATATGAGTTGACTACAAGGATTACAAGAATTATATGTTATAATGATTGGATTGTATAAAAACAACATATAAAAACTGATATATAGTTTATATTGATATATGGTTTATCATTAGTTTCTGTAGCTCCTTAATCATAAGACAACTAAATCCAAAATGATTTCTGCTAGCCGATTCTCTTTATTCCAACAGCATCTTGACTAATTTGTCTTCCTCAATATAATATGGCACCAGATAACCTCAAATCTTCCTATTATGCCGACAAGTTTGGTGACTTAAAAATAAACCAAAGAGATCTAAGTCGTAAATGATTTGTACTAGTAGGTACTGTTCATTCCAGCAGCATCCTGATTACTTCGTCTTCCTCAACAGAATATGGCATCACATATCCTTAAATCTATAAGGCAGCTGCATACTGCCTTATGGATTTCATCTCATATATACTATACTATAAACTGGCAAACTATTTAGTTAATGACGAAAAATAAAATCAGTTATCTGACCTAAAACCTAACCTAAAAATAGGTTATCTATCTATTCAATTTTTAATAGATAAATCCTACAAGATTATAGTTTCTTTTTTATAAATTTATTTTTATAATTTTAGTGGGTTTGAATACTATATGTACGATCTACTAATATTCTTCTTTATATAATTAAAAGTAATTCCCTATGTATGTATATCTAATCGAGTTTTATCTTTCATTTCAGATGCTATCGGTACAGACTGCCGGCTGCGCGGGAATGGAACGGCTCGGCGTTCCGACCCGCACATCGCTCAATACACCTCCCGATGATAGGTAAGTTAAATTTAATTTCAATCATTTAAAAATTAAACATTAATTATTCTATTTCTTGTTGTTTATTTAGGGGGCAATTTAGTTGTAGAATGCGTGTAGAAGCACTCCAAGCACGTGAGCTTTTGGCAGTACGTGGTGAATCTGTGATTCGTAGCAACACTAGCAACAATAGTTTAAACAGCAGTAACAGCAACAATCATCTTCATCATCATTATAAGCAACATTCCCACCATCAACAACAGCAACATCAACATTACCAACGCATGATAACACCGAACGCAAACGGTAACTCTGGCAGTGGGAGTAGCAGCAGCAATACCACAAATAGTATTAATAATAGTAGAAGTGGCAGTAGCAATAGCACGACGGCGGCAACCAACAATGGCAGTAGCAATATAGCGCGCGGTGGAATCGAAGCCACCACGCTTAAGTACGGCAATACTGGCAGTGGGAGCAGCAACAGTGGCAGTAGTAGTGGCAGTTCATGTGGTAGTACTGTTAGCTCAGTAAATAGCCATAGTCATGATCATCATCAGCATTATCAACATCAATTACAACAGCAACAAACACTGCGTTGTCCACACCATGTGCCACTGCCTGATAGCGAATGGGGACAAGATCGCATATTACCACTACGTACAGGTTATCAGGTAAAAAGCGAATAAATTAAACATATTCCCTAAGAGATACTTAACCAAAAAATTCTTTTTTGTTTCTCTCTCTCACTCATAGCAATCGGAAATAACTCGCTCCTATATAAAACCGCCTCCAAACAAAACAGTTAAAGACGTTCCAGAACAATCATCCTATAACTTTTATACGCTCGCCACGCATACAGCGCAACAACAACTTCATGCCGGTACTGGTAGCAATAGTTCCACACAACAACAACAACAACACAAATCAAAACCCAATGCAATAACAAAACTATTCTCACGTAAGAGTTCACCTAAATCACCAACAGCATTATCAGCCTCATCAACATGTTCGTCGCTAGCATCATCGGCGTCAATCACATCGCTTCCCATCTCCAAAGCAGCAGCACTGCAAACGACCGCCTGCAGTTATGGTGGTAGCTCAACGCAAACAAACCTTCCAACAGCGAATGCTGCGGGTATAAATAATATCTATGCCGGACTGGCACCAACAACACAACTACTAACAACAATCAGCGTGTCTCCAACGGCAGCAACAGCAACAACAGAACGCATACCGACACCGCCCCTGTCAGTAACGGTGCCAATTGCAAGCTATCAGCAACAGCAACAACAATTCAAACAATTCCAACAGCAACAAATGTTGCTCGACAATATCGTAGCGGAGAGTGCAGCAACATCATTGCAAACACTTAAGAGTAGCAATTGCAGCTTAAATTCTACTAGCTCAATCGATCGCAATGAAGCAGCAACAACATCAACTGCAGCTGGAGCATCAGCAGCAGCAGCAGCAACTAGTATACGTCGTAACAGCAGCAATGCTAGCATGAGTTGCAATTGTAATAGCAAAAACTGCGCTATATGCACAACTGCAACAACTGGCGCATCATAACATGTATAGGAACATGTTGAGTTGGGATAGCAACATTACTACTAGTAGGCCAAAGAAAATGTATTTTATTATGGCAAAATTTAATGCAACTAAGGTAAAGACTGTGCAAAAATTTATGTCAAAATTATGTATGTATGTTGTTCGTTGTTAGTGCTTATAGTAAAGCAAAATATTAGTAATATTGTAGTTAATATTGATGTAAGTATGTTGCAGCAACATGTTGCTACTGAATAGTTGCTTTAATAAATTGTGTGCTACACTCAAGTATTTTTCAATTTCTTTAATTCTTTTAACATAATTGCAAATATTTTAATTGATTTAATTTATTTAAAATGCAATTAAATAAAATTTACAAATTTATAATGTTAAACGCAAATCAAAGGCAATATTTAGTAATAATACTTAGTATGTGATTTGTTGACTGCTGAGTGTTGAGTGTTGAGTTAAAGGACTTTCACTATTTAGCGTAGCACTGTTAGCAACTTGTTGCGCCTAATTATTTAATTATTATTTAATAGAATTGTAAATTATTATTATTAAATTGTATATATAATGTAAAGAATTTTTGTAATATTAAGTGTATTTTTAATTTAGTAAATTAGCAAAAATTATATTATATATTAAAATTAATTCAAAATTAAATGATATGCATAGTTAATAAAGTAAATATTATTTCTTTTAATAAATATTTAATTGAGAATTTAATCATTTGTTTTTATTTTATAATTTTTAAATTGGAGCTTCCATTTATACTTATCTAATAATTTAATTATAATTTCAAATTGCAAATTATTTTGTTTTTAATTTATTTTATTTAGTTTTATATTGATTTGTACCTGAGTTCTACTCCATTTTAATACTACATTTTACTGCTTATTTTTAATTTAATTAATTTTCAAAAAAAGAAATTAAAAAAAACAAGTCTTAATGCAAAAATGGTTTCACAGACTACGATCCAAACTAAAAAAAAAAACAATTTTTATTATATCCAAAATTTATATATATAATAATTTAGTAATTTAATAATTATTAAAAATTACGAATATATTAAAATTATAATAAATTAATAAAATTAAAAGTCTTGAAAATTTCAAAAATAATATTTGCGCCCTTTTATGTGTTTCGATGTCTATTATATACTCGTATATAAACTATCTATCAATCATTGTCTGTCTGTCTAAATAGAAAACTATAGAGAAACGAAAACGAAAACTTGATAAAAAATAATCAGATTTATTATTTAGTATTTAAAATATTTCACAAACAAAAACACGATGTCCTACATGAAAACATAATAATTAAAGAAAAAAATAAAAAATTAAGAAATAATAAAGCTGCAGCTTTAGCTAAGAATAATCGTATAAGTAATAGCATAACTTAATGTTTCGATATAAGTTAAAATCAACTTAATTAAATATTTTTTATTTCTTTATTTTTTAAAATTAAAAGACTGCTTAAAATTTCACTTGTAGTAAAAAAAATTATAAAGCAATTATGGACGCTCTTCTCAACCAATAGATATACATTAACTTAACTATTAATCGAAAGGAAGAAGTACAAAATTAAAATTCTATTTAAAAATAATCACCAATGTTTTCTGAAAATCAATAAGCCAAACCTTGACTGTCGTTGAAATGTTGGAGTATTCTCCTGTTCCAGGAGAAGTTAAGTTTTATGGGTTTAAATGATTAATCGAATATCAATACCAATTACTTCTTTCGCACAGTTTTATTGCCAGATCTACAAGATTCTTGACAAACGGTTCTAATGCAACTCATTTTTGCCTTCAAAGAGCAGGGCATAAATGAATTGAAAAATACTTTTTTTTCTCTGTCTAGGAGAAGTAATATATTTTGAGAAATTTTTATTTCGCTCGCCTGTACTCCAACGGAAAACAGAAGTCAGTTATTGCTGCTGGTAATCTAATAAGTATTTCAAACTATTAATCTTATAGTTTAATAAGATCTCCTTCTATTTATGACTGATAATGTTTATTTGAGATTGTGTTCAAGCTATAGTGCCCTAATAGTTATACATACTGCAAGAATTTTAAAATCCGTTATTGAAAATATTCTATATAAAAAACTCGTTTAATATTAGTGTTACAGAGCTTCTTGAATGGTATTTGCTTGCCTTAAAAATTCATCGGTTTTTTAGTTCTTTTCTACATTTCGATGCTCTGAAACCGAAATCAGAGAACGGCTCAAGTTATGTTAAGGTTATGTTATGGTTATTCCTGATATCTTTATGATAATCATAAATAAAAGTGCGACCTAATACGACTTGAAGAATAGGAATTGAAAAAAATAAAAAAATACTTATTAAACAGAATATTTTGTAGTGCGGATGATCCCAAAAAAAAAGAAAAAAAATTATAAAGATGTATAAAGTTTCAGAAAATGTTATTGAATACACTAATAATTTTTTTTGTTATAATGGAAAATGTACACTAAAGCACACCTAAAATTAGGATTATTAATGTGAAAGTATTAATATATAGGACACAATATCCTATATATCTCTCTTAAAGAGATATCGTAAGAATTATCCTTAAGTCCCTCTCTTCAAATAGACTTAACATACACAAAGCTTAGCATATAACCTTGTACTAAAGAGTTACTCGTCAAGTATAAAAACATCTATACCCAATCGCAATAGTACTTCATATGATGCTTCCCTTCTATACTCAAGTCGTACCACACTTAATGTGTGACCAATTACAGCTCTTATTGATATGGTTCACCCATCTGTTCTAAGGCTCGTTTCAATTACCTATTCGCTGATACCAGCAAAATATACTTATTTATTTAATCGCTACGGACCTCTCTATATACCCCATTTCACCCACGTAGTTGCTTTTTAATTTATTCATGCTTCTGTAACAGATTTTCAATAAGTTACAGAAATTCTTTCAATGCATTCTCCATCCTTTTACAACTCTCAATTGACTTACACCTCTTCATTGCACATTACTTTTCTACTATATTTCCATAAATTTTAATAAATAAATAATACAGAAAACGACAAAATTTAAAACTGCATAGCTTCGTGATATTGAACGTCTAAACTTTATAGTATGAAAGCTTTTAGTTCAGAAGAATTATGTGTATAATCCTTAACTATCTTAGAGATTTGGCATTTGCATAGGTTCCTTTTTAATCTTACATCTTCAAACAAATTAGATTTTAGAGTTACCTCTTCGACCGATGTCGAATATATGTGCTCCTTCAACATACATTGTTTTTTAACTAGTTTGTATCATTTAACTAGTTTGTATCACTTAACTAGTTATGGTTTTCAAATACTTTTATTTGGTTAATTGTTATTGTAAATAATGTCATTCTCAAGTGTCTTGGCAGCGGTTAAGAATGGTGCTTTAAATTTTTTGTGTTTAAGTACATTCGAATTAGAATGTTGGATTAAAGAATTTTGGATTAATCAATTACAATATTTGAAAATGTTCAAGATGCCTGAAAATATTGGAGTTAGTCGAAGTCTCTTCTGCTTACTATTTGCTATTCTTTTTATTTTGTTTTAGACAAAATCTTATAATAGGTAATACTAAACACAATATGATGTTAAAACAACTTCGAAGAAATATTAGGAATTCTCCTGATGAAGGTAAAAGCAAATTTGCCGAAATTCGAAAGTTAAACTCCTAAAAAACAAAACCGACTTTAAATATTTTCGAACAATTCTATATGGTCGACCCAACTCCTAGACAACCAACATACAAGACTATTCAAATACTGAAGACTTCGATCCACTCGAATACCAGTTAAAGTACTAGTTTAAAATTTAACGATTGATGGACGATACTGAATAATCGTCGCAAGTCAATGGTTCTTAAGCGTTATTATTTTTTTTAATTAATTTAATTCGTTTCATATAACTATGGTTTCAACTAATTCTTTGTTTTTTAAAAATTAGTTTTTGTTTATTAACTAGTTTAAGTTTTTCTAACCCATAAACATCCCTCAATTAGTTGCTTTTTCAACTAGTATCGAAGCATTCTTCAAACGCAGCCTGAATATTATTAAAAATTTGCAATTAAAAAAGCAAATTATAATCAAATAATATTAATTTTTAAAAAAAAAAAAAAAGAACTTATAATAAAAATATATTTATTGAGTTTAACTTCGAATCAATTATAAAAGAATTTAAATCGAATTTTCATTTAACTACCATTTAAAATTAATTCAATTGAAATTTGATTTCAATTTAATTTATAAAAACAATTAGAACAACAGAATTAAAAATTTAATTAAATTAAATTTGTATAATTATTTGACTAATTAATTAAGTCTATGTTAAACTACCTCTAAAAAGAAATTAAAATAGAAAAAGGAAAAATATTAATGCAATCAATTTAATAATTAAAGATTGGTTATAGAAATTAAAAGCAACAAATCTAATGTCAAAAATAAATACATATATACAAATATAATTTAAATCTAAAACGATTTTAAACAATTAAGTATATTTACTTCATACAATCATTAAATGAAAATTTTAATTTCAATTTATTATAATATATTTTGGTAAATTAGCTTAAAACAGAGTATGCAGTTTTTTGCAAGCAGTAGCAACGTTAAGCCTAATATTCACCAAGTGAACATTTTGCTCACAAGCGAAGACTAAACACTGTGTCTTAATTCGTAAACAAAATGTTCGCTTGATGGATAACAAAATTTTGGACTCTACAAATGAAAATCCAAACTGACATCACTCAATGCATATGAAAGATAAAATTTAAACCGTCGACTGATATATTGTTAAAAAAAAATTCATACAACAATATAACATATTATATAGAGAGAAAAATATATTATTTCTACATACATCTAAATATATATATAATTTTATTTATGTATTTATATATATATGTTTAAATATATTTATAAATTTAAAAATATTTTTAATTTTAGGCTTACAATATAAATTCCATTAATTCTGTAAATATTTGTAAACTAAAAACTATACATATATATATATCAATTTATTTATTAATTATACCAAATTGGCAATTCTGATTATTTATTTAATTTTAAAATTAGAAAAAAGCAACAATAATAAATCAAAAAATGCAATTAGTTATATTTTATTAATAATAATTGTTTTAAGTATAAATTCAAATTCTAATTCAAATATTCTAAATGAAAAAAATATAAACAAAAACATGGAAAACAATCGTTTTGTTGTCATTTAGAAAATAAAGTCTTCATCATATTTGTATTAGTCCGAAACATTAAATTATATATAAAACATACATATATTTAAGAAAATATATTATATATTTATTTAAAATGAAATATATTAAAATTAATAAAAATTAAGTTGTCAATTTTTAATTTATGCAAATAAATCACCTTCAAAAATTAAAAAATATTATTATTAAATTTGATTCATTAAATGTGATTTTTTCAAAAAAAAAAAAAAACAAATGATATGAATAAATTAATTAATTATTAAAAACCCAAAGTATTTAACATTTTAATTATTAATTAAAGTTAAAAATACATTAGCAAAATTTTTTTCTTTCAACTCTTATTAGAAAAAAGTCAAATACATATAAATGTTGTTGTCAAAAATTTAAATTAAAAAAAATATTTATATACATATATACATAATTATGTATATTAATATATATGCATATATATATATATATACATATACATACTTATATGTTTATATATCTATTAAACTATACTTGAACTAAGTTAGATTATAAATTAATAAATAAACTCATCAAAAAGAGTTGAAAGTTGCTTTCAATTCAAGCTGAAATAAAAACAAAAATTATACTAAAAAATTAAAAAAATATGTTTTTATTTATTACGATTAAAATTTAAATCCTACAATGAATATTTAAATTCATAAAATACGATTTTAAAAAATGTCGAATACTTTTTCTTCGGTCTATAGGGAATATTTCTTAAATATTTAGCAATTGATAAAAAATTATCGTATTATTGGAGAATGGGTTAGTAAAACTTTTCTTGAAATCATTATCTAAATCTAAAATTCTTTAAAACACAGCGAATACTTTTTGTCCTGTCTATACAGGAAGTATAGCTCACACATGAGATATACTGCGACATTGACATAGTTAAGCGCATAAAAATTCAGCGACTTTGCTGGCTTCGTCATGTCGTGCGAATGAAAGAAAGTGCTCCGGCTAGAAACGTGTTTAATTCGGTAAATGTAGATGGAAAACGCGTTAGAGGACGTCCGCATCTTTGGTAAAAGCACCAGGTGACCAACGATTTGGGAGCGCTCGGTACTATAAACAATTGTAGGTTACCGGTTTATGAACTATTATAAACATCACACTTTTAACTAGAATTTTTGATAAATTTCAAGTGGATAGAGTTTGAATATTAATATAATTAGTTGACTATATTATATTGTCCAACCCATACATATAAAATTTTCAATTTTTATATATCTTTATATCTAACGAAAATGTAACTAATTAGTTAATAAATAATTTAAAAATAATATAATAAAATAGATACTTTTTATATTAAAATTATTCTTTATTCTCAATTAAATAAAAATTATATTATTTTAATAATATATAAATAATAATTATATAAAAATGTTATGTCGACATTCTGAGCCATTTTGTAAATCATTTTCATTACAATTGAATTACAAAGCTTTATAAGAGCATCCTTTTTCAAGGAAGCAATAAAATAGAATATATATATGTATATAATATTAAATCACATATACATATAACGTATAAGCTAGCACATAGATTTCGATGAAATTCAATTCAATACTTTAGTAGAAATTTGCATTTTTTGCTCTTCCAGCTTAATATCCATCATCTTTACATCTTTAGCATGAGAGTATCGTAGCTCCTTCCTGTACATTGTCGCTAAATCCTACTCTTATTCTAACAATGAAAATCGAATTTTTTTGATTCATACTTGTATCATCCAGGACTCCGAAGCAATAATTTTTTTTTCTTATATCAATATATCAACGAACATATGGTGTATATCTTGACTCCTTTGATTCTACATGGAGTGTTTAGCATAAACAATTCCATCCATAAATCTTATAGGAATAAGATAGATAACAATTTTAACAATTGTGTCATATAAGGAAAAAAAGTTCCACTAATTTATATCTCAATGACATCACTTTTCATATTTGCTGACCTGCGAATATATATAAAAAAAATATAATGAGTACTTCATAAAAAAAATTTTTTGATGTCAATATATAACATATATTAAAATTCATATAAAGGAATCCTGCCAAAGTGCAACATTCCTACATTTTCTCAATTAATTTTAAATTAATCATAACTGTTGGATTAGAAGTGTAGATCTAATGAATACCAAAATTGTACGAAAAAATATTAAAATTTATATAATATATTGAGATTTTAGTTTAATTTGTTTTTGGATCCATCTCCATAATGTAAAGAAGTCTTTTGCCTTAGTACGGGTGGGATTCAATGTCTTTATTATCATTCCTACATACAATTTTCCATTTCTACTACGTTATTCCACTCCACTCCAAATTCTATCATTCATGGTAGGTTAGAGTGTGCTTTCTACTTGATGGGCCCATCCAACTGGAGAGTTCTTATGATAAAAACAATAGTGATCACAAGAAATTAGTACTATTAATAGCAGATCTTAAGTCGATATATTAACGTCTATATATTATTGAGTAATCTATATATTATTAAGTAATTTATGTAATTTATGTAATATAAGTATTCAATGTATTTTTGAGTAATCTATGTATTATGGATTAAAATATGTGTTATTGAGTAATCTATGTTTAAATGAGTAATATATGTATTATTAGGTTGTGCTAGGTTGGTGGCAACCTTGTACCCAAGAAAACCTACTTGAGCAAAAATATTGGCCCGTTACGTCTAAATGTCAGTATACGAGCAATCGCCGAAAAAGACAATGGGGGAGTCTCATTAAGTAATGATAAACCAACCTAACAGTTCTATAAACTTGTCTAAGTCCCTTAAGTAATTAATGACTCTAATTGTATTAATAAATAATCTATGTATTAATAAATAATCTATGTATTATTAAGTAAACTGTGCATTATTATATTCTATCATTAACGAAATTTGATTTTACTACAAAGGGCGTCTCTTTAAAACCGGGAATCACTCATCTAATATATTATTGCTGCACAGGACTATATGTATATATACGCCCATATTTTCCCCATCGGGTAATTACATTTAGAGAGCGGTTGTTATTCCATAGGCCCTCTTTCTATTATGAAATATCACTTTAAAAATAAATACACAAAAAAATGAAATAAAATAAAATATGAATTAAAAATATTATTAAAACCAATTTTTTTTACGTGCATATAGTATTCCCCTCTTAACTACACCCATGACTATTTTTTAAATAAAAAAAAAAAAAACAAATTAAGGCAGTCGTAGTTCCTTTGACAACCAAATAAAGTTTTTGGTTGTTAATTTAGCTGAAATAAACAATGTCCCTAGTACTTTAGTTATGAGTATAATTATGAGATCTGAAGACACTTGATTATATTTGTCAAAAAAAAACCAAAAAAAAGTGTTAAAAAATGAATCCTTGTTTGCAAACGGAAATACTGTAAGGCTATAAATATTATTAAATAATATAAATAAATATTTTACATTTCTGACACAGTAAGGAACAAGTGCAACTAGAAAATAGAGCACGACGTAATTATCCAAAAAAGTGGGGCGAACTGAATGCAACTAAGTTCTATAAAGTTTGTAATCAGAATGAGATGAATAATGAAATAAAAAATACTATTAAAGGTAATTATTGGAAACATTATAAAACAATTGGAATCTAATACCACTATTTCTTCTTATTGAACTCAGTTCAATGTCCTTACGAGTACAAAGGCGAGGGTGATTCATATTTCGTATCTAAGGATATGTACAATTCATTGATTGCTAAATGCCGTTGTGGACGTCCTCGTACTGGGGTACACGTTGTTAAATGTTTACAAAAAGCTATAAATGGGCAACAAAATTTAGATGATAACAAACAGCAAAATACTGAGACAAAAACCGGAGCTATTGATGGCAGTAATTTGAAAGTACCGCCTACTTCAAATGGTATTTAAGATATGAACATTTTTTTTTGAGTGCTTTCTACTTTTTTCTTGTTTTATTAGCTGCCATAGGTTGGTCAAATGGTCAAGAAATGCGTTATAAAAAATGGGAACAATCAATGAAATATATATCACCTGTTTTTACTATGGAAGGTCCACGAATTACTGCTACTCCTTATAATGTTCTTATAATTGGTTAAGATTCTAATCCAAACTTTTCAGATAATCACAATAAAAAAAATGTTAAAAAAAATACAAAAGGTACAGTTCTTCGATAGTAAAAATAAAATATAAACTATATTTATATAACTTTGATGTTATTTTTTTTCATTTTCATAAATATATAAGTTTGTCAAGATATTTACTATACAGAGAAGAGGACAACAGAGACACTAAATTGTCTTATTATTCATTAACAGTCCGACGAAAGTAATCCAACTAACTAAACTTCAAAAGAGTCAATAACATTCACAAATTGATGACTATATATATTATATATATTATATTCGTTAGAATGGAGAAAAACTATCAATAGCCCCAGAAACAATGATAAGCGAGCTTTTCGAAATTGTCACTCGACTATTGATAATTACTAGACTTTGAATAAAAAAAAAAGCAAAAAAATGTAATTAAAGTTGCGTATAAATAATAAAAGAAATGCCAGACTCTAAGTTTCTTAACAGTACTATATGTTATGCCACCAAAGTTTTTTAAATTTTATTTCTTGCTTATGAGATTCTTAAACTTCTAAAATATGTCCTGAGGCTGAGCTATGCACACGTCATATTTCGCCGTCTATGATTCTTTCTAGAGATATCAGTATAAATGAGTATTTCATTTGTAGATCTATCTTTATGGTGTTGACAGTTCGGTTATTAGTATGAAAGAATTTCTCCATTTACAACAGATTTATATCTCACGTAGTTCATTTGTTCAAATTTCTAAAAATATTCAAATTAAACGCATTTTATGCAACTATGAGACGAGCAAATTTTAAATAATCAGCGAACAAATATTGGTCGGAGCTTAAGTACTGCTAACCAGAGTCGTAACGTTTAACAATAGTAGTTGTGATATCAAATATTTTATAA
>NC_051846.1:21078630-21086155 GCF_002237135.1 Teleopsis dalmanni
AAGCAGTACTTGGCATATTGAAAAAGACCTATCATAAATTATTTAAATAGAAGCGATAGAGTAGATTCTAAAATCCTTTTCTTCTTTGAATCAAAAGTATATGCAAGTAAGACCACAACTATTTTTATCATAGATGAGATAAATTGAAATGATTCACATAATAAAACTGGACTTCCAAACAATAAGCGATACCAGAAACTCGAAGTAGAAGTATAGATTTAGACGGATAAGAGAGATATCAGGTGTGGGTCGGATCGTTATCCTACAAACGATATTAACCTTGACTTGCCCTGTTAAAATATCCCACATACATTTTCCTTTCACTGCGTATTATTGTTTTAATTTTAAATACTAATTGGAAGACTTCCTAGAATCTTAGTTAAGGCCCCACTGTTTGTTCTTTCTATTAAAACTAATTTACATATTTTCAATTAATTCAATAATGGACTTTCTAGTATAATATAATATTCCCTTAGTATCTCAGAATTACGCATAATTTTACGATATTTTTATTTGCTTCCACTGTCATAAAGTAGTGAACGGCCGTGAACTTGAACCACATTTAATTTAAAGCCATAAGCGCTAAATGTAAGACGTGCAGAAATTTCCTTACCCACTCAATTGAAAAATTTATAAACAAATTTTCAAGTAGAAGACAAAAACAAAGAATATTAATGTATCTCATAGATACGTAGTTGTAACTTAAATTGAAAGGCGATAATTACGACATGAACATCAATAACCACCATTGGAATAACTTTACAGTTAAGCAAAAGTCAATAACCCGGAAACACAAGGGTGTGTATAATTCATTGGAAGTTCTTTACTGAAACCTGACAAGTGGCTTTTGCTTTAAAATAATTTTAAACTTCACGAAGAAAATATAAAGAAGAAGGAAAGTATTTTTACTAGAAATTTTATTTCTTAAACATTTTATCACAATAAAATTTATAGATCGTCCAACTGAACCGGTACATTTCGCAATTACCATATACCAGTGGCTGTGTATGTGAGTGGAGATGAGGCAGCATAAGTGGCAACTGGAGCAGCAGCGTAAGTCAATGGTGAAACAGCAGAATAAGTAGAGTGTACTACGGGACCAGAAACAGCATGTACGACTGGAGCAGCAGCAACAGAGTGGACGACTGGAGCAGCAGCAACTGAGTGTACGACTGGAGCAGCAGCAACTGAGTGTACGACTGGAGCAGCGGCAACGGAGTGTACAACCGGAGCAGCGGCAACGGAGTGTACAACAGGAGCAGCAGCAACGGAGTGAACGACTGGAGCAGCAGCAACTGAGTGTACAACAGGCTCAGCAGCTACAGTTTTTACAACAGGAGCAGCAGCAACGGTGTGCACAACTGGTGCAGCAGCCACAGTGGTTTTCACAACAGGAGCAACAACATCTTCAACGACATGTGCGGAGCTGTGTACAATTGTTTGACTTTGATGAGAGACAGCAGTTGGAATGCTCTTTACAACAGCACCAACTTTAGCCAAAGCAGGTTCGTGTACGGCAATAGCTGCTGGTGCAGAGTAAACTACTGGTGACTCTACGAGACCGGGACGAGCAGCAGCTACGGCGAGCAAAGCAGACAATACCACCTGAAAATAAATGAAAAAATAACTTTGTTAAATTTTGTAATACAGTATTTCTTCATCTGCAAGAAAATTTTATGTATTTTTTTTTTTAATCCTTTTAAGACCAGTAGCACTTAATACTTACCAACTTGAACATTTTATTTGATTGTTATGTTTTTTGTAGGTCTGTATTGACTGAGAATGTCTAAGAACTGATGTTTTTAGCCAGTTCAATCTGTGCTTTTATACCAAATTGTCAAAAATCGATTTTAAATCAATTTCTTGTCATTTCCTCTGTCCAATGATCATAATTCTGCAATTGATATAAACCGGCCTTCTTGGCAAATTTACCTAAACAGTGACAAATAATCAATTATCAATTATAACTGAGCTCACTTGTAGGTGTTGTCAATTCGATTTGAATGACAGATTTCAAACCAGTAAAAATCTCAAAAATCTATACTATTTTTGTCGCAAAAGATTTTACGCAAAACAAGTTTGCAATTAAGCCCAAAATTAAAAATTAATTTTGATTGTATATTTGTTATAACAAAATTAATATTTCATTTTTAATGAAACACTTAGGCCCATAATATTTTGTATCTTTTTTAAATTAACACAATAATTTTTTAAAACCCTTCTCTCATTAAAGTTGTTAACCACACAATCATTAAGCGTTTTCGGCCTATACATGCCCTTTCATGCTGCTCTTGCTTCAATTACATTAAAGTAATTAACTTCATCTTTAATGCACACAATTAATGCATTACTTGCATTACCTCGGCCCGGCTAATATTCATCAAGTATCTACGCTTAAGTATCTGTGCATATGAAAATCTTTCATGGTCAAACGCACAAATAACCCATGTTTTGTAGTATTTTCGGCTACTGTTGGTAAACATTACTGACTTTTATTGTTCGCTTGAAAATAAAAAAAACATTTAACTTTATGCAGTTCAGCTTAAAATCATTGAATTCAATATCATAAAAAAAACTAATGTTAAGTACATATGTTGGGCTATAAGTCAGGTCAAAATTTTTATTTAATTTTTATATAAAAGCAGCAACTTGAGTTAGTTTTGATATCAGTTAATTTTCTGCATTCTTACATTCAACACAGACCCACAAAAACAAATCCAAAACAAAATGTTCAAGTTGGTAAGTTTCACAAACAAACAAAAAAGCTCAGAACTTCTTCACATCAAACATTGGCATAACAAACATTTACTTTTCAGGTGGTGTTGTCTGCTCTCCTAGCCGTAGCTGCTGCTCGTCCTGGTCTTATCGAATCCCCCGTAGTCTACAGTGCGCCTGCAACCACAATTGTGCACGAGCCTGCCTACGCTAAAGTTGGTGCTGTTGTGAAGAGCATTCCAACTGCTGTCTCACATCAAAGTCAATCAGTGGTTCATAGCTCTGCACATGTTGTGGAAGATATAGTCGCACCAGTTGTCAAGACCGTTTATACTGCACCCGTTGTGAAGACAATTGCTGCTGCTCCCGTATTGCACACAAATTATATTGCTTCGCCAGTACTTAAAACCTATGCAGCACCAGTTGTACATTCCGTTCATTCTCCAGTATTGAAAACCATTGCTTCCCCTGTGGTCTACAATGCCTGGTAAAGTAGACTGGTAGTATAAAATGACGAGTTGTTGGACGGTTCCAAATGTGATAAAAAAAATAAAATTCAAAATTTCTTTTAAAGACAAAGATTTATTTATTTATGTTAATTAATTATTTATGTCAATTAATATTAAGTTATTTAAAGAGATAATTAGTTCCTGATAATACGACCTCAAGGACTCTTTTAAATCGCTCCGTACTGGGATATGCTTTCTAGTTCTACTTCTTCTTCTTATGTTTTACAAGATCTTGTGATCGGTATGACAAAATGATCGGTATTTTATGTAGTTATTTGGTCGTTTAAAAATATGCCCAATATCCAGTTTAAAAACATCCATTTCCATATCTTCCATTTTATTATAATTTCTGTATATAAAAAAGAATGAGGTAGTTTTTCAGCATTTTTTGTTTTTTTCCAATTGGTAAAAGACACCAAAATACATACAAAATTCAGCGACTTCTGTGGCTTGCTTATATCGTGCAAATGGAAGAAAGTGTTCCAGCTAGAAAGGTGTTTGATTCAGTACCTGTAGGTAGAAAACACTGTAGAGGACGTCCGCATCTTCGGTGGAAGAATCAGGGTTAACCAACGATAGGGCTTGCTGGCGATTGCTATTCTACGCGGTCAAGGACGACTCTCGTCTGTAATGACCAACTAGGAAGAGGAAAATACACCGAAATCTCTTATCTCTGAATGAGGTTTTAGGCTGCTAACAATACTTGCTAAGAATTAAGAATTCAATATAGTAATAATTCAAACAGTATTTTATTTAATTTTTTTTTTTCCAGCACGATTCATTTAAACTTCTCTCTATTAGGTGTTTCTGTACTTCTGCTTATTTTTTATTTTGTTTCTAAAAATCTGCAAAGTTTAACCTATATAACACCATAGGTATATGCTTGCTTGCACGTTCTAGGACAAAGTAAACCTATTTTATACTTAGTCAATTACTAAAAGTGCAGCAAATTTTTCTTCTAATGTATGATTTTATTATAATATGATTTCTGTATATGAAATATATTTAGATTTTCAATCAGTTATATTTTCCAAAACATCGAACGCACTAAAATCTCTGGATGGGACTAATGTCCAATAATAGCAGTTACTGTAACGACAAAAATCTTATAGTTGAATAAAATTAGTATTGAGCAAGCCGATATTTCCTTAAGTACTCGTAGTACAGCAAGGTTTATGTAATGGAAATTATGGAAGGGTGTGAAGAGAGAAAAATGAAGTTAGGTGTAACTTAAGAGCAAACTTTTTGACTGGACTTAAAAACGCTTAGTATAATAATAAGTTGAAGTTGATTAGAAATATATATAAATTACTTGCTTAAGTGATATGGAAATACTAACTCTAACTCTTAGGGAGTTATTTTATGGGTTCTTACGATCTACGAGTAATATATAATATATATATATAAGTTCTACTGGCAAAGGATCGGATTTAATTACGGATTACATTGAGAAAATATGGATTAAAGGAAGGTGAATTAACTGTTTATAATAAAGTATTTAACTTATATATTTATTATGGTTATTTGGAGAATATTTAGCTGTACACGTTTAAATTCTGCTCTTAAAGAACAGAATTATTGCATCTTATTGAAGCTAATTATGGAATAGATTAAAAAAATATAGATAAAAAAGAGAGATTAACTGTTTATAGTAAAGTATTTAAAATAAATACGTAATTGATTGCGCTTACGAGGAAAATATTTAGCGCTACATGTCTGAATTCTGCTCTTATAGGACCGGATGTTACATTTTAGTTAGGTAAACATAGCATTTAAGTTATACATTTAACTTATAACGTTTGTGAGGAAAAATTTAGCTATACTTTAGCTATATAAATGGAATGGTTTTCCAAGATAAGATAAAAACTTGTGTTTCGAAAAAAACATAACCCATAACGTATCTGCGCTTGAATAGCAGCATTGCAAATATGGGTATATAATTTAGTGGTACTCTGGAGTTGAACTTTTAGAGCTACTTAACACATCTTAAACCGTAAAGACAATGATAGTAATTTTGAAAGAGTTGAACTTGCTTTGCTATGTTCTGTGCTACGTAAACAGGAACGTAACAGTTCCAGTTACTGTAACATAATAGTTAATGAAACTATTAATTCAAAGCTCTTCTTTACATTTTATTATATTTAACTGTGTAAAAATTTATTGACATTACTTAGCACTAAGTCTCAGTTTCAGTAACGGATAAGCCTTAACTACAGTAACGAAGTATGGAAACGAAATTTCATGGTGAACACGCAAAATGCGTGAACCTGAACTTGAACCAAATAATGGTTGCGGACATGAACTGCCAATAAGACAAATGCGTGCGAACAACAATTTTTGCACAGCAAACATGGAACCAAGACAAATCGACGACGTTGTAATGTCGTTTACGTATTCACGGTCAAAATTTTGTAATAGAAAATTGCCATATCGCTACACTAAAGACAAAAAAAAGAAATAATAAAATCGAAATGAAATAAAGTAAAACTGACCACGCAATGGTCGCGATTTTAGTTGCCGACTTCATATGAATGAGCGGAGTCAGCCTGTAATAAAATTGCCTCAACGACCCACAATGCTGGTAACATGTTAACACAGTTAACAGCAACGGCGAAGCAAAGCCCGGCTTACTGCCTGCTTATAATGGGCTGTGCCAAGTCAACAACAGACACAGCAATAGACCAGCAACAATAATAACAGAGACTCGTGGAAGCATTAGTGCACTTTTATGAGATTTTCAGAGTAATTGCATGAGTTTTATGTGTGTTGGGCGGTTTTCTTGTTTTGAGGTGTTGTGTATAGTCCATTGGCTGTTGTTGTTGGAAAATTGAAAACGAAAGTGATTTTACATGCCGGCAACAACAGCAGCAACAACAGCAGCAACAACAACAATAAAGCAGTACTCAGCTTAGTCAACTTTGAGCCCCAGTTCAGTTTATATTTCGGTCAAAAAATATGTCGGTGTTTTTCTTCAAACGATTTTTATTTGTTTTTATTCTGTTAAGTTTTGCATTAATTTTTTTTCTAGTTTCAGTTTTTGTAGTTGGAGTTTAACAGTTTAGTTTAGTATAAAAGACGCTGCAGTATTGCAATAAAGCAAACAGTTTTCTTTGTGATTCAAACAGCACAGACCTTCTTAACTTAAAACTAAAAACCAAATTAACTACAAAATGTTTAAGTTGGTAAGTTCACTGTGTTTTACATATACTAGAATCCTTTAATTGTAAGAGTCCTTTATGTTTCATTTCTAGGTGGTGTTGTCTGCTTTGCTTGCCGTAGCTGCTGCTTATCCTGGTTACTTGGAACATGCTCCAGCACATGTAGTTGTTGCTCCTGCTACAACTATTGTACATGAACCCGCCTTGGCCAAAGTAGGTGCTATTGTTAAGAGCATACCCACCGCTGTATCACACCAAAGTCAATCTATTGTGCATAGCTCCGCTCATGTAGTCCAACCTATTGTTGCTCCAATTGTCAAAACTACTTTAGTTCAATCTGCACCTGTGATTAAGGCAATTGCCGCTCCAGCTTTAACAACTGCTTATGCTGGTCCAGCTTTATCGCTTCATGGTGGTTGGGGACATGGCGGTTGGGCTCATGGTGGTTGGGGTCACAGCGGTCATGGCTGGTAAATCGTTCATCCTAAGGCTTAAGCATGTTCTCTTTAACATGAAACTAGTGGTACAGGCAGTGGGGCGGTCATTTTTCTATTTTTTAAGTTGTAAATAATTTTCATCCCCACAAAAAAAATAGAAGTTTTTGGTTTATAAAAATCGCGACTGATAAAAAAAATTGTTCTTAAAAAAAATAAATTTTAATTTTTCAATGAAAATTTCAATTGTTTTAATTTTTTTTTAATTTTTATTTAAAGTATTATAAATAGCTGAGAATACAAAAATACAATTTGATTAGAGTAAACATTTATTAAAGGTTCCAAGAACGTTTGGGTCATCGTCCCGAAGCCGTATAAGTTTTGTAAATATGAAACTTTTTTGAAGAAAAGTCTCGTTTTTATGTCTTATTCATATAGCAAAACCTTTTAAAGTATTTACCTTAAAATGTTTGTAATAAAAGTCGTTTGTTATAGTTTTTTCTACATTAATTTTTTAATTATTTTAAATAATTAGACTCATTATATCTAAAAATAGTGGAAAAAATTTGCTTACGACCTGGAAACGACATGCTGCATTAGCAAGAAAACCGTCGAAATGGACTTGCTCAAAGGCATTCTACATTGTGACCGAAAAGCTTTCGGAAATTCTCATTTAAAATTCGCGCGCTGTATATTTTTCGATATTTTA
>NC_051846.1:21086255-21091602 GCF_002237135.1 Teleopsis dalmanni
CTGCTAACAGCTGCCTCGTGCTGGATGTATTTAACGTCATCTGCTATTGCAGCAATTTCTTCTGGGACGCTGTAATTAATGCAATTATTGAATTCTCATTCAGCTGCCCTCACAGACATCCCAACACACGTATAAAACACTTCAATTGGTTGTCCTTTTGTGCCATAGTTTCTTTCCAATTGAACGCACTCGAATTTGAACATTTGTGGTTTCGTATTGTTGTTGTTGGATTTCAATTATCCTTTGTTTTATCCCTTGATGACTTTTTTTCCTTTTTTGTTTTTGATGTTTTTTTTCGTTTTGTATTTTATTCAATTTGTATTTTTTTTTTTGTTTTGTTTACAATATTTTTGATGAATTAAGAATAGACAGTTAGAACGCGCCAAATATTTTACTCAATGGTGAATTAGTGAAAGAGAAACATTCCTGGGGCGCAAGATGTTTATAAAGGGTTAATGATTATTCACAATTAAATATATATGTTAGGTTACATACCTTAAGTCTATATAGATTATAATATTCACTATTTGAACAACAGGATTTCGTAGTGTTTTTATATATATATATTTTTTTAATAAAACAATAGTTGTTTTTTAAAGAAATCTTTATTTGAATGCAGTGGGCTTCCTTAAAATTATACATTCATGCCTCTAGGCATCAGCACAAATTTTGTATCAAAAAGCCGATTTAACCCTTCATTGCCTTTAAGAATTCATACAATTCGCTTGTAAATGAATTTCTCAAATAAGAAATTTCTAGAACATAGTTTGCTATATATACAAAACATATTGGCTGTAACAAGTTTCCTTCGTAATTAAGGTTAGTTGATCAAATCTCTGGTAAGCGCTACAACAATATCTTTAAAAGTTCGATAATGCTAGGTTAAACCAATTAGCGAGCTAGCTAGGTATGTCAGTGTCCAGGACAAATAGAAAGCAACAACATCTGGGGTAACTTAAGACAAGACAAGGACAAATAGAAAGCAATAACATATGGGGTAACTTAAGACAAGACGTTCTCTCGGATATTGGTAAACCACTTGAAACGGCCAAGCTAGCAATTAAAAAAAAATATCTGAGCTTAAATAAACACACTTGGGTAGATAAATGCTCCTGTCAAATCTCATAATTGATATTATCTGAATTGGATAAAAACACACCAGTTAGCTGCTTCAACTAAATCGTAACATGCTCTGCGCTATGGTACCGGTGCTGACAGGTCACTGTGCACTAGGGAGACATGCTATTAGGCTGGCTTTGCGGATGAGTAGGAAACTACTTCTCATGTGCCAATGTCTACCGTTGACTAGGAGGAGATTTAAAATCTTTGGTGATCGTTTCCTTATCGACCTTATTGTCATTCTAGGAAGTTGGTGAAGTGTGTAGGCTTGTTAGGGTAGTTTACTTTCGCTTAAATGTAGAATCGTGGGTTTTAGCGTGACAATGCTACGTCCGGTCTGCGTATGAATCATGCTGCTGTAGTATCAGCATCTGCCCGTCTAGAATCCGTCTGTACGTAGTATCACAACGTATCCTTTCTTAAGCTTAAGTGAATTTTAAAAACAAACCACCATTCCAAACTAAATTGCTCTCCCTCATATGCGTGTGTACTATAAGCGCTCTTCGCTTCTTATATCTCAATATATTCTCCCAATATTTTGAATCATTTACGGAACTTTTTGATAAAATGAATCACAAATATTTATTATAATCTATAAGATTATATTATATATATCTAATAAGATATGTCTGGAATATTCTAAAGTGGTTCAAGGATTGCCTTTTTCTTTCAAAATATTTAAATCTATTCCCATCAAACAGAAGTACTTTATCTATTATCTCTCTTTTGAAGTATATAAATTTTTAGTTTATTTAGGATTTCAGTAGAATATGACAACAGAATTGTATAACTGATTCTGTAGTTGTAGCCCAGGCATGTGGCTTTCAGTTTTGGACTCTAAACAGCAAGTATGAGAGATCTTTATTCGTCTCTATAGGTGAGTAGCTTCTGGATGTAGATCTCATTCCATCTAGAACCTGGAATTAACATGCAGTAATCCAATCATAATTTTTTCTAAAAGTTTTTGGCACAATATTAGTTATATCAATTCCAAAAAAATATGATATATTAATAGCTTGATGAAACTGACTAGTTTTATAACTATTGAGAAATACGCCATCGCTTGATCGTCTGAAAAGACAAGTGTCCCCGAGACACACAGACTCGTCTAGTTCTAAAATCTTATCGTTACCTTTGGCAATAAAGTATATATACTTATATATGTATAAAAACAATTATTCAATAGTTCGAAACAGATTCTATAATTGCGAACTATAATTTATTTAACACAGAGTAGCAGTAATGGATAATAATAATATTCATAAGGTTTATATATTATATATAGAGAAGCAATTGAACAGATGTCTTCGGACATCTGATAATAATTCCAACGATTGATAATATCATAATGTTAATATCATTTTCGGAATCTATTTTTACTCTACTATCTCTTAATATCCGATTCTATGCATTGAATAATTTCAATCTATAACGCATTTCTTTTTATTTTTATTATTTATTACATATTCATATGTCTAGAAATACTAATAATTACCTTTCTTTCAGGGCGTTGTGGAGTATAGGGTCAAATGGAAGGGTTGGAATCAACGTTATAATACTTGGGAGCCTGAAGTAAATATACTCGATCGGCGCCTAATTGAAATATACGAACAAAGCAATAAATCATCAAATACTCCCTCTAAACGTGGTCCCAAAAAGAAGGAAAAAGAACGTGATCCAGAACCGGAATCTGAAGAAGATGAATACACATTTACCAATGATGATGCGGAACTCATACAACCAACTACATCAGCAGCAGCTACAAGCGCTACAGGCGCAACAAATCATCATCATCATCACCACCATCATCATCATCATCACCATGATAAAGAAAAAGATAAGGAAAAGAAACGAGATCATCACCATCATCATCACTTAAAATCCGAACGTAGCTCAGGACGTCGTTCAGAATCACCACATACGCATGCAGAAACAAAACGACAAAAAGAGCATAGCAATTCCTCGAATTTAGCTTTTATATCTGAAGCCGATACAAATTCTTCTAGCTCAGATGATCAACCTTTAAATCAAAAAGAAATAGCTATAGGTACCAAACGTAAAGCAGAAGTGCTCAAGGAATCAGGTAAAATTGGTGTTACTATAAAAACATCACCTGATGGTCCACCAGCTGTAAAGCATCATTGCTCAGTTGATTCTGCAACGCCAATATCTACACCATTAAAAGCAGAAACTGAACCATTATCACCTGAAACGCCCGCTTCTCGACCGGAACAGGCAACACCATCTGAAAAAACACAACAATATAATGCACAAGATGATGATGATTCATCATCACAAGCTGATAGTCAACCGGAACAGCAAAACATCAATCAAAAAGGTGATAATCTTGGTGAACTTTCATTATCACCACATCATCAGTCACAGCAATTACCATTAATGCCGCTCTCACCAAAAGCTCTACCACCACGTTTTTGGTTACCAACAAAATGTAACATATCCGATAAGGTGGTCATTACAGATGTAACAGTTAATTTGGAAACAGTTACCATCAGAGAATGTAAAACTGAGCGCGGGTTTTTTCGTGAACGTGAGATGAAATCAAGTAGTGATTCTGTGGCATAAATGATCGATAGAAATCGATTGTGACAAGTAAGAGACTTAGGAAAGTAAAGCAGGACTTTTTCCATATGAATACGTATTTATTTTAAATTAATTATATGTTATATATGTTTTTTTTGTTAGTGTATGCGACAAAGTGTTGAATTCTGTATATTTGCTTGAAGTTAGTTTATGTTGTAACAACCAATAAGAAAAGTATTTGTGAGTGAATTAATTCTGTTCACTTCATATGTTTGACTGCTTTCAAGTGCATATAATAAACATTGGACAAAGTATCTGTATACAATCAATGTTTATTTTAATATTTTAAAATTTATCTTATATTCATATGTACGTATATAACACTTAATATAAGTTTACTGATATGTTTTATATTTCCTTGAAAGCATTTTTGCATTTTACCAATAATTTTCTTCTTTCGGAGCAAGATTTTCACTTACACAATACGCGAACAGGAGCTAGAATATGAGATTCATATAATGAATATATTTTTTGCTTCATTAGGACAACATCTAAAAGACATGAAGACATGAAGAAGAAAAAATAGATTTAAAATTTAAAATCTAAAGATTATTTCAAATCTATTAAGCATGTAGACAAGTGCATTAAGCTTGTTCCAACTGGAATGACAGTAGAATGATATCCCTCTCATTATCTCTATGCCTCCTTCCTATCTCTTTTATCAAGAAAAATCGATTTAAAAGTTAAAAGTTATTAAAAGTTATTAGGTTATCAACTAAAGATTATTTCAAATCTATTAAGCCTGGAACCGAATGATATCCCTCTCACTATATCTCTACCTTCTCTCTTACTCAAGAAGAAAAAATAGATTTAGAATTTGATATCTAAATCTTATATCAAATCTATTGAACACTGAGACATGTGCATTAAGCTTGTTCCAACTGGCATGACAGTAAAATTCTATGTCTCTCTTTACTATTGTACTCTCGGGACTATTGTAGAGGTATTCCCGATCTCGTGTAACGAGTAACAGTGCAAAACAGCAACAACATTTCGAGTACATGTATTTTGTTGTTGGCATTCGAGATCGTGAATACCTGAAATGTATTAATTCAATTAATTTATAATATATAAAAATTACAAGAAATTTTTCCAAGACCACTGATGATGGGTATTTGACAACACTCAAAACAGTTGTATGATCGGCCAAAAATTCAATTAATTAAAATAATATTAAAAAAAATTTTTGTTGTTGTAATTCACTACTTTTCGAAATCTCTATCAATTATAGAGAGAATAAAAATTTTATGTTATTAATTACAAGAAATAACTAATATGAATGGTTTATTTGAGTTAGTCTCAGCGTTTACTTGATTTTGTGGGTAGAGACCTGTTATTGTTTTACTAGGAATATGAGGTAATTTCAATACATATAGTCACTGTCATTAAAGTTGGAAAAAGTTTTAAAAAAAATTATTTAAAAAAAATTAAATAAAATAAAAGAATTAACACTTACGCTAAGCTATTAAATTTTTTTTCTTTGCTTGAAGTTTCGCTTTTTTAATGTGATTATGAGATTATTTATTTATAATTAAGAAAAATCAAATCGAAGAAATTGTTCTTGTTCTTATTCTTATATAAAAAAATACATATAAGCAGAACGATACGATGATGATCTATGCTATGC
>NC_051846.1:21095364-21097708 GCF_002237135.1 Teleopsis dalmanni
TATTTTTATATATAAATTAACAAAACACAAAAATATACATATATATATAAAACATTAATTTAGAAACAGACTCTTTTATTACGCTTGCAATATCTTATACTATTTGTGCTATATGCTTCTATAATATTATTTGTACATATTTATTAAGCTTATTGTAATTGAAATAAAAACTGAATTCTTGAACTTGGTAAATTTTAAATCAAAATATAATTAGAGACATACAAGAGACCATCATTATCGATTATAATGTAGCACTGGAGGTTTATATTGCAACAATACTTAAATTGAAATTTAACATTAAATACTAACAGTAACTTCTATAAATTAATATATATTAAATATAATACTATATATTAAATTGTTGTAAAAAAACAGCAACTTTTGCATCAAATGATTTGAAATATTATTACTGTATATATTATTTAAAATTATAAAAGAAAATAATTTTTACAATTCAACATTAAAATTATTTCCTTTCCAATACACGTGTTAACTATTCGTTATAATAAAAACTTTTAGTGCTGCATTATAGCATATATCATTGAAAGGTTAAAAAAACTTTTTAACAAATTTCTTTATTATTGGCGATAGAGAAAAAAATTCGTATTTTAGATACTTACAGAAACGTTGTAATGTGGCTTGGAGATTTCAGTATAATTAGCTTAGCCCCTTGTATGTATCCACAATCAGTTGTAATGACACTACGCCCTGAGCGATATTTATATAGATGACTATATAATAATTATAATATTTTATTCATGTCTAAAGTTAATTTACTGTACGACTTTATTTTTTTAATAAGTATTTTTCTATCGTGAAGAGTTCAAGGGTTTAAAATCACCCTGCGATATTATCTTAAAAATATAGTTAATTTCTAATCGTAATTTTTTTTTTTTGGTCTATGAATGTATTTCTGTTTTTAAGTAGTTATAACTTTCGTAACTATTAACTCTCTTAACCCTCTATTAACCCTAAACATTCTTGGGAGAATGCTCCTTCAAAATCATAGAGCAGTATAAAAATGACCAACTCTGACTATTTTATGGAAAGTGTTTAACATCCAGCCAGGTGCTTTTTCTCTCACACTCCACATGCACTTAATAAATTCAGGTGGTAGATGGGCAATAACTGCTTCGTGAGTTTGCGAATTCAATTTAAATGCCATTCTCGTTAAATTATTTTTCAGTTTTTTTTTTACGGTGAGTCCTATATAATTTCATTTCCTTCCCCTCCATAAGCACCACCCACCATGTCTGTCCGTCAGTCGATATAGATTTGTGTTGACGATACCAATCTACATTGTGCAACATATTATTAAATAATAATAATTTAATAAAAATATTAAAAACAAAATAAACTCCTTACCTGTACCAACCATTCTATATATTTTTCTTGTCTTATGTTGAGCCTTTTCCGAATTAGTTCATCTGGGCACTTTTACTCTATGATGGCTGGGCCCATCTCACTGACTAATTTGAGTATTCCTCATAATCTTCATTATTATTCGATGATTGATCTAAAATCTGCGTACCGCCCCGTGCGGTTAGTGATTTCTCTGAGATTAGATAGTGCTAAGTAGGGCAGCCTGTCAATGTTTTTTATCATCAATGATTTTAATGTTAATTTTTTTCTTGCCAAAAATGACGCGTCTTTATGATGAAAAGAAACTAATTAAAAGTTAGACGGATTTGAATAGCAAAGAAAAGACAAGAACAAATATTTATAGTGACGCGCCTAATGAGGAAAAGAAACTATTTAAAAGTTAGACAAATTCGAATAGCAAAGAAAAGACAAGTGTTTTATTTTGTTCAACTTATTTTTGGTTTTTAAAAATAATTTACACACAAGTTTTTTTTTTGCCTGTAAAAAATAATAGTTATTTTTGAGTTTTTCGTTTTAAAGGCAAGAATAATAATTATTTTCACGTTTTAAAGTAAAAAGCAGTAAAAGGGAAATAATAATTATTTTTGAAAAATACTATATAATGGAAAATAAAATTATTTATTATTTTTTGAGTTTAATTTTAAAAGACGAATATATAGAAAGTATGCATTATATGAAGTATGAATGTTGTTGTAATAATACTTAAATTAGAATTTAGACAACTTTTTCTTGCTGCGTTTTTTTTTTGAAAATTCTTTAAATAAGTATAATTCTTGGACCCTGGCTGTTATATGTATTTGTATAAAACAACATGAAAATAAAATGTCATCATCTATTCGGACCCATCAACTGATCGAGCAGTTCGAGAACATTTTGTAGAATTTGAAGTGTTTGATTTAGAATTCTAAAGTTAATACATTTGAGCTGCTCGAGCATTTAATGTTTAAACTCTGTGAACTCT
>NC_051846.1:21097808-21101243 GCF_002237135.1 Teleopsis dalmanni
TGTGTCGAATTTATACGCCTTTTATTTTCTACTTGCATTATATCTTAGATATACCGGAACTACTACATACACCAGGTAGATCATGTTTACTGTCGCTTGAATAAGATATTCCACAACACTTGCTATGCCATTGTTTAGGCTTATCGACATTGCAACTTAAGTTCTTAGGTCTCCAATTTTTCAATTCTCTAAGCAATATAACTAATATCAAATACTTGTATTTCTTAATGCCGTCTGGCTGGTTATAATTATACCCAATATTTTCTTATAATTATTAGACATATGAAATCAAAACAGCTATTAAGGTGATTCCATCCACCTCCTACTGTACCCATCAGATATTTAAGTAGACTGAAATTAAAGTAGACATGATTTTTAAAATTATTCATAAGAAAACAAACTGTGTTTCTTTATAGAAACTATTATTTTGTAAGAGAAGTATTTTTAAAAAATAGTGAATCAAAACAAAAACTTTTTTATTATTTATTCATTAATTGATTCGTTGACTGACCATACAGCCGTTTCGAGTATTGCCAAACACCCACTTTCAGTGGTCTTTGAAGCTGAGTATTTGATAGCTTAAAATAGTTATCAAATATATCAAAAAAGGATGCGATTATGTGGTTCATCTTTAAATTCTAGTCGAAATAAATTAAAAAATAAAATAATTCCTTTCTAAGTGTTATATCTGTATAATTAGATATTTCTTTATTCAAAAAACTCCAAGTTATTATTATTTCACAAGTTCAAAATAACTGACAGAATTAAAATGTTAAAATGTAAATGTTACTTTATCTGTCAACTGTCATCTTGGCAGAGTTGCCAACACCTCCCCTTTTGAGATTAAATCTCCAATGCGGTGATTCTAGGGTCTATAACGGTCAATAGGATGTCTAGTACGCCTTGGTCGGGTATACGGAACAACTGCCTCATTGTGCTTCTCAGTTTGAGGGATTGCAATCTCAGTTACTTTGTTGAAAGATTGATCTGGAGTCGAAACCATGTTGTTGTTAGTTATTTCGACCACATCTTTAGGTGTTGTTTCGTAGAGGCCAAATGCATCAACTAAACACTTTTCGTTGGCGATATCTTCGGAAGTACATATTTCTAAAGATAACTCATTTTCTTGATCTTTTCGGTCACGAATTTGGTTGGCATGTGCACGAATAAGTTTGCCATTTTGTAAGCGAACATTATAAATGACGTTACCTATGCGTTCGATTATTTTTCCTTTTGTCCATTCAAAGTGTTTGTTTTTAAATATATTGACATAAACGAGCTCTTGTTTTTCGTAATTCTTTGGCTTTGCACCGTGCCTTTTGTCAAATTGCGCTTTCATTTTGAGTTGTGTATCGCACTTGTTTTTAAACTTGGCATTTGGGTCTGACACCAGCGTTGGTTTAATCAAATCAAGTTTAATACGGATATTTCTTTTTAGTAAAACTTCAGCTGGCGATTTACTGTCCTCATTTTGCTTATTCGGAGTAGATCGGTAAACTTGTAGAAATGTTTGAAGATTTTCAGCAGTTACCCCCTTCCCATTTAACTTTTTGAGTGCTCGCTTTAAAGTATCCACAAACCTTTCGGCTTGTCCATTTGACATGGGATAGTACGGACTGCTTCGTATATGACTAATGCCGTTTTCCGCTAAAAACTGTTGAAATTGGTGACTCACAAATTGAGTACCATTGTCTGAAACTATTGTCTTCAGTAACCCAAATCTAGCGAAAATTTCTTTCAAGCTGGAAATTGTTTGAGTTGCTGTTATAGATTTTGTTTGTATAATTTCTGGCCATTTTGAGAACGCATCGATTACGACCAAATAGTAGTATGAATCTATTGGTCCTGCATAATCAATATGGAGCCGTTCCCAAGAATCAGAAGGTTTTGGCCAAGGATGTAAAGTTGTTTTTGTGGGCATTTTAGCTGCTGCGGCACAATTTGAACAACTTTTCACCATTGCTTCAATATCGTGATCGATATTTGACCAATAAACGTAGTTCCGCGCGATGGCTTTGGTACGACCTATGCCTTGATGACCTCGGTGAATTTCTTTAAGAATGCGCTTTCGGAAAATTTGAGGTATAATAATGCGTTGTCCGAACATTAAACATCCGTCAACTATACATATGTCGTTTTTTCGGTTAAAGTAAGCTTTTAACTCACTGTTGTTGCAGTTTGATGGCCATCCTTCAGTTACATATTCGAGAATTTTAGCTAAAACCTTGTCCTTAGCTGTTTCGTAAGTAATCATTTTGCTGGTAAGCGGCAGCTTATCAAGTGAGTTATGTAAAATTTGTTTACTTTCAATTTCAAACTCTACTGCAGCGATGACATAGTCTTCTGAAGGATTGATTGTGTTATGTATGAGTCGTGATAAAACGTCTGCATATCCAAAACTGTTAGTTGAAATAAACTTTAATTCGAAGTCGTATGCAATCAGTTTAATTGCCCAACGTTGAAGTCTATTTGCTTGATGCACCTTAATTCCCGTTTTATCACCAAATATAGCTAGAAGAGGCTTATGATCTGTTTGAAGTTTGAATCTTCTCCCAAAAACCATTCTGTGAAATTTCGTAACCGCGAAAATAAGCGCAAGAGCTTCTTTTTCTATTTGGCTATATTGTTTTTCTGTGGGCGTTAGTGATCTGGACGCATGACATATTACTTTCATTGAACCGTCGTCAGCTTCATGAAAAATGCAAGCTCCGAGCCCATAGTTAGATGCATCTGCAGCGACTACTATGTTTTTTAGTGGATCGTAATGCGCTAATAATAACTCTGATGACAAAATTTGCTTGAAACCATCCAAACAGCGTTGATGAAGTTCTGTCCATTGCCACTGCTTGTTGTTTTGAAGTAGTTCGTCTAATGGTCCGCGGTATTTGCGCATGTGATTTATGAATTTTCCATAAAAATTGATAGCACCTAAGAGTGATCTAAGTTCGGATTGATTGGTTGGCGCAGGCATTGTCTTGATTGCTTCAATGTTTTTTGGATCTGGGCGAATGCCGTCTTTATTGACAATATATCCCAAGTAAGCAATTTCAGGAACTGAAAAATTGCATTTTGCGATCTTGAGTTTAAACCCGTATTGATAAATACGTTGTAGAACTTCATGTAAGTTGTTGTCATGCTCTTGTTGGTTTCTACCTGAGACAAAGATATCGTCAATGTAAGCAGCTGCGCAATCTAAGCCCGCAAGCATTTTATCCATAATTTGTTGGAAAATTGCCGGAAAAGTTTTGACGCCAAAAACCATACGCTTGTATTTGAATAAACCTAGATGCGTGTTTATTGTGAGAAGTTCTTGCGATTTGCTATCAACTTCGATTTGGAGAAAAGCGTCCGAAAGGTCTATATGACTAAATACTGTTGCATTGCTAATTTTTGCAAAAATATCCTCTGGAAGCGGTAGTGGATATTTGTAAGATT
>NC_051846.1:21101343-21114897 GCF_002237135.1 Teleopsis dalmanni
ACTTCAGCTGGCGATTTACTGTTCTCATTTTGCTTATTCGGAGTTGATCGGTAAACTTGTAGAAATATTTGAAGATTTGCAGCAGTTACCCCCTTCCCATTTAACTTTTTGAGTGCTCGCTTTAAAGTATCCACAAACCTTTCGGCTTGTCCATTTGACATGGGATAGTACGGACTGCTTCGTATATGACTAATGCCGTTTTCCGCTAAAAACTGTTGAAATTGGTGACTCACAAATTGAGTACCATTGTCTGAAACTATTGTCTTCGGTAACCCAAATCTAGCGAAAATTTCTTTCAAGCTGGAAATTGTTTGAGTTGCTGTTATAGATTTTGTTTGTATAATTTCTGGCCATTTTGAGAACGCATCGATTACGACCAAATAGTAGTATGAATCTATTGGTCCTGCATAATCAATATGGAGCCGTTCCCAAGAATCAGAAGGTTTTGGCCAAGGATGTAAAGTTGTTTTTGTGGGCATTTTAGCTGCTGCGGCACAATTTGAACAACTTTTCACCATTGCTTCAATATCGTGATCGATATTTGACCAATAAACGTAGTTCCGCGCGATGGCTTTGGTACGACCTATGCCTTGATGACCTCGGTGAATTTCTTTAAGAATGCGCTTTCGGAAAATTTGAGGTATAATAATGCGTTGTCCGAACATTAAACATCCGTCAACTATACATATGTCGTTTTTTCGGTTAAAGTAAGCTTTTAACTCACTGTTGTTGCAGTTTGATGGCCATCCTTCAGTTACATATTCGAGAATTTTAGCTAAAACCTTGTCCTTAGCTGTTTCGTAAGTAATCATTTTGCTGGTAAGCGGCAGCTTATCAAGTGAGTTATGTAAAATTTGTTTACTTTCAATTTCAAACTCTACTGCAGCGATGACATAGTCTTCTGAAGGATTGATTGTATTATGTATGAGTCGTGATAAAACGTCTGCATACCCAAAACTGTTAGTTGAAATAAACTTTAATTCGAAGTCGTATGCAATCAGTTTAATTGCCCAACGTTGAAGTCTATTTGCTTGATGCACCTTAATTCCCGTTTTATCACCAAATATAGCTAGAAGAGGCTTATGATCTGTTTGAAGTTTGAATCTTCTCCCAAAAACCATTCTGTGAAATTTCGTAACCGCGAAAATAAGCGCAAGAGATTCTTTTTCTATTTGGCTATATTGTTTTTCTGTGGGCGTTAGTGATCTGGACGCATGACATATTACTTTCATTGAACCGTCGTCAGCTTCATGAAAAATGCAAGCTCCGAGCCCATAGTTAGATGCATCTGCAGCGACTACTATGTTTTTTAGTGGATCGTAATGCGCTAATAATAACTCTGATGACAAAATTTGCTTGAAACCATTCAAACAGCGTTGATGAAGTTCCGTCCATTGCCACTGCTTGTTGTTTTGAAGTAGTTCGTCTAATGGTCCTCGGTATTTGCGCATGTGATTTATGAATTTTCCATAAAAATTGATAGCACCTAAGAGTGATCTAAGTTCGGATTGATTGGTTGGCGCAGGCATTGTCTTGATTGCTTCAATGTTTTTTGGATCTGGGCGAATGCCGTCTTTACTGACAATATATCCCAAGAAAGCAATTTCAGGAACTGAAAAATTGCATTTTGCGATCTTGAGTTTAAACCCGTATTGATAAATACGTTGTAGAACTTCATGTAAGTTGTTGTCATGCTCTTGTTGGTTTCTACCTGAGACAAAGATATCGTCAATGTAAGCAGCTGCGCAATCTAAACCCGCAAGCATTTTATCCATAATTTGTTGGAAAATTGCCGGAAAAGTTTTGACGCCAAAAACCATACGCTTGTATTTGAATAAACCTAGATGCGTGTTTATTGTGAGAAGTTCTTGCGATTTGCTATCAACTTCGATTTGGAGAAAAGCGTCCGAAAGGTCTATATGACTAAAAACTGTTGCATTGCTAATTTTTGCAAAAATATCCTCTGGAAGCGGTAGTGGATACTTGTAAGATTCAAGCGCGTCGTTAAGACCAGTTGAGAAATCAGCGCAAATACGAATGCTACCATTTGGCTTTTTGATAACTACGATTGGTGCGGCCCAGTCAGAGTAATTGATGGGTGCGATAATGTCGAGATCTTGAAGTCGCTTGATTTCTTCTTCAACCAAATGTTGAACTGCGTATGCTACCGGGCGCTTAGGTCGAAAAACAGGTTGACAGTTTGGTTTAATAATTAAATGTGCCTTAGTTTTATTACAAAGACCCATAGCATTATCGAAAAGTTCTGGAAATAATTTTTCCGGAAGAAATTTGCAATTTGACGACTTTATTGAAACATTACTTGCCTGTTTTGTTGTTGAAATTTGGCTGCAAATAGCATTAAGCGTCATATCGCTAAGTTGAAAAACAGTTATCCAGTCCAATCCGAATACGTTCAAATCGATCGTTGTAACGAAGCACGTAAGTGTTCTAATTGTGTCTTTTAACTGCACATCACATGTAAATTTTGCGTACAATGGTAAGTTTCCAGTTGCACTTTTAGCAGATTCTGGTTGTACTTCCATTGTATTTAAAATATTTAATTTGTCGAAATTAAATTTTGAAATGATAGTTATGTCCGATGCAGTATCAAATTGCAATTTGATTCGCACATTGTTGATTTTAACGTGGACAAATTTACGCTGTGAAGCTGTGATGCTGTTCGTTGTGTATATACTGTTGGATCGTGGCTGTGAAAATGTTTTTGCTTTACCATTGCTATTATTTTTGTTGTTGCTATTGCATTTTGATTTTGATAAATTTTTCGCTTTGCAATAACCTTTTTTATGGCCTATGTTGTGACAGTCTTCGCATTTATAATTTTTGTATGGGCAGTCACGCACATAATGCATTGCTCCACAAAACCAGCATGGTGTTTTCGGTTTGTGATTGTTCTTAAGCTTATTTGCTTGTACTCGATTCACCTGATTTTCACGTGATTTATTTTCTACCAGCGCTGTGTCGGATTTTAAATTAATAATACGCTGACACTCGTTTGTAAGTTTTTCCAAGTTGATGGTATCAGCTTCTGTGTCCAGTTTGGTCAATATTCGGGTTCTTATTTCGAAGTCTGCTTCCGATTTCAGCCCCAATACGAACATTAAACATTTGAACTGGTCCAGTGACAGGCTATTCAATTTAAAATTTTCACATTGTTTATTAACCTCGGCTGCGTACGTAGTATAGTCGGTATCTGGTGGTTTGGTTAACTGTAAGCAGCTATAGCGTAAGCTGAATTGTGACTTTTGGAGTCCAAACAGTTGTTTTAATTTCTCCACTGTTGTAGTGAAATTATATTCACGTGGATGCTTAGGCAAAATAAAGTCCATATATTTATTATGCACAGTTGTACTGAGTTTTCTTAATAGAAGCCTGACTTTCGCTGCGTCATCAAGTTTGCTACCATCTACTAAGAACAAATCTTCATACCTCGTATACCACGTTTCAAATGTCAAGTTATTTTCTGGATCATAAACAAATTCCGTTAGACTCGATGCTAAAATCTCCATTGTTTGCTCCGGTTTTTCTGTTTTCGGAACTGCTTTCATTTGCAAACACTCCTTGAAAAGTTCACGCATTGCTTCGGTGTCTTTCGCACGTTGGTTTTGCATTTCTTGGAAAAATAACTTGAATTCTTGTGGATTCATTTTTTTTTTGTGTACATATACTTTTCAATGTAATTCCAAAAAAAAATATCCTCGTCGCCACTGTTATATCTGTATAATTAGATATTTCTTTATTCAAAAAACTCCAAGTTATTATTATTTCACAAGTTCAAAATAACTGACAGAATTAAAATGTTAAAATGTAAATGTTACTTTATCTGTCAACTGTCATCTTGGCAGAGTTGCCAACACTAAGCAATACACTTTAATACGATTCTTTCTGCTATTTTACCCAAATGTCTTAAAATATTTAAAATAACGGTAATTCTAGAAAGGAATTAAAATCAATTAGAAAATTGAAAGGAAAACAAAAGCTATTATCCTTGAGGGCAATTCAAAGTAACTCAAATAACAAACATTTTTTCTATAAAATACTTCAAAAATACTAAGCAAATAGAAACCATAATTCTGGACCCTTTTTATGTATAATTCCGAAAATTTCAATTTCATTTTATCATTTATTTTGGTTCCATAAAAATTTTTATAAATATTTAAAGCTTAAAATTTTATTGAAATATTTTTCTTTAAAATAAAAACAATTTCTATATAAATGTACACCATAAAAAAAATAATAAAATAATTGTAAAGAATTTCAAGTGCCATGCTCCCAAATATTCTATTGCATGTCATTTAACCTAAATTGTTTTCAATAAAAAATCAAAATATTATATTTGTTTATACAATTATAATAAAAATAATAATAATACTAAAATTCTTTTAAAAAATTTACTGCAATGCTTTCTTCATACTTTCTTCTCCGTTGAGAGACTGGATTAAGATATTGTTTTTCTGTTTAAACGTTTCTTGCTTTTCAGTGCTCTTAAGGAAAAACATTTATTTTCCATTATCAGCTCGAAAAATATATTGACAAAAATAAGCTATAAAACAAGGATGTGGGAGACAGTATGTTTGTGGGACAGGAAAGGCAGCGGAAAAATGCAGCTACACTGGCTAAATAGTCATGCACAAAATTTTATATATAGACATATAAAAGCAAATTTTTATTAAAAATTCCAAAGAACAAAAATCAAAATAAAAGCATAAAATACTTAAGAGCAACCATAAAATTTTATGTATAAAATTTTCGTCCTTTATTTTTGGATCATAGTATATCCTTACTTAGTATTTACGCACATGCACGTGTATGCGTTTAGATTTCTACCAAAAACACAGGAGAACACTAAATAAAAAAATTATTTCCCTTAAAGTTCTTTTATGTTTAGGATGTACTGGGACCGCAGATGGTTATACTTGTATGTACTCGTAATGTGTGAGGTTGCGATATAGCGTGTATGTTTACTTTATGTAATAATAAATTATATATAATTACAAAAGTCTTTTTGTGGAGTATAATGAATGAATGAAATAATTTTGAAAAAATATTAAATTTATTGTGACTAAACATAAAAGCATTAATATACTAATAGAAAAGCCATGGATTGTTGAGAATACGACTATGAATGGTTAAAGTATGAGCTCCTTTCTTAATATAATGTAACAAACAAAAATCTTCTATACTTCGACTTTTAATCTCTATATAAAGAAATGGTGACGAAAGAAGCAGAAGTGACAATAACATCTAAAGGAGCAGATTATAGCGCTTTTACTTGGCAAATAATCCATATTCAAAAATTGCACTTTGTACCAAAAATTGAAGAATACCAAGTTTCCATTCGTCTAATTTATAGTATGTTAACACTGCTTACTTAGTAAGTATAACTTACTAACTAATTTTCGTTTAACATACCCAAACATAAGGTAAGGAAAATTTAACAAAAAATATCGAATGTAACACTTAACAAAAAATTTCCCACAAAGGAAATGACATTAGGCAAGTTTGCTCATTAAGGCCGCTAATAATTTCCCACAAGAAAAATTTCCCAAATTTGAAATATTTGTCGTATGCTGTATACGTAAAATGTCAACAAACAAGGTATTTCGCATGCATAAATCAGCTTATACCAATGGAAACGATTAAATCTTATTTTAATTCACACTAGCAGTTTTATCTGTAGTCGAAATATAAATATATAAAAGGAAATGGCAGAAACACCTATAATCTCAGTTTTAAACAATTCAAATTAAAAGAATCTGCTTAAGGTTAAGATACAGATTTCACAACATTAGATTATAGCACAATAACTGCAGCATACTATATTAATTTCCTATATACATAGAGAAAACTCTTTGAGTCCCAGCATTGTTGTTTTGAACTACGAACCTACATGGAAGGTGAGAAGAAGTCTCATCTTATTTAAAACCAAATCAGATTCTCAGATAAACCCATTTATTTATAGTGATAAAGCATACTGATTTTACGCTTGAATTATTCATAAGGATTGTTATCTCAGTTCTCACGTATTTAAATTTCTATAGACTCACCAGTATAAACTAAATGATTCCACAACAGGTCTTCGTGCCACAACAGTGTACAGAAGACCGATTCGCTTGAATATATGTGAATCTTAATTACATACAATTTCTACATGATAAAGTCTCGATAAAAGCAATACTATATATTCTCTCGACAATAACTGCAATATATAACTAAAACTAAACAAAATTAGACTATAAAAATTCAATTAGAAATTAAAGAAAGGTACGCGTTTGTTTTATGGTACAATGCTAATGAATCTATCAAAAAAATAAAGTCATCATCGGCATACCTTATGACTCTGATTCCTTTGTGGGGTGTAGTAGTTTGGACACGTGTGATTTGAAAGGTTTACCACTTAAGTGAATAATCTATCACACCTTCTAGGTAATTGTATAAGATGGTCTAAGATTTTTGTTGTGCAGAAGAGAAGTTTCGTTTACTGAAGAAAAAAGCTACTGAGGAAGGTATGTATTAGTTCTTTAACACAATGTCAAGTAGTACTAATTATGGAGAAAAATTCAGCAATGACAATGTATATATATGGTTTGGAAAAAATCAATGTGCATGAACATCGATCTACAGATCTGTCATTTTATTACTATCCAAATCCATTGTGATATATCAGGTACATTATTTTTATGGATGAACTCAATATTAATTTTCCACTTCTTAATTACTAATTTTACAATATTGGTTTTCCGAAGTTTCTACTAATAGAAAAATATTAATTGAACTCATTATTGGATACTAATTTAAAGCGCTGGTTTTATGCACTATCAGTTTTCTCTATTTTAAGAAGAATTTCGATGATATTTTGACGATTATAATATCCTTACGGAATAGCATAATTTTGGTTTTTAGAAAAAATATTATTAGAAGAGTAACATAATAGTACCTGACACTTTGTGATTTATTTAATATTTACTATAAATATTTTCCTGTCTTCTATTGTACTAAATACAAACTAAAAGGTAAACAAATATGCAATAGAATATATATGAATTTAGTTAGTTTATAAGCTCTTGTAAGCTTAATGTGAACTATACCGCGCAGCTTGTCAGATTTACTGATTGACAATTGAGATACTTTGCGGTAAAATATTGCATTGCATTATGCAATTGTATTTAAGTATAAATGACACATTTTAGTTGATTGCATACTTACGCCTCAATTTGATGGCATCATTTACAACGACACACAAATTGAAGTGCACAACTATCACAATCCCAACCACATATAAATCAGCCCCGAACTTGTAAACGCAAATTTCAAACAAGATTTCGAGATTTCAGATATAAGCACTTGTAAATTTTAAATGGAACATATGAACAGGAAGTGATGAAGCGCTAAAACGTCGACTGACAAGATTGACAGTATATGTCAAACGTTTGCGTACTAAGTAATAATAAACACTAAAAATAACGAAGTAACAATAACAATTCAGAGAAGCACCAACACAGAGCAGCAGAAAAGACTAACAAATAAATATGTATGGCCTTGATATGATAAAATAAATCCAGCTATCACCCCACCACAGACATGCCACCAAAAGAATATACAAAAACTAGACAGAATACATAAAATTGTTAACAGAAGAAAAATGACGTAGACAAGGCAAAGGACAAACCAAACTGACTAGGGATGTGAGATCCCTAAATCGATAGAAGAAGCTCAAGCTCGAACAGAAACACAAAAGCAAACAAAAACATGAAAAACACATAAGCACAAAAGCAAACAAGACTAAAGCAAACAAACATTCTAGCATTTTCTTTAACTCCACTTTCCTTCTGGACTTTTATTTTTCTTTTTCAATGAACGACTTTTCTTCCTTCTTCAAAGCTGCTCCTTACAAACCAAAACGCTGTAAATCGAAAGCTGCAACAGCTATAAAAATGATTCTATGGGAATTGCTCTATTTCGGTTTGTGCTTCGACAACGTGACTTCTAAGTCACATACATGGCGTCTCATGCAAGGAGCAGAGTAGGCGTATGCGGTTTGTATGTGAACAGCCACGACTACACACAGAATATTGTACTTAAAAATAATTCAAGCACATGTATTTGCATCCTTACGCTATATATACCCGTACCTCATCCTACATACTTGTATCTTTTACTCATGTGTACGAGTTTCTCGAAAAAAAGCAATCAAATATTTTACTCAAGTATCAATTTCAATTTGGCACATTTCAATTTCATGTAATTTTCTATATTCAAATGCTATGGTACCATTTTATAAAAATATAAATGCACGTACAGGTAAGGATATCTACCATGAAGTATAGTAAGAAACGAAGAACCATTATTAACGTGACAGTTGTATGATTCTCTTACAGTTGTAATATTACAATGTGACGTTTAAATAACATACGTAAAATATTAGAATTTAAATATTGGGATAAGTAGAGAGAGGATTGAAAAATAGAATATATTTAAGATCCAATCAATCATTTTATTGCAAAAACTTTGTATTGAATTATCACGTCTCTTACTAACATTTTTTGCAAAGATACAGGTAAATTTTAACTTCGACGAACAGCACTGATCGTATTTGAGGTGAAATTCCGATATCTCGGATACATCGACTTAATAGTGGATTTAGTATAGACTGCAATTTTAAGCATCTTTTTTAACTACCATAAATTTCTATATAGCTTACTTCTCGAAATATCAAGGATTAAAGCTACAAAATTTTTACACTAATTACTCCAACAAAAATTACACGCGACATCTACCGCCAACTATAACTAAGACATACCCTTTGTGGCAGATATTGTTACAGAGAATATCTTGGACAAAGTGATGCAGTAAGTAGTTATAAAACCTAGATTATTGCTCAAAAACATAGACGATATATTTGCTGTCATTAAAATTGACAACATAAGGAGTACACTATACACATTAAATAATATACATAGATACATAAAATTTACTAAAGAAGTAGAAGAGTCTATAAAACTTGCTTATCTTAAGGCAATAGTAACTAGATACAAAAATAAACTCAAAATAAATTGCTATCAAAAACCTATAGACACTGGACCATATATTAATTTCAAATAATTCGGAACACAGCTTTAAATTTGATTAGTTCTGTATTCAAAGGATATGCGCCTTTTCCGGTTAGTTGCTCCTGATGATCGTATACTTGATACTGATTGAGAATCTCAATTAGAAGTCTAGCTTCTAATGGATCCTGATGAATCTCATACTTGAGACTGATTGAGAATATTAATCAAAATTCTATCTTCTGATAGATTTTGATCAATATCCTTTTTTAAGACTACGAACTCCAGAGGAAATCTCAATTAGAGGTCTACCTTCTGATAGACCTTTCGATGGAAGTCTACCTTCTGATGGATCCTGATGGGTCTCATACTTGAGACTGATGGAGAATATCAATCAAAATTCTATCTTCTGATAGATTTTGATCGATATCCTTTTTAAGACTACGAACTCCAGAGGGAATCTCAATTAGAGGTCCACCTTCTGATAGACCTTTTGATAGAAGTCTACCTTCTGATGGATCCTGATGGGTCTCATACTTGAGACTGATGGAGAATACTTGAGAATGATGGAAAATTCTATCTTCTGATAGATTTTGATCGATATCCTTTTTAAGACTACGAACTCCAGAGGAAATCTCAATTAGAGGTCTACTTTCTGATAGATCTAGGATGAATATCCTTTTTAAGACTACTAACTCTAAAGGGAATCTCAATCAGAAGTACATTTCTCTTGAGTTTAATGTCACGTCAACTTAGTGGACTTATCTTTATGTCGTAGACAGTAGAGAAATAAACAGCTTAGACGCACAGCTTAGACATTTTTAGTTTCTCAAAATAAAAACTAAATTAATAGTTTATTAATATTAATAGAAAAAAATGTCAAATTAATCTTTACATTATTGTTAAAGGGCAGATACAAATGCCAAGTTGAAGGAACTTGTAAAAAAATGACAATAAACCTTAAGAAATTGAATCCGTTAAAGAACTAACTTAATGCGAATATGCGAAACGCTTTATTTAAACGCAAATGTCAATGAAGTCCTCGAAACTCACTGTTTTACAGATAAATGCCAACGAGAGTGTATCTCATGAATTTTGTTTTCTTTTGTTAGTGTGAATTTGTGTTCTAATTTAGTGAGTGAGTTGGTGAGTGTATCTGAGCTTAGATCTGCCACTGTCATTTACGCCTTCCCATAAAACGCATTATGTTTACGCACTTAAACGTAAGTGATACACTTTTCCGTAATGGCAAGCCAATTAAAAGCGAAACTTATGACGCTCCGAATATGGCAGAATGTGTCGGTTAAATGGCGCAGTGGAGGGGGCGTGATAGGCGCATGTTTGTATGTGCGTATGGGTTTCACTTGTTTCAAAGAAAGTATCTTTTGCATTGGCATGTGAAAAGTGTAAAGAATCCGCAGATAAATTATTACAAGGTGAAAACAAAATTATTACCACAAACGCTTTGGGTTAATGAGCACAATTTTAAACTTAAATTAAGATTTCTTTGAAGGTAAGGGGATAAGGACAGACGGTAGTGCTGCTGTAATTAACTTAAATTAATGACTTTTATGGTTTTTAATATGAAATTTATTGAGCCACTTAAAATGTTTATTTCAAGGCACTTGCAAATTATATTTATGCACTTAAAATGTAAGTATATCATCTTCTGGTGTGTTACTATGGAATAATGACAAGGACACGTTGTGCTATATAAAAATGATTATGAAATAAGTGAGTATTTCATTGGTACTTGCTCACAACAAGTGGTAACAAGATATTATTTATTTGTAATTACGACGAAGAATACAATAAATATTATATATTTATATACTTCTTATTTATGATCAAAAAATTTCGAAAAAATTGTTAGAAAGCGAAATAAAAAAATATTGTGAGAACTTTTGTAAACTAATGTCCATTATATAAAGTTAACTATATTAAATGAACCCATCTGGCAACACTGTAACTTTGACAAGAAAATATAAATGACTAATGATGTTTAAAACGTCATCAGAAAATGTTAGCTATGAAGCAATAAACAGCAACTAAGCCCGCTAAAGCCCTGGAGAATTTTTAGCAAACAATCATTATAAGCGATAAAGCACATTTCATGTTAAACGGAACGTGAACTAACAAAACTGTCAGTTCTACGCCATTGAAAACCATCAAAGTATTTAAGAAACAACAGTTTACTGCCAAAAAATAACAGACTTCTGCAGAATTTGCGCTGATATACGATAATCAACAGGCCGTACTACTTCGTAGACGTCAGTGGCAAAGGAACAACTGTCAATCAGTTGCATTATCGGACTCTGATAACCAATTAATTGCTACCAATTGCTCATGAAACTGATACGCAGTGCTTCTAGTTTTAACAACGCCTTCTAGATGTGGCACCATCTCATAGGTATAGCTCATGTCACTATCGAATTTAGAATCTATTATTTCTCAGTAGTTTAATATTAAAAAATAGTGATTTTGAACGCACAAGCTGACACCGCTAGAATTTTTCCTATAGGGGCTACTTAAAGTTAAAATTTTATTCTAATAAATTAAGAACAAGAGACCAAATGCAACATCCGCTAGGAAACGAGAGTCATATCAGCCGAAAAATTGGCTTATACAAACAAAAATGCCAAAAAAAAACGAACACAAAACGCAATTCTAGGCCACTTGCGAGAAAATGTTTTGTTTTGTGTGGCGGAGAGGAGAAGAGGAATGCCTACACACTGACCACAATCCAGTGCCTCCGAAACTAAGTGCACGTCTGGGAAAGGACGAGAGACCTAGTCCTTCCCCGGGACTACGTAAGTGTTACTTCGGGATGGGGTTCCTATTAGCCATCTAAGACTTCCTTCGGTGAGACCTGCGTCCAGGCCCCGCTATGCGACATAATTTTATTAATAATCATTATATAAAATAATATAATTAATAATCACTATATATATATTGGCAAATACCCATCATCAGGGGTCTTGACCTTATTCAATTGATAATACAAGTCTCAAGTCTGAGTTTATAGAAGTTCAGAATAAATGTCTTTAACCTTTTACACTACGTGTTGCAAAATTTTTGGAAAAGTCTGATTTAGAGAAGAAAAAAATTATTTGCCAACAGGACAATGCACCAGCTTTAACTGCTTAAAAAGAATTTGACTGAAATCAGTGATATAAAAAACGAAATGTTTCGATAATAAATCCATTACCTTTTCTTAGCTCCCACTGACTTTTGCTTTTTTTTCAGGAATAGACGGATCATTGAAAGACGGAGTGTATTAAAGTCAAGCGATGCACAAGACACTTGCTGTAAGCATTCTTACTTCTGAGTTAAGACAGTAGCCCTTAACAAACACTATTTTATGCCATCTACTACCAGCATCTATGGTTTCTTTATTTAGGTCTATTCATCTTATTCTTTGACACCATATTCCAATACACTACTGAGTAGATATTGAAATTCACCCATTTTCTGCGATTGTGTAATTGTTTTCTTATGCAGTTGCTTATTTATTCTTATTTCTTTAATTTTGCTATTCCTAACCCCTCTGCATTTGAGTTCACTGACGGGTTATTGACATTATTCAGCAATCTAATTAGAGATTTGACATTTTTCATCGGTATAATCTAAATATTCTCATAGAAAATTGGGTGGTAATGAATACCAAATAATCCCTCTTGCATTACTTTTGTTTGCTCTACTAACAACTGCCACCAGAAAAAGCAGACGTGGGTGGACGAATCCTTGTCTGATATCAGCGATCGTCCCAAATGGCCAACTGAGCATTCAAATTGTCCGTAACAGGTAACGATCAGGTAAGGATAGGTTTTTAAAATAATTATTTCTTTCTCTAAATTCGATACATAACGGGATAATTCGAGCACGTTATAGCATAACATTAAGTGACATTCCAGTTTTGTTGTATATCATATAAGCTGGAAGGCTAGAATCATTTCGAAAATCACTGAAGGATCCAATTCAAAAATTAAAGTAGAATATTATCATGGCAAAATTAAATTTTTTAATTTGATTTCATCTCATTCTAAAACAGGATAATGTCAAATCTGAATATACAAACTTACAGAAATCTCTTCATACGTACTTCAAATACAATCAACAACAAATTACAAATGAACAAATGAACCTATTAAATCGACTTCTTTAATTATATTTAATAGAATTAGTATAAGAAATCCATTTATATAATCCATCAAAAGCAAATATATATATTGTAGATATTCTATAAAGATACTTTTAATTTATTTTTAATCTGAACTTAAAAAAAATACAATAGAAAGTATCTTTCATTCCATTTGCGTACACTGAACTCGGCACTTGTCACATTTATTGTCATGACAAATTTATTTATTTTATTTCCTTTTTTCTGTTTACCAAAGTCTTATTAGATTAGAGAAGCTGCAAACAACAATTATAGATGATATGCTGCCAACAGCTTTGGCTGTCAATGACAGGAACGAGACACATATAA